>NW_024412391.1:14490661-14639842 GCF_014898765.1 Herpailurus yagouaroundi
AAACAGAAGGGAACAGTGACCCCTGGTGGTTGGTGCTGGCATGAGGCCCACCAAAGGTAACCAAGGGAAAAGGTCTGTGAGGAGGAAGGGCCCGAACGCAGGTTCCATGCTTAGAGTCAGCCCTCAGAGTATACTTCACTTTGTTTTAAGTCTTAGGTCAGTAAGGCACATAAGCGCTGAGTTGTTGGTGGTTTTTTGTTTGTTTGTTTGTTTGTTTGTTTGTTTTCATAATGATACATAAATTAGGGTTTTGAAAATGACATAGGATTTGGAGAGGAGTTCCAGAACCAGCCCCTAAGCAAGATTTTGGTGGAAAAGGAGACTTCTCTTTAGTTCTTCAAAAATGCCGCCACTTCTCCAACCTGAACCATCCTGGTTTCTGTTATTCCCTCCATTAATCTTTCGCCAGGCACCCCCATTCTCTTCTGTCGTGGAAGAACTGTAGCTAACGAAAGCCCATATCTAGCCTATATAATCGTGTAACCTGGACCAGAGAGTGCACCTAAACCCGCCATTTTGTTGATGGTACCTAGAGAGACAGGCAACCTCTTCTAGATCAGGGCCTTTCTCTTTACCCCACTCCACCCCACCCCAAAGGTCAGCTTCCTCTCCCTCATCAGAATATTTGTATCTTAAAAGATGCTTAACCCAAACAAAAGTGCCTCAAATGCTGGAATTCGATGATGGCAATGACTGTGTGGAGAAGATATCTTTTGTGCCTTCCTCAAAGTGACTCCCTATTCATTTGTAAGTTTATGTAAGTTAAGGCATGGAGCCTACTTAAGCTGCTGGGCTGGGAAACGGGAGAATGTTTCTCAACTGAGTGAGCCCTCTGTGGTTGTTCAGAGGCAACCTGAAGGGAAGTGGGAAAATGTGACTTTGTGTTCTTCTCTTTCACCACTGACTTGCCAAGCTGTGTTCTTAATCCGTGAACTGTGCCAGACCTGATCCCAGAGAGAAGGTGAGAGGTACAGTGGTCTAAATTCTGGCTCTGGAAAATGTCATTGTGTCGCGATTTCACAGTCCACCTCTAGCATGGCAGTGGCCAATGGCAAGTCCTTAGCAACCACTTTCTACCTAAGCACCAGTCCTGAATCTCCAAAGGCAATCAGACACCATCAACTGGCCGTGCCATCATTATCTCACATTCAGCAGATCTCAGACTCACTTTTCATCTTGCCACCCACACCAGTTCTCCAACCCAACTTGCCCTTGGTCCCATCAGTCCCTTGGTCATCCAGACATGACAGTTCAGAGTTGTCACTGATCTTCAAGCTCCATCACCTTCTATCTTCCTTCTTTTCCTCAATTCCCACTGCCTGGAGGCTAGGCCACAGTCTTTTACTGTCACTCCATTTCTGGTCTCTCCCATTCACACCACCTAATATAAAACCTATGTTCCAGGAACATGCAGTTTCCTTCAGCAAAAAAGGCTTGTAAAGGAGAGTTATTTCTGTATGATCCCAGACTGCCACCATTCATCACATTTGATCCCTTAAGATATCCTCAGAATACATTAAATAATACTTCAACTAATTTCATCCATAAGACTTTGAGTAACCATTATTAGCTTAATAGTGACTCTGGACTTGAAGAAAAATGATAGGGACACAAGGGCATGTTCCTGGAGTGGAATGTGATAGGCAGAGGGGGTTCATGGAGTTCAAGGACCATCCCCACCCATATTCAGGAGGCCAGCTCCACCTTCAGACCATCAAGAAAGAATGAGTGTTACTCATCCTATTATGAATCTCAGTGTCAATATGGACAGGAGACCAAGCCTCTCTCCCTTACCCGTGATGCAACCATGAAACATGAGTGACAAGAGAAGGGTCTTGGAGTACCCTATGGACCTCCTGTGATAATAACTGAAAAATTTAGATGAGCAATGATGATGACGGTGTGCTAAATGCTTTTCATCTACTGACTCGTTAATTCTTCCTGTCAGCCAAATGTGGTCGGTGCAGTTATTCCTCGTATTTTACAAATGAGGACACTAGGGGTTGGAGAAGTTGACTCATTTCCCAGGAGTCTCATAGCTAGGTCATGGCAGAGCTGGGTTTGGAGCCCACGTTAATGGCCTGGGGAACCCATGTGCTTACTCACTACATAATTTCTTGGCCAAGCCTGGAAAGCAACGTCCTGACAGAGTAAGTGTTGGCCAAATAAAGAAAGGAACATAATATTATTAATACGTTACTGTAACATTAGTATATTATACTAACATATTGATTCTTAATGTTAATATTCCAACCAGTGGCTTTCCTGCTCTAGTGGTTACCTCCCACTAGGTCTAGGTTTCCACATCTGAGCATGAGGAGAGACAGTTCCCACAAGAGCAAGGATGGTTGCTGTGGGTTTTGCGCAGTGCCTCAGAGTTGTGAGATCAATAGTTTAATTGCTGTGAAACATGGGCCTTGGTGATGCTGTATAAATAATTGTAATAACTGTGGCCAGTGACGGAGAGGATGGTTTTCCAATATCTTATTTTAAAATGCATTTCTCTGCAATTAACTCCACAAGCTTCTGGCAGAATGAGTATCCCGTATAGGCACTGTTTTTCTTTTTTCTTCAAGACCCTTCAGCTCTGATACCTCATGCTTTTTCCAGACTCTCCCTCACTGGGATCAAAGTTCACCCATCTGACTCGAGGAGAGTGTCTTTAGGCCCCTCAGCGGAGGGTGGGGGCGGCTTAAAGCAGAGTCTCTGTGGTTTTCCTAGGATGAAGGGTGGTCAAAAGACCCTTTGTGATAATCACAGCCAAACTCCCCCTGGCCCTGGGGCCCCTCAGCTTTCTGCATCTGTGAATTCCAGCGCTGTCTGGTGATGTCATCCCCGGACAGGGACGCCCTTCTCCACTCCAGAATTCTAAGCCCCAGGAAGGCTGTTCCCCACAGTGTCTTTGGGAGCGGATTTTCTGACTGCAAACCATTCACATGCCTCACCCAGGCCTCATGAATTCCTGGGTTCTCATTTGAAATAGTTCCAAGTGTTTCTTTCTCAGAGTAGCTGCTAGAAAGAAAGAAAGAAAGAAAGAAAGAAAGAAAGAAAGAAAGAAAAGGAAAGGAAAGAAAAGAAAAGAAAAGAAAAGAAAAGAAAAGAAAAGAAAAGAAAAGAAAAGAAAAGAAAAGAAAAAAGAAAAGAAAATGTGGACAGTGGCTGCAGGGGAGATGTGTGGGAATAGAGACAGGGCGAAATAAGTAACACTTGGTGATCAGTGAGACAGTACTGAGCAAAGTCCTTTCCTCAGAAAAGATCCAGATAGTTTTTGCTGGACAATAATGAACCCTGTCACTATGGTGCACAACAATACCTACTTTTTTGTCAGTTAAGCAAACGTAAACTCCAGTATAGGGCTCTACTCCCTGGCTTTGTGACCTTGGATTAGATGAGTAACACACAGCCCTACTCTCAAGAAGCACACAGGCAAGTAGAAAGACGGGTACACACACAAGACCCCCTGTTGTGATGTGTCACAAGTGCCCTGATCAAGGCACGCGGGTAAGTGCTTCTAAGGTACCTGCAGGAGATATCAAGTCTATCCTGGGAGACGGTGGGGGAAATTTTTGGAGAGAGTGAAGCTGAGCTGGGTCTTGAGTAAACACCAAATGTATCCCACACTTACTTCTGACCCTTATTTTGTCCATACAAAAAAAAATTCCTAGATAACCCAGGATCTGGGGTTACTTCAAAATTTTGGTATAGATCCCAAGTGAGCAAAATTTGACTCTCTGCCTAGTTCAGGACTTTGTAAGTTTACTGACATTTGAAAGGAACCCTTAGCCATTCAGCCAGAAGCCAGATGGTGTCACTGTGACCAAAGTCCTTCCCGAGGTGGGGGGTGGGGGGGTGCCATGTGGTCTGCAGGGTGAGCGGCTGATGCCCCATCCTTGACTGAGGAATTGTGTTCACCTTCTGGGAAACCAGCACCTTGGTACTTTGCACTAGTAAACATAGGCTGTTCCCAGCCTCACAAAAATACACACAGGTGTCCTTGGATGGTGCCCCTCGAAAGGGCTGATGCCCCAACAGCTTGATGAGGCTGCAGGGAAAGAACCCAGAGCAGAGCTCATCAGAGAGAGCAGATGTCGAGGTGATAAGCACTTGTCTGACGCTCCCTGGGTTATTTATTTGTCAAGGAAATTGCCAAACTGTGCCTAGGGGCTAAGCAGCAGTCCCGTGGCTTCATGCAGACAGCTCTGAACAGTCTGACAAGTGGGAACCAGAGAGGGCTGGCTGCTGCCACCGCCCTTAGCGTTAGAAAAGGCACTGATGGTCCTTGTAAGGGCAGGACATCAAAGAGATGTACGCTTGGGAGAGTCTCTGAGGAGCTGGGGCGCTGGATCTTTTTTCCATTGTGAATAGAACTCATGCATCCTTTTGTTAATTTGCCAAACTTCTATTAAGCAACTCTGGTGTTCACAAAGCTCTTGGGGTCCTTTCTAGAGGTCTGTGCTCTGCTGCATTAGCATCATCTTCATCTGCCTCCTGACGGACCGTGCACAACTCCATGCTGCCGAGACTACTTTCTATGTACTGGACACTTGAGTCAGAGTGCTTCACAATCTGCCTGATGAAGTCCTGGCGGCAGCCTTGAGCTTGGAATTCTGAGCCCAATATTTCAGATGAGGACACTAACTCAATCCTCAAGTTCTGCCTGACGTCACAAACGTTAATAAGAGGCAGAATCAGGAGGCCGGCCCGGCTGGCTACGCAGCCGTGTGCGTAAGCCCGATGCCGCAGACCTGCCCTCAAGGTGCCGACTCTTGTGGCTAAAGCCGACATCCTGGAAGCATGGGAGCAAATCGGGAGAGACTTCCACGTGGGCCGAGGCATGAGGCAGCTTCAGTGGCTGCACGGGCACCTTGGGTGACGTGACACGAGACAATCAGAGCGGGGTGGGTATTAATGAAAGAGCTTTTGGCCGAGTGTCTTGCGCCAGGTTCCGAGGGGCACCTGGGGTGGTTGAAAGGCAGCAGGGAGGAAACCGGAGGAAGAAAGCAGGTGAGGGAAATGGTGTGAACAGGAGTGTGAGTGGACTGATCCCGTTCCTGGAGGGAACCTGCCTGGCAGGAGGGTCAAGGCTGTACTGAGGAGCGAGGGGATGCTGCATCTACACCTGCTTTGCCTGGGCAGTGCCATGAGGAGGAGGATGGACGGGGTGGTCCCTGGAGTGAGCGAGGGGTATGGGGGAGGCCTGGGGCGCAGACCTGGGCTCTGCTCTAGGGTGCCCATGGCAGAATATAGAGGATGGTCTGAAGACGGAAATGGCTGGGTGAGGATGAGAAAAATAACTAGGAGACCCGAAGGGTGGGGGGCTGCCTCCGAGCTGGGAGAAAACTGGACAGAGCCTACAGCCTTCATTCAGCCACCACTTGATTCTTGAGTCTCTACTCTGTGCCAGGCCCTGTGCTGGAAGCTTCTGTCCTCCGAGCCAGGAGCCAGCTGGTGAGGACCCCTGAAGATCCTGGAGGCCCTGCCACAGCTCATGCAAGAGTCCATCCATCTCCGGGCTCCGCTCTACTTCCGTTCTCCCTGGGTGCTCCAGCTGGACAGGGGTTTCTTCTCGTTCTGGCACAGCTGCGTGGAGCACCTGCTGGGTCCCACTCCGGAGGAGCTAGGTTTCCAGCAGGAGAGAATTGCTGACTGCACACCAGCCTCTTGCTGTCATGATGCACCTCTGTGCATTAACCCCTTTGTGACTGCAACCGTTGGGGGAGTGCAGAAGAGAGGGGATGACCTCTTGTTTGGCAGGGGACACATGGAGCTCAGAGACTGTGTGGGAGGACAGGGTGAAGAGTGATTTGTCTCTCATAAAAGAGGCAGGAGGGGAGTGTGGATGAAGAATCAGGAGCACTGATTCTGGGTCCAGGACTCTGTCCCTGACACTATATGCGGCATGGCTTCATCTCTGGGAAACTGGGTGCTTCTCAGCATCCTGCCAGCTCTGACTCTGCCTCCTGCCTGCGATGGGTCCTCAGAGATGCCTCTCCTGTCTGTGAGGCCAGGCTGTGGTACTCCCCTTCCCCTCCTGTGGCTTGCCCAAACCATAGGCATGAAGCTGCTTTCTTCTTTCTCCGTAAAGTCGCTGGCTTTCTGAATCACACCAAAGCGGAGACAGGCTCAGGGTTTCCCGGACAATCCCCCAGCTTCAGGACAGCCGTGTGAAGGTGTGTGCCTCCATGTTGGCAGAATGCCCGTCTGAACATTCTGTCTATGTGCACAGACCCTTCTCCACCCAGTTTCCTATCTTCTGTCCAGCAATGCCTCCTTTCTCATCTGCCTCAGGTGGCCCAGAGTGGAGCCATAGGTCCTCTTCTCTTTCTAGCGCCTAGGCGACCTTGTCGGATGCTGGAGTCCAATCTGTGGGCCACATCTGATCTCTCTACAGCGCACACGATTGCTACTCCCACTGGGGATGAGTGGGAGTCACGGGATCAATTCATTTGAATTGCCTCCATAGTGATCGTGGCTAACTTTTATGGAAACTTAACTGTTACCCCTTTCTCTGTGCTAAGTGTTCTACACGCTTGCGACATGATCAGACTCCCACAATACGAATAACGATACCTGTTTGACATCTGAGGGAAGTGATACTCAAAGTTTGGCAGATTTATCTATGGCCACAGAGTTCCTGAGTGGCAGAGGTGGGGTTCCTGTTGTCTGTTCCTGGGCTTATCCCCATGCTCTTCTGCCTGCAGCCCCATCTCAGGAGCCAGAGGACTCGGGTCTTTTGTAACGTGGATGAGACCACGGTGCACCTGCCGATGTGTGTAAAGCACATGGCGCGGCTCGTGGCAGACGGTGAATCAACTCTCTATTCATCCTGTTTTTCCAGGAGTGGGTGCGGTCTGTCCGGGCTCCTTTGTGGCCAGAGGCATGCGGGAAGTGGCCAACCAGGCTTTGGGGTACAGGCTACTCAAACGAGTGGTGACTCTGGGGTTACACTCTGCATGACCCACCCAAGCTTCAAACCTGTAACTTGCCCCATGCTCTTTGGAAGGGTGAGTCTCTGGAGGGGTGCAGCAGGAGAGGCTGGTTTTAAATATTTTACATTTGAGATGTGCTGGCTTGAGCCTTTTCCTGGCACTTCCTTGATATCCGCCATGCTGACCTTCCTTTGTATTCCCTCTCTCCTAGACTTGTTCTTTGTGTCAGCACCCAAACAGGTCGGGGGAGGGACGGAGGCCACTGTTCCCAATTTTCTCTGTTTGGGGCAATGCAAGGCGACACGTCCTAATGGCAACCTAGAAATCATCATTCAGTTTCATGAGTGTGTGTTGACAGACCCAAAGGGACCCATTTTCCCGACAGCGTTCGGTAACACGGCACGGGATTCACGCACGCACGGGGCCTAATTAATTACTGTTTACACTCCTGCAGTTCCCTTTACATCCTTTTCCTCCTGGCTGGAATCAGGAAATCAAACCAAAGCACCCTCATTGTACTCTCCTGGGGCAGCTGAAGCTGTGTGAACACGGAAGCAGGGTCTAAGCCCACATTCCGAGCCCTGGGAATGGAGGCAGGAGGGTGGCTACAGCAAGAGTCCACTCTGTGGCGAGCCAGGGCACTGCCGGCCCGCTGGGGTCCGGGCTGCACAGCTCCGGCTTCTCTCCCGTTGCTGAATCTCCCAGTGAGAACACCCCTGCCTGTCTGGGTTCCTTGCTCCGTGCTGGAGCTCTGCATGGTGAGGACAACTTGAGGTGTTGATGAGTAGTCGGAGCATTTCCATCCATTCATTTATTCAACCAGAATTTATCGAGCGCCTACTACATGGTGGGGCTCAAGGGTTTGGGATGCGTCCACCAACCACAAAAGATAAAGACCTTTCCTTTTTGGAGTTTACATTCTAGCAAGGGAGACCAACGATAACGCAATAGATGAGGAAGTCCCAGAGTAGGCGAGAAGCTCGCAAGTGCCGTGGGAAAAAGAAAAGTGAATCCGGGAAAGGGGGTGGAAGCTCCAGAGAGGGAGGGGGAGGTTTTAGAGTGAGAGCCCTGGGGGCCCCGGGATGTTAGGAGTCAAGTTCTGTCTGCAGGTGGCCCGGGTTTGGGGCCAGAGGAATATTGACAGTGAGTGCCTGGGTCCCAAGGGAGCTGCCCTTGGCAGAGGGTAGACTTACAGCCCTTGAGTGTGGCTGGAATCTGGAGGTCACGGTGTTCACCGCCCTACAAGCCAGGGAACTCTTCCATGGGCACAGGGAGACGTGGTAGGGGCCCCTTTCCCTGGACAGCTTTACCCCTGCAACCAGCAAGTCACCGTGATGCTTAGACCTGATGTGGGTATCTGTCTTCCTGCAGGCCCCACACACCCTTCCCAGGCCCTCCCCATCCATGCAGGGGCTGAATCATCTGCCTTCCGTCCCTTTGTCGTACACTTATAAAGGGGAAGTTCTCGAGGCTGTGTGGGAGTTGAGATGGGAGACAGAGAGATCATGTGTGTGTTGAAAGGTGGGTGTATGCCCAATGGTTGCAACTGTAGCAATTGAGGCCCAGAATTAGTTTCTCAAGTCATTCATTCATTCATTCATTCATTCGTTCATTCATTCATTCATTCATTCCATCATTCATTCATTCATTCAACAAAGGAATGCTTCCTGTGCCTGATGCTGGCACTCTAGGGCTCCTCAGCCTGTGTGGCAAAATGCCGAGTGACAGTGACCAGGTGACATCACTCAGAGCCTTGGGGGGCCAACTGAATTAACTGTATGAAGAAGATCCAAAAGGCTCGTTATTTTCCTCCTGAGAGACACCGTGGCCCTTCAGTGTCCCAGGAAAGTGGATCCTGGTCACTTATTCCCCACCAAGTGTTCTTCCTGCTGTTTCCGCCTCAGTGGGAGACAGGCAAGGCCAGCACAGAGAGCCAGGACACCTACAAGAGCCAAAGCTGTGTGCTTTAGGCTCTTGAGGGGAGCAGAGCCTGTATCCCTCACCTCTTCCTTGGGCACGCCGCCTGCCCCCTCTGGTTTACAGCCCGCCTGCCCCGACACAGGCTCCATTTTGCAAACTGACTCCTCTATGGGTACTTGTACAGGAGTCCCTTGAGATCCTGGGTACTTTGGAGACTTGCCTGGAAGGGACACGGGCCTAACTCCGGCTCTGGCATTGCCTGAATGTGGGGCGTACCTCTCTATAAGCCCTGCCCCACTAAGTCTGTGAAGGGGGCCTGGCCACGCGGCCACCCACATGACTGGGTTTCCCACTTACCTTCGTGTTTAGGTCCGAGCATCTAGGTGGAAACTCAGTGTCCTGGGGACGTGTGTCCTAGGCTTTCCTCAGCCCCAACCCCACCTCTCTAGTTCCAGTTCCAATTGCAGGCCTGCCAGAGGAGACCCCACCCTCTCCTTCTTGGAGCTGGGCCCAGCCCAGAAATCTGGCAGTATAGACCTTGACCAGGAAGTTTAGGGCAAGTGAGAATGGAAAGAGGGGATCCAGGGGGTGGCCTGCATCTTTAAAGACGAATAGCACTGTTTGCTCATTAGGGAGATTCTTCCAAGCAAGAAGGCAGCCAGAACGGTCTAGTGCAAGCATCTGCCTGCTACTGGGAGACGGTATTTATTGTTCAATCCTTCAATGGATGTAAATAAACAGCCCGGCCCAGATAATGTTCCAATAAACAAACAAGCAGCTGCCAGGAGCTCCCCGGATGGCTGACCTTTGCAGAGGCCACCCTGCTGATGTTTTAATAGCGCTCTGCCTGGCAATGCAGACGCTCACCGTGCCAGGGAGGAAGAGAGGTGGCAGCGGACTGGCAGAAGGGCTGGAGGGAAAGGGGGCCTCGCCTAGGAATATCCCCGGGCTGCAGATGGAGCGGGAAGGGCAGGCTGGGGACGCCTGTGCACCTAGAGGAGGTGTGCCCGTGCATGCTTTCCGGCTGTGTGGGCCTGTCCCTGGTCGGCCACACGGAAGGGATGGTGCAGGGCGTCCTAGACGCTGTGATGGAGGTTCCTGTGTGGTCCCGGCAGGACCGGTGTTCAATCATTTGGTCCTAGCGTGGCCCCACCCATCGTTGCTTCTCTCATCTTTATTGAAGAATATTTGACAAATGAAAATTGTATACATCTAAAGTGTATGACTTGACGTTGTGATATATATACATACATTGTGAAATAGTGGGTACAATTGAGCTAATTACTATATCCATCACCTCACACAGTTGCCCTTTCTTTCTTTGTGTGTATGGTGTGTGAGGAAAACACCTGGCAAATTTCAAGTGTACCCTATGGTCACATTGCTGCATATTAGATCTTTAGAATTTATTCATCCTGTATAACTGAAACTTTGTATTCCTTGACCAACATCTCCCCATTCACCTGCTCCCCAGCCTCTGGCAACCACCCCTCTACTCTCTGCTTCTGAGTTTGACTATTTTAGATTCCACATATAAGTGAGATCGCGAAATATTTCACTTTCTGTATCTGGCTTATCTCACTTAGCATGATGCCCTCCAGGTTTCTCTATGTTGTTACAAATGGCAGGATATGCATGTATGTATGTATATGTATGTATGTATCCATCGTGTGTATGTATGTATGTGTATATTATATATATAATACATACACACTGTATCTATGTGATATATAGATCACATTTTCTTTATTCAGTTGTCAACAGACATTGCCATTACTTGAATGTTTGGCTATTATGAATAACTCACAGTTGTTAAATATTGAAAGTCTTCCCTGTGATTGGTAGCTAGCTGTGCCCCCAGGACCCTGAGCGCCCACACCATCTCAGCCGCCCTTTGCCCCCAACAGTATTGCCTGGTGCAGCTGGGAGCTTCTGAGATCCTGCCCCTGCAAGCATGTCTTCTGACTGCTTGGTTTTCCCTCAGCAGTTCTTAAATGTTTTGACCGTCACCCAGGGTACAGGGGGTTCCTGACATGCAAGAGGTGTGCCCAGAGCGCCTGTTGCCTGAATGTGGGAAGAGGCATGGCTGCATCAAACGAGCTTGCTGAGCGCTAGACTGGACCAGAACCGAGCACCCACGGCTGCATGTTGTAACTTGCTTGGGCTGATGGGGCCCACACAGTTCGTTGGAGCTTACAACTCGTGAGCTCCAGAAAAGCGAAGACAGTTAAGACCATGCATCTTGCTATAAATTGAAGTTCCCAGGAGACACAAGGGCATTGTAGCAGGGGAAGGAAGTGAGCAAGATCTCAACTGAAGCCACCTCCAGAAGGATGGTCAGCAGCCAAATTATTAACAACACTGCTTGGAGAGTGTAGATCAGAACACAGGGGTGACAGTAATCTAGAGGTGTGCCATCCAATATGATAGTCACTGGTCACACGTAGCTATAAAGTACCTGAAATATGGCTGGTCCATTCTAAGGTTTGCTTATAAGTATAAAATATATACACATCAGGTTTTCGAAGATTTAGTACAAGGAAACAAATGTCAATTTTTCACTAACAATTTTTTATACTGTATACATGTGAAAATAATAATATTTGGGGCACATTGAGTCAGATAAAGTAGATTATTAAAACTAATTATAATTCATTAATTAATTTTACCTGTTTCTTTTTTTATGTTTATGTATTTTTGAGAGAGAGAGAGCAGGGAGAGGCAGAGAGAGAGGCAGAAAGAGAATCCCAAGCAGGCTCTGTGCTTGTCAGCACAGAGTCCAATGCAGGGATCAAACCCACGGACTGTGAGATCATGACCTGAACCCAAATCAAGAGTCTGATGCTCAACTGACTGAGCCACCCAGATGCCCCTACCTGTTTCTTTTTTAATGTACCCACTAGTAGAAAATTTAAAATTGCACATGTGACCCACACTTATGACTGGCATTATATTTCTGTGGGGCAGCACTGGTCGGAAGAACGTTCTGTTGGGTCTTTGGTGAGACCTGAAGGGACACCACACCCTACCACAGAGAACACACTTACACACTCAGCCTCCTCAGGACAGTGCTGCGTGAAGACAACCACATTTTCCCCCTCCGACCCCCTTTTTCATATTTTTACTCTTACTTCCCTTGGCCAACATGGATATATCTTTATAAAATCTGTTAGTACCACTAATTGTGCTACTCCAGGTCAATCTTCCTATGGACCTACGAGACTTTGTCTCCTAGGGTGGCTTTTAAATAAATCTGGTATTACCCACTATGTGTTTTATTAGTCAAACTTTCGAGAGTTGGGGGTGCCATGTTGGTAGCCCACATGCTCCCTTGAGCCTCTCTTGGGGCTGGGCTGATAATTCCTGGTTACAGTCTAGTCAGTGGCTAGGTCTCCTGGGAAGAAGGAACAGAGGCCTATGAACACCCTCTGTTGTAGCATTTGCCACTTGGCCTTATTTGTGTGATAGCTGAGCACTTCAGGAGGCCTCCTGGAGGGCAGGACAAAGATACCCCTTTCTTCTCCAAACGCTAGCTCGGAGCCTAGAGCACAGTGGCATTCCATAAAGGCACTTTGGATGATGATGAATGAATGTGGAATGTCACTCTGTCAAGGGACGTGTAGGGTTAGGGTGTGATTTTCTCTTCGGTGTTAGCCTCAAAGAATAACATCTTCTAAACACCCAAATTTACATTAGCAGCGTCTTTACATTTTGTACCTTAAAAAAAAAAAATCTACTTTCTCACTGCTTAGGTGATCCACAAGTATCATCTGCATTGTGTAAAATAATAAATCTTATTTGTCCTGATGTGTACAATAATAAATCCTGTTTGTTCTTAGCTGTCACCTCACAAACTTCAGGTGCTGACTGAACCACAGCCACTGGGCAATGCATCTCCTTTGATCTCAGCTATGTCTTTGTGGCCTGAGGCATCTTTCCAAGGCTGTTCTCGCAGGCATCTGGATTATGTTTCTACCTTATCAGGAGTGAAATGGACGTGATATTCTGTATTCAAGTGAACTTGGCCAGGAGAATGGCTTCTGTTTGTCTGTTTTCCCCTGAAATCCTATTTGAATGCTGCTTGAATGTTGCTGGCCATTGGACTGTCACAGAGGATCTAGAACAGTGAATGATGACACTAAGCTCTCCTTTCTTGGTCCTGCCTCTCACTTTGAGTATTCCTTGGTCTCATTCTGATCAGTCCATGGTCCCATTGGTAGAATGTAGCTTGTTTTTCCCATAGGGAGTTAATCATTTATGTAGTAACTACTTATTTTTTTCCCATCTTTTATAATTACCAAATACCAGTTGTATATATTTAAGATATACAACTTGATATACGGATGTATTGTGAAATACTTGGCACAATCAAGTTAATTAACATATCCATCGCTTCACATAGTTACTGTTTTCTTTTGTGTGTGTGTGTGTGTGTGTGTGTGTGTGTGTGTGTGATCAGAACACTTAAGATCTACCTTCTTAGCAAATTTCAAATATACAATTCAGTGTTATTAACTATAGTCAATTGCTGTATTAGATTTTCAGAACTTATTCATCTTATAACTGAAACATTGTGCCACTTGACCAAGATCTCCCCATCTTCCCCAACCCCCAGTCCCCTGGCAACGGCCATTCCATTCCAGTCTTTGCTTCTATGAGTTTGACTATTTTAAATTCCACATGGAAATGAGATCATGCAGTATTTGTCTTTTTGTGTCTGACATATTTCATATAGCATAATGTTCTCCAGGTTCATCCATCTTACTGCAAATGGCAGGATTTTCTTTCTTTTTTAAGGCTTTACATATATGTACATATACGTGTATATATATATATATATATATATATATATATATATAATATGATAATATATACACATATATATGTTTTGTGTATATATACATATATAGCAAATATATATGTATATGCATATGTATATGTGTATGTGTGTGTATATATGTGTGTGTAGATATAGATGCATATGATCTTTCCTTATCCTTTCATCCATCTATGGATATTTAGATTGTTCTCACATCTTGGCTATTGTAAATAATGCTATATTGAGCATAGGAGTGCAGTTATCTCTTTAAGATACTGATTTTGTTTCCTTTGGATAAATACCCAGGAGTAGGACTGCTTGATCATAAAGTAGTTCTATTTTTAATTTTTGAGGACCCTCATACTGTTTTCCATAGTGACTGCACCAATTTACATTTTTTAAATGTTTATTTATTTATTTTTGAGAGAGAGAGAGAAAGAGAGAATGCAGCAGGGAGGGGCAGAGATAGGGAGAGAGAATCCCAAGCTGGCTCCACACTGTTAGCACAGAGCTGGATTTCATGAACCATGAGATCATGACCTGAACTGAAATCAAGAATCGGATGCTCAACCACTGACTAAACCATCCAGGGCCCCCCCCCCCCAATCTACATTTTCATCAACAGCGAGCAAGAGTATTCTTTCTCCACGCTCTCGCTGACACTCATCAGGAACTACTTGTTAGTACCAGCCATGTCCTGGGTGCTGTGCTGGGTGGGGCTACAATGCTGAGTCTCTGTGCCCATGAGACACACAATCCCAGGCCTTTTGCACATGTGCAGCTCCCCTCCCCAGACTTTGCTGAGGATGCCCCACCTTTCTGTAGTCGCTCTCCATCATTGGCCTTCTTGCTATCCCAAAGGGCTTAGAATCATCTCCCTAGTTTCCTGCTCCCTCCTTGAGACCACTTATACAAAATATTAAATAAAACAAGTCATAACACCAGTGCTTGAAAAGTCCCCCAGTGCCTACTTCTCCATGCAGAAACGGGTCTTTTTCTGTCTCTAAGTCAGTTCTCTCTCCTTGGTCAAACTGCCCAAAGTCCCACAGAGACTCATTATTTTTAAATACCTTTTCATGTGGAACCTTGTCAAAGGCTTTTGGAAAAATCTAAATCGCTAAGAGGCAAGCACTGAGCTAGGAATCAGGAGACCTGAGTTCTAGACCCAACTGTCACTGGTTTTATCACTGAACTTTTGGCAATGCATAAGACAGCTCCAACCTCAGTTTCTTCATCAGTAAAATGTGGATTATTATGCTAGTGGTCAACATCATAAAAATCTTACAACCATCCAGTGAGACAATGTTACTTAAGAATGCTGTGCAAGGTATAAAACACAAATGTAAGGGATCATTATTTGAAAATTCATGACAGCATCTTCTTCACTCATGTGCATGATTCACTCCCAAAAGAACTGTAGTGGATACAGAGATGGTTCGTCCAGCACTCTAAGGGTGCTGTTTGTTTAATACCAACTGCTTTCATTTCTTGAAGGGATGCAGGTTTATATAGCTGAAAGAACCTGGTTCAACATGCACTGGTGTGATATGTAAACACAAGGAGGCACGGACAGAATCAGTCAGACCTTGGTATGGGTCAAGGCCATGCTGTTTGCTAGATGTGTGACCATGAACAACTTACTAAACCTCTCTGTACCTCACCTGTAATTGGGACAGTATCAATGCACAGAGTTCTGTGGTTTAAATGAGAAGCTAATATATGTAGAAAGGCTGGCATGAGCCCTGGCACACACTAGCCACCCAGTTATTAGCAGTTCTTGTTGCTATTGTTTGTGGGAGACCAAGGGAGCCCACAACTGGGTCATCCTACCTCAATTTTATGATTGTCCATCACTCAGCAAATCCTACCACAAACTCCTTTTATCCAAGATCTGTGTGAGATTCTTTCATCAGGGAGATGAACGAATGCTTTCCTTTCTGTTTTCTGAGATAAGTAGTGGACTGGGGAGGTGTATGAGGAGAGGGAGCCCTGCCTTTCCAATTACTGATTTCCCACCCAGGTGGAGTGTGGAAGGGGGTATCATAACCCCATCCTCCCTCCCTGGGGAAGGCTCATGAAAACTTGCCCTAGGTGCTCCCTGGTCCACCCCCTCTGTCCCTGCCCCAGCTCACCTGGCTTCCTCTGATGTCTACCTATATCCAGCCTGTCACCTTGCTCTAAAGAGCAGGGAGTGGGGGACCAATGATAAAGAAGATTGATCAGACACTGAATCCAATTTCCCTTGGGGATTAGACCATGGGCACTGGATGGGACTCATATCTAGCAGCATTCCCTAGGGGAGCCTACTCCTGCCAGCAGCCTGAGGGGGCTGGAGACAAGACAGGGTGCTCAGTATCACTCTTGTCATTCTTGTGCTGCTGCACCAGAGTTGACTCACAGCTGGGGATGAAGCCTGGCTGGGCTGGGGGCCAAGGCCATCGCCACGCGGTCAGACTTGGGTGGTAATCCCAATTGGTTTTGCATGAACTTTCATTTCATTCAGATTAAGGAAAGACCTGGCCAGGATGGACATCTGGTGGTGTGGGGGTGGGTACAGAAGCAGGAGGGCTATTGGAATCTGAGGCATTTTGATTTTCAGAGCTAAAAGTATTTTCTTTAACTCCTTTATCAGTTTTTGGTTTTGTTTTTGTTCTCATGAACTTAATGGGAAATCTGCAAAGAGGAGGTTTAACTTCATTGATTTATTTCTCCATTTTTAAAATAAATATTTGTCAAGCTCAAGTATTTCAGCATCAAAATTAGGAACGACTAGTGAAAACCGCTGGAATTGTGTAGACCAGAGACAGACGCTGACCTCAGCGCCCTGCCTTTATTTGGGTGGCACCCCCCAGGGAATAAACATGAGAGCCATCAAGGAACAAGGTCTCATGTAATCGATGATAGGAAAAGCATGGACTTCAGAGTGGAACTGGATTCTCATTCTGTCTCCAGATTTTAGATCTCAGGCTAATTGTTTCATGTACCTCTGCCTCATTTTCCTCATCTCTTATATTAGTATATCACGTAGGACTTTCGATGTTGCATAAAGCCCTTTTGTTCCTTTAACGATAAGGAAATAACTTGAGTAACTAGAAAGTCCTGACATAGGGCAGGCTTTGGGGTCATTTTGTGCCTCGGGGGTGTCACCAAAGACCAATTTTTTTTCCATCTCTGTACCTTCCCTGGTTTCAACTCCTCTCTTTATTACAAGACGGCTGCCCACAGTTCTGGGAGCTAGCTGTTTCTTTGACCCTTTTGAGGATGAGGAGAAATTCTCTGTTCTCTGATCACAGAACACTGTCTTGCCCTGCTTTGCTCTGAGTGCACATGTTGATTGGCTTGGGCCTGTTTTCTTTCAATCACTGTGTCAACAGAATGAGATTAAACTGATTTGCTTGTGCCCATCAGGGAGCACCCCCAGGAAGCAGGGGGTGGGTCCAATCTTGCCCCAAAGGTGAGAGAGGGTGGAATGGATGCTAGAGGGGCCATGCAAGTCAGGACAAATGACCACTAAGCCCACAGGATTGAGAGGATTACACCAATAAGGAATTATGTGCAAAACCATTTCTCAGTGCCTGATGTGTAGGAAGGGCTTAAAAATAGTGCTTAAGAGGAAAGCAAACAAACAGAGCCTGGAACGAACCTAAAATCAAACACATAAATCACAAAATAACCTAGTGTCACAATTCGGTGAATTCAAAAGAAACGAGAAGCAGCAGACTTTCAGATGAATTGATGTTATCAGTTGACATTACTGTGGTTTTTCCCTTCTGTAATTTGGTTCCTCTGAATAACTTCTCTTCTCCTTGATCTCATGAAAGGTTAAAAGTTAAAAGTAAGAGGACATTATGGGAATATATGGAATATAATTGTTCTTTAGTTTTGTTATTGAAATCTCTAAAATTACATTGTGGGTACCTTACAGAGTCATATACAAATGGTATCTAATCAAGTTTGGTGACCCTGTAGCTACTGCCTCTCCCTGTCTCCCTCCACTGTTCCCCTCCCCTTTTCATGTTCCCTTGGTCCCAACTTAGGTGAGTAAGTAGCATTATTAGGGCTGGGCAGTGATTGTGTTGAATCCATGAGCCCAGACTTTTGACGATTCTGATGCTGGAGACCTGGGCCAGCACCCAGGGTCGGATGAGCATCATGTGGGGTTGGGAAGTCCCTGTCTTTCTAGATTTGTCCTCCACTATGGGGGATGTGGGCAAAAGTCTCTCCTGGTTGTCTCCACATTGTCTAAGCAGTTCTAGGAAGTCCTGTGGATGGCCCAGGGGTAATCTACTATGCTAAGTGTTCTCGGAAGTTTGGAGATGACTCATGCCCAATACGCATTTTCCTGGAATACTCATGTCCCCTTCTTTGGGGACATAAATAGAACCTCTAGGGCCTACATCTACTCTAAAGCTTGAAGCATAAGCCAATGGTTTAATCGCCAGAAGTAGCCCACTCAATGTGAAACTGCTTGGGTTGGCTCCTTGCCTGGTTCCCCTCAACAGTATGGCAATGATAGCTGGGTAGCAGTTTCAAAGAATCAGCCCACATCCTTACACCCAATTTATTTCCTGAGCACAAATGTAGCAAATAATATTGCCTTTCTATTACATGATGGCACTGATCTGTGGCAGTTTCAGTTACCCATTATTCACCCAATCCCCAGCTCCCACTCCCTAATACCAACCCCATCCTCTTCTCCAAAGATGTACAAGCCAGGCCTCAAAGACTTAAGTCTGAGGCAGAGGTAGCCAGAGAGGATAACACTGGAGAGGTAGCCAGAGAGAATAACATGCTTTGTGGAGCCCAGTTTGGTCTCCCTGCCTTCCCTTCTCTTTGCCATTCCCAGCAGGAAGCCCATGGGGGGCTTCTATCACTCAGGCTCCTCAGAGCCTGGCCTCTGGGCACTGTGGAGGCAGAGCTCACTGCCTCTCCCTTAGCTGTTGGGAGGGTCTCTGGACTGTAGCTTGACTTATAGGATCTGAACTCACATCATCTCTCCTTTTCCTCTTCTCCACAGATCCGGGTAGATGGGCCCAGGGGCAGTGCCCTCCAGTATGAGACTGTGCAGGTGGTAGACCCCGGCCCAGTCCTCCGGGATATGGCCTTCTCCAAGGACCACGAGCAACTCTACATCATGTCAGAAAGGCAGGTAAGGCTCTTGGGCTCTGTTAGACATTAGTCTTGCAGCTAAATGCTAGCCTGTGGCTCAGTAGAAACCTACAGGAGGCCAGCTGCAGAGGGGATTTGATTTATTTGGCTCAGTGTGTATCCTTTTGGTTAGCTGCCTGGGGACTGAGGCTGAGTGCACTGAAACGGGATGAAACACTTAAAATATCAAAATATCTGGGAGTCTAGAACAAATCCACTAACTTCAAAGTGATGGTGAGTATAGATTCAGGGCCAGAATTTACTCTCTTTTGAAGAAACATGGTACAGGTACCCAAGTTTTTTGTCTAGATTTCCTTACACAAAGTACAATCTACTACCAAAGTCAGCTTCCTGGACCCTGGAGGTCTATGGTGGGCAAGGATTTGCTGTACAAAAATCTTGGCTGAGGGAGCATCATAGAACAATCAAATGGATGGAGATTCAAAAAACAGGGTCTGTGTGTATGAGGTGAGATGATATAGCTGGTGTTCTGAGCCTTCCTGTGTATACCTATAATTCTAACATGAAGTTCCAGCAAATTCCATGAGGCCAAGCCAGGAAGAACAGAGGGTGCAGACATTACTGTTAACTGACATTGAGTAGCAAGTAGCAAAGCTGGGATTGTTTCTGGAATTCAGCTGAGTACTATGTAAGTTCTTCAAGGGTCCTTGAGCTTATACAAGGACTGATACGTCTGTAGCAGGCAGAAGTATAAATATCACCTTGAAAATTCCATATATTTAAGAGTATATCCTGGAGTGCACAGCCCAGAGTGTTCCACCCCTCAAGACACACCCACCTCAAGAGTGGATTAGCACTGCCATACCTCGTCTCTCTCATCTCTATGTAGGATGGGTCATTCCCAGGAGCTGTCCCTCCAGTCCATGAATATGTATGTGACAAAGGCAGAAGCCATGAGGGGCAGATCCCATCTCTTTATTCATCTTCATTAGCAAGGCCTGAACTCCCCAGAGGACCTTGCCGACAGAGTCTGGATTGTTCTGCCTGTCCCCTCTCTGCACAGTGCAGGAGATGAATACTACATTATGCCACCCACAGGGCTTGTGCATTATGCCTTGGCAGCCCACAGCAGCTCCACCCTCCCCAAGAGCTTGATGACATCTTCTCTTGGTGTGGGACTCCCCACTCAACCACACTGGGACCCATTGTGGTGCCCTCATCGAGACTGCCGTGGCTTGGGAATTGTCTGGTGTGGGGCTCACAGAGGAACATTTTACCCCAGGAGCCAGGACGGGGTATGAGGCTGCTCCTTTGCTTTCATTCCTTGCTCTTTTCCGATGGGGCCCACACTCCCTACTCCCTGCCTACCTTTGAGGCCCTAGACGCTGATGGGAAGCAGCTTTCCTTGAGTCCCTCAGAAAAGACTCAATACCTCTACAAGGCATTAAGTATTTCAGGTTTTCTTGCCTTAATGTAAAAACCAGGATTCCTGAACCTAGAACTTTGAGAACTTCCAAAGATGGAAAATATATGCTGTGCGGAGCCTCCTCTGATAACTGAGTTGGGACTCTGAGCTCCTTCTCCTCTCCCATTCTGCTTCCCTGAGAGCACAATCAGTGGTTAGTACCTACCCAAGCAAGGAGAATAAGGTGCACTGAGAGCTCTGGATTATAGAAAAGAAAGGAAACAAGAATGGATGGGGCCAGGGCATTCATCCATTCTGGGACTGCTCCTCACAGAGATGGAGGGCAGCCTGCCATCAAAATAAAATCCCAGATGTCTCGACACTGGTATCCAGTGGGTTTGCACATTCTTTGTGGACAGTGGTAGCATAGCACAGTTAAGCGCATAGGCTTTGGTGTCATAAATTCTGAGCATGAACCTTAGCTCCACCATTTACTAAGTATGATCTCAGGTAAGTTCCTTAACCTCCATAAGACTCACTGTTCTCAACCATTGTATGGAAGTAATAATAACATCCGATAGTGTTCCAAGAATCAAACGATGTAACATGCATAACAAACATGAACCAAGCCTGGCGTGGAGTAAGGGCTTGATAAATGGAGGCTCTTATTTTTATGACATTGCAACAAAAGCGTCTGGACATTGTGGCTGTGTTTGAAGTCAGGCATGGGGTGGCATCAAGATCCTGGGTGATCTATCAGGTATAGAGCATAGGAGTTCAGGTCAAGGCCAAGGTGGGTAGGGAACAGGGATTCAGTCCCAGTGGAAAGCCCATCAAGGACCCAGAGCCTGCTTTGAGGGCATGTACCAAGTAGAGTTCGGGGCAAGAGCAGCCTGGTAAATACACTGGGGACCCTCCAGCCTCTGTCTGCTGGCAGGTTGGTCTCAGCCACATTGTGTCAGGACACCTGAGTCTACAGGTTAGTCTGTATATGCTCAGCAATGATGTCTGCTCTGCCTGGAGGGCACTTCCTTTCTCATCTGGGTAATTCTGACTCGTTTCTCAAAACCTAGCTCTGCTCCACAATCGGTGATTGCTCACTTGTGGTTAGACACCTCTTTGGTAGCTCTTCTCATACTGGGCTTTCTCTCCTTGTCTTTCTCTCTTACCAGACGTTCAGCAGCTTGAGGGCAGCCCTGTGTCTTCTTTGTGTGTCTAAACCTCACCGAATAGGCCCTTGATAATTATTTGATGAGTTAATTAACTAATTAATTATTGATTGAATCCCCACTGTCATCATTGACCCGAAACTGGAAAAGAGAAGGACTGGAGTGCCTGGGTAGCTCAGTGGATGAAGTGTCTGACTTCGGCTCAGGTCATGATTTCATGGTTCATGGGTGCGTGCCCTGCATTGGGCCCTGTGCTGACAGCTCAGAGCCTGGAGCCTGCTTTGGATTCTGCTTTGGATTCTGTGTCTCCCTCTCTCTCTCTGCCCCTCCCCTGCTCACACTCTGTCTCGCTCTCCTTCAAAAATAATAAACATTAAAAAAAATTTTTAGTGGGGCACCTGAGTGGCTCAGTCGGTTGAGCGTCCGACTTCAGCTAAGGTCATGATCTCACGGTCCATGAGTTCCAGCCCTGCGTCGGCTCTGTGCTGATGGCTCAGAGCCTGGAGCCTGTTTCAGATTCTGTGTCTCCCTCTCTCTCTGACCCTCCCCCGTTCATGCTCTGTCTCTCTCTGTCTCAAAAATAAATAAACGTTAAAAAAAATTTTTTTTAAATTTTTTAGAGAAAAGAGAAGGACTGATACAAATTATTTATTATTTATTTATTGCTTAATTCCCAAGTTCAAACTTACGTATATAATTAAAAGACTACATTTCAGCCAAAGAAAGTATCTCCCAAATTTCCACCATCTGTTTATCACTGCCATAACTCCTGCCCTGTCCTGAACTAATTTTTACTTTATGTTTTTATTTAAGTAAACATACTATTTAAACCTAAAAGCCTAGGGCACCTGGGTGGCACATCCCATTCTTGACTTTGGTTCTCATTATATCTCACAGTTCATGGGTTCGAACCCCACATCAGTCTCTGTGCTGACAGTGCAGAATCTGCTTGGGATTCTCTCTCTCTCCCTGTCTCTCTGCTCCTCCCCTACTCATGTGCGTGCTCTCTCTCTCAAAATAAATAAATAAAAAGCTTTTATTTTTTTTTTCAATGTTTTTATTTATTTTTGGGACAGAGAGAGACAGAGCATGAACGGGGGAGGGGCAGAGAGAGGGAGACACAGAATCGGAAACAGGCTCCAGGCTCCGAGCCATCAGCCCAGAGCTCGGACGTGGGGCTCAAACTCACGGACCGCGAGATCGTGACCTGGCTGAAGTCGGACGCTTAACCGACTGCGCCACCCAGGCGCCCCAATAAAAAGCTTTTAAAAAAAGATTATAAAAACCTAAGTAACCTACTTTAGCCATCTCTTAAATAGTAGTATTGTAGATCTGATGTGCTAGACATATATAATATACTGAATTGCAATATTGTGACTTATAATAAGAAACATATATTTGGTCTTCATCCCTATTTCTGGCACTGAGTTCCAGGACCTTTGGAGTATCCTGAGCGAATAGAGCAATGGGAGAATCTTTTGTTGTAATATTTGGTCTCTTGCCCTCAGTTTCTGAAATCTTTGGGATCCGTAAAAGTGGAAGAGGTGTCTTGTTATTCACAATAAGCCCCTTTCAACCACAACTGAATTTATGTTAATTGAGTGACTTTTGGAAATCTCCTAAAGATGGAGGGGGTGGCTGGTTGTCAGGGGAGCCAGTCATCATGTGATTAGAGGGTTGGAAAAGGTAAGGATGGTATAAGAGTAGAAGTAGAGAATGGAGTGTGTGTGTGTGTGTGTGTGTGTGTGTGTGTGTGTGTGCATACAAATACTATATAAGTCCTGGCTCTGAGACCATAGACAAGTTACTAACTCTCTCACTACCTCATTTATTCATTCAATATTAAATATTGAGCACCTACTATGAGTTGGCACTTTCTAGATACTAGAGATTCAGTGGGGAACAGGATAGACAAAATCCCTGCCCTGATAGTGCTTATATTTTAGGTAGAGAGACAGACAATGAATGAGTAAATGAATAAATGATGTATGTTAGGTAATGGTGAATACAATGAAAAATTTAACAGACTCAGTGGGAAGGCAGTGGTTTCCAGGAACATGATGGGGAATGCTCCTTTAAGGAAGGTTGTCAGGGAGGTGCCAAGAAGGGAACTTTCGAGCAGAGAGAAGGATAAAGTGAAGGGCAGGAGGCGACTGGGGATCAGTCGTCATCCAGGCAGAAGGAACAGCTGGCACAAAGGTTGCGAGATGGGAACACAACTTGGTGTTTCTGGGGATGCAGACGGGCTTCTCTGGAATGGGATGCACTGGGAGAGCGGCTGCACCTCAATTTGTGACCTGTGAAATGGGGAATGTAATAAAGGGCATTGATCTCCTAGGGCGCCGATGAAGACTAAATGAGATAATGCCTGTAGGAAGAGCTTGGCTCAGCATCTAGAAGTGAGCGCACATCCAACCTATTATGATTATTTGCAAGTTGAATAATTCTAAGTGAGGATATTGCTTCTGCTGTTGGGAATATGTGACTTCCTCTTTATTTCTCACCTCGAATGGCTTTCACTTTCCATATAAATTTCTCCTTGGAGTGTGGCAGTGAGTGCCCACTGGGTGTGTTCACAGGGTGTGCGTGTGCGTGTGTGTGTGCACACGCATGCACGTCTGCTCCCATGTCTGTCCCCATCTGCATGTCTCCCATCAATCTCCTTCTTGCTTTGTACATGTCTGTGTGTGTGTATGGTGTGTATTTACATGACTCTAGTACGCCCGAGGGAATGTCTATGCACACTGAAACTGTTGTGATAAAAACCTGCCAAAGCTATGGCAGGGATGTGAGAAAAAATGTCAGCGAGGCGGATCGATGAAGAGATGTGGTGGCAGAGCTGGGCTGTCCTCAGGTACCCTGGAACAGCCCCCCGCCAGGAAAGAAGCAGCTGTCCCCCACGCAAGGCAAGTCTCTTCTTTGAAAGGCTCCAGAACAAGTGGCAGATTCAGCGTCCCAGCCATTTCACACACAGCTCTTCCCTGCCTGAAAGCCAGAGGCCTCAAACGTGTGTTTCTGCGTGGGAGATACACTTTGGTTGTGTCTGGGCCAAAGCCATCTTTCATGGCGTCCTTTGTTTTACCGACTCCTGTTGATAGTGGGTCTGCTTCCAGGTGCCTGGGGACACTCACATGACTTGGTGACACTCACGGTGCTGGCTGTGATCCAGGATAGGATGCCTGTGCGGGCCAAGGAGGTGGGTCATGCAGGTGGGTCCACCTGCTACTTGGAGTTACTAGGAAGGCGGGACCAGGTGGGGTAGCTCTACTTGGTTGCTTCCGGCATAATCCAGGGGTCAAGTTGTGAGCGCCATCTTGTTTTATAACGTATTACCTAGGCCTGAGTCATCCATTCACTCAGCAAATATTCACTAAGCATCTGCCGTGAGCCGGGTGCTAGCCTTGGCATTGGGGCTACAGCAGTAAAGAAACAGGTAAACCACCTTGACTGCAGGGGCTTGCAGTTTTAGCAAGAGGACAGAGCAAAGAAGCAATCAACATACCAGATAAATCACACAGTAGGTTAGGGGGAAAAGGATATGGAGAGGGGTAAATGGGATCTGGAGACTTAGTCAAAGCAAAGGAGTTGCCATTTTAATTTTTTTTTTAATGTTTATCGATTTTTGAGAGAATGAGAGACAGAGAGTGCAAGAGCAGGGAAGGAGCAGAGAGAGGGGGAGACACAATCTGAAGCAGGCTCCAGGCTCTGAGCTGTCAGCACAGAGCCTGATGTGGGGTTTGAGCCCATGAACCACGAGCTCATGACCTGAGCCAAAGTTGGATGCTTAACTGACTGAGCCATCCAGGTGCCCCAAGAGTTGCCATTTTAAACAGAGTGGTCAGAGAAGTCTTCCCAGAGAGGCATAGGTGTAAAAGGGGGTGAACGGGGACCTGTTGACCTATCCCCTTCCCTGTTCTTCGTGTTTCTTTACAAACTCTTCACTCAGGGTTGTGAAACAGAGCTGGTCAAGTATGCCTGTTGGGAGGAAATTGGTGAGAGGGTCCCTTTGTGGTTGGGATGTTTACCACGTTGAGTCTTTCACGGGCAAGTTTGGTTCAAAGGGAAGGTGGTACTGTGCTCCCAGACAGGTTTAAGCCACTTGGGGCTAGAACCTCTAACTGGATGGTGCCTCTGCTGGTACCCCTTGTGTGATGAGGGGCCACTACTGCTTCTCTGTGCCTCAGTGTGCCTCCCATCTCCAGCCTGCCTCCCAGGGGTGTTCAGAGGACAGCCAATGAGAATTCTGACAATCTTGGATGTCTGCGGACACCCATCTCATATAAGGTGAAGCTGCGAAGATAGTTTCTGCCCCCACTAGGCTCCCGTAAAAGAGATTCTGACTCTTGGCACCAGGTGCAGGGCCCGTCTCTCGTGAGGTGCATTTGCGGTGGGTGACACGGCCGTCTGGCATCATTCCTCCGGCCCTTGCAGGGGACTGAGCTGATGCTGCAGCTCGTGTCTGGATGGCTGACACTGTAGCAAGCCCATTTGGACGTTTGCTCCTGGCATCCAGACCAGGCTGTTCTGATGGCTCCTGGGAGAGAGAACTTGAAGCACCGACCTGAGAGTGAGTGACAGGAAACGGAGCCACCTCAGACACTTGGAAAAAGAGGAAGCCTGTTGCAGTGTTTTACCCAATTTCACTCAGAAGGAAGCCTTCCCGCTCGTCTGAAGCTGATCCCGAAGGTCCCAGCGTGTCATTACTGAGATGCTCCCACCTCTCACCTCCTTCTCAATGAAGGCAGAACATCTCCATTTTACTGTCGTGGAACCGGGGGGACGACTTCCTGCCCCAGCTTCCCACACTCACTAGGTGCTGAGAGCCTGGCTTCTCCCTTGCATCACGAAACCCCAGAACTGGAAAAGCCCTCGAGGCTTATTGGGTCCTCCCCCTCCTACTGCCTTATCCCAGTGCGGCTGAGGAGCCTACTGACACCCAGAGAAGTTAATGGCTTGTCCAGTGTCACACAGCAGGTTGGCCAAGGAGCCAAGTTAGAATCCAACTCCATTTCTCTCGCAGTGTCTTCTCCAGCCCCTCCTTGAGGGACATGGGGCTCTCTGTGGGGGCCAGGGACACGCTTCCCCTTCTGCCCTTGCCAGCAGAAAGTTATATACCCGACTCCTCAGGTGTCAAAACAAGCCTAAGAGGGCAAAAGAGCTTACTGAGGGTGGAGGGCCGAATGGGGCAGCGGGGGCGATGGCAGGAAGTCAGAGGTGCCTTGGCTTATTCGTCCTTGCTTCCAGCCTGATACAGGTTGGGACAAGAGCTTCCTTGCAACATTTATTCTAGAGCATCTTGGGGCACATGGGACCCCAGACACAGTCAGCCCATCCCATAGAGGGGGTAGGCAGGGGAGTCCCTCCTCTTCCAACAGACATGCTTCTAAGTGTTCACTCGTGTAGGCACAAAGTCTTGAACTCCTGAATATGATTGAGTTTAGTAACCTCCCCAAGAGGAAATATGACAGTGGCCTGACGTTTCCCAGACGGGGTGAGTGGAAGGCAGTGCAGGATGGAGACCACAGGGTGGTCACAGATAGGCCATGAACTCGGGCTTTCGTCCTGGTCCTTTGCTCTCACCAGGTCTGCCACTGGAGCAAATCACTCATGCACTTTGTGCTTTAATTCCTTCATGTGTAGAATGCAAATGATAATAACTACCTTTCAGGGCTTTTAGGATTAAAGGTAATAATGTGAAGTGGCTAGCATGCAGTAGGCTTTCAGCAAGTTGTGGGAGTTATCTCCACCGTTATCATCATTGTTATTAGCAATACTCTTAGAGAACGTATTGTCGCCAGGGAAAGGGACGCCTGGACAAACCACTTTGGTCATTAAAGGCCAGTTCAGCTCAGGGCACCAGCTCCCCAGGACGCCCTGGCACAGCCGCCCCTGTCCATTTTGAAGTCCCCCAGACGATACTAAAGCTGACCGTTCCCTTTACACCTGCTGGTGCTGCCCTCCAGGAGACTGAAGGGCCAGGAGACCATGGTCCCCCACCCCAGTCAACAGAGCTGTGCAGCCTCTCTGGGGAGCTGGGTGGGTTTTCCTCTGTACTCTACTTCTGCTCGGGGGAAGGAACTTTAGTGTGTTTGAGTCCAGTCCGCTGGACTTGAGGTTATCACGCACTGGACACCTGGAATCGCTTCCGGCTCCTCATCCGTCCGGACTTGCAGGGCAGATGGAGAATGGCCTGTTCCCCTTCTCTCTGCCCAGAACAGCAGAAGAGCTAGTATGTAAGGGTAGGGCAGCAGGGAGAGGGTGGAGTGGGAGGAAAGACTAGGCAATCCAAGGAGCAGGTGATTAGGGAAAAGCTTTGGCAGCTCCTAATTCTGAGCTCCATTAAGCATCTGTCTCCGGCAATTGCCCTGACAGTCCTATCTCCTCTCCACTCGGTGCCTGCGTCCCAAGACTTTTGGGGCACTTCAAGTGCCATTTTAAAGACAACCACCTGTAATATTCCACTTAGCAGCATATGTGAGGAGACTCTAACAGTGTGGGCAAACAGGGCCAGGGGCTCCATCTCTGCCACTCCAGTTCCTTCCTCCCACCATGTGTGTTTATCGAGTGCCCACTACGTGCCCACCCAGCGCAGGCGTAGATGCTGTGCAGAATAGAAAAGAGCAGAAGGAAGTCGTTGTTCTGGGAGCCTCTGTTAGGGCTGAGGTGGGAGCAAACTCCAGCTTGCAGGACATTGAAATAAAAGTGGTTCTACTGCGAGGATTGCCCTGGAAACCCAGCTTTCTTGTATAGTCAGGGCTTGGATGGGGTAGAAAACAGGATGTCAGCCTGAAGGGCACATTCTCCTGGTGCATTTGGGTAGGTATCATGAGGACTCTGGTCTAGAGGCCAGAGATCTTGGGTTGTTTCCCAAGACAGTTCTCAATTCTTCAGGCACCAGTCAGCTGCCATCTCCTCTTACATAGGGTGGGTGTGGACGGAAGCTGATTCCTACCATCGTAGCCCTCTGCTCTGTCCTCTAGGGATGGCATCTGAATGGAAGTGGTTCTGGTCGGTGAGACTGATGGACTTGTGCTTGAGTCCATTGTTCAAGATGACTAGTTGGCATTAGTGATGCCACGTGACTTTACCAAATGCAGTATAGGTATGAAAGGAGAAATTACAAATGGCAGAATTCTATCCAATCTGAGTCTCTTAAGTGCATTTCAAATATTTTGCGTAGACAATGGAGACATGAATTTGAAACTGACTCAAAGGTGATGCCATTGTTCTAAGGAAATGCATCATAGTTAAGGGGGAGACTATCTGGATATTTATTTAAAGTTATGCACAATAGCAAAGGGGTGGAGAAGCAAGTGTGAAAATCGGTGTGTCCTCTTTAGAAAGGATTTCGAGGGGCGCCTGGGTGGCTCAGTCGGTTAAGCTTCCACTCAGGTCATGATCTCACGGTCTGTGAGTTTGAGCCCCGCGTTGGACTCTGTGCTTCGGATTCTGTGTCTCCCTCTCTCTCTGCCCCTCCCCCACTCACACTCTGTCTGTCTCTCAAAAATGAATAAACATTAAGAAAGAAAAGAAAAGAAAAGAAAAGAAAAGAAAAGGAAAGAAAGAAAGAAAGAAAAAGAAAAATGATTTCGAGCTCGTGCTAATATTTCTCTAGTTTATCTGCTGAATGACTTGAACGTGGTTCAGAGCAGCAGCTGGAACCACCCTTGTTTTGGGTCCTAGCTCTGCCACTTGCTACCTAGAGGTCCGTGGGCAAATTATTTAATCTCTGGATACTTCTGGTTTCTTAACAGTAACACTTGCTAGTGCCCACTGCCTGGGTGGTTGAGAGTAAATGAGAAAGCATATATAAAATTTTTAGTGCAGTGCCTGGCACATAACGAGGGCTCAATAAATCTTAGCTTTCATCTTTACTATTTTCAGTATGCTGGTCTAGTAGGATGGTGTCTCCATTTTATTTTTTAAAATCCCACCCATAATATTTTTACTTCCAATCCTTCATAAACTCACATCTGTCTCCTCCGAGGCATATCAGGACCCTGGTTTTTGGTGCCCAGAGCAGCAGAGAGCAGAGCAGTCCACCTCCCTTGACCATGCTTCCCAGTCCGCTGAATCCCCAGGTTCCAAGGGTCTCTCACATGTAGCTGTGGTTATTGACTGTGCCCAGTTCACTTCTTGAGACACTGCCTCCCGCAGGGGTCACTGCTCACACCAGCGTGTACCTGCTGGATAAGAGGAAAGGCCCCTCAAGGGAAAGTCCTACTGCCCTGAAGCCACGTTAGTCTGCAAGGCTTGCAGAGACATGCTACTCTCATTAAGATGAGGACATCTCAGGACACGAGCAATACACACATGAAGCGTGACATGTAAACAACGCCTCCCACCTGTCCCTCTGCCTTGTTACCACTTTAAGCATCAATTAGTCCAGAATTTCCCAAATTTTCTTCTCAGAACCAAAGTTTTGCAGGATTTTTTTTTTTTTTTGGTCAAATACATTTGGAGAAATCTGAGTTAAGCAGATATCTTAGAACATTTGGTGTGCTAATGAGTATTATGACTCTCCAAGCTGGGGGGGGGGGGGGGGGGGGGCAAATTTAGGAGGTAGTGTCGCCCAAGCTCATGTGATCACAGACCTCACTTTACCAGGAGCACCCAGAGCTGTTAGCGGAGTTCTGGATCCTTCACTGGAAAGACTTCATTTTGATCTTTCCCAGGGTTTTCTCTCCCTGCTCACTGGTGACCTCGCTGGCTCTAGGCCTGGCTCTGGTCTCCCTTCTTTTGTGCTCCTCTCTCTCCAGGCACAAGCTGAATTCTCTGTCTCAATTCTCCTGAGTTTAGGAAAGGAAGTTTCTTTGGATCCAAGTCTCAAGTTTACATCTGGATGTCGGGCTGTTCTTTTTCCCTTTCAGCTCACTGACCTCTGGCTTCCTGGTGCTCACCTGAATTCCCAAGACTGTCCCTCCTCTGTCCTAGGTGCCTGGAGCCCTCTTCAGCTCTGAGCTTAGCCTCAACTTTAATCTACATAACTCATTGTCCTTCTCTGAAAGCCACCAATTTTGTTAAAATTACTAAACTCCTGCCTCTTACCTACTGTTGCCATTCAAAGTTGTACATTTGAGATTAATGGAATTAATGTATTATATCATTTCACATCTGCTCAGATGGTTCTTAATTTAGGGGCCACTCTTCATGCTCAGGTATTTATTACTCTGTCTTCAACAATTAAATAAATGTTAATGACCCAATATACCCTCAACTCACATGACTTAGAGAAGGCGATTCATTTATTTGTTTATTATTGTTTTGCTCCAGAATACCAAAGACCAAACCCTAAAACATTGAGTGCCCTTTTTGCTTCTCTAGCGTAGGGGTGTTTAAGCACACTTTGATGCTGATTTCCCACTGAAGGCAATGAATGAGCCAATGGAGTCTAGGAAAAAACTATTAGAACTTATTTTTTTTTTCTATTTAAAACAAGAAATTAGGGGCGCCTGGGTGGCGCAGTCGGTTAAGCGTCCGACTTCAGTCAGGTCGCGATCTCGCGGTCGTGAGTTCGAGCCCCGCGTCGGGCTCTGGGCTGATGGCTCAGAGCCTGGAGCCTGTTTCCAATTCTGTGTCTCCCTCTCTCTCTGCCCCTCCCCCGTTCATGCTCTGTCTCTCTCTGTCCCAAAAATAAATAAAAACGTTGAAAAAAAATTTAAAAAAAAAAAAAAAAACAAGAAATTAGTCTTTACTCATGTTTACTATACAGTCGATACTGGATATTGTTTCCCTGCCTTGGTCTGTATGTCAGGCATTCACATGTCAGGAAGTCGTGGAGGTACGTGGGAGTCCCACATCTCCCAGTGGTAATACTAGTGTTCTTACTGGACGGTTCAGATTCAGTATATTACAATAAGTTTGTAATTTATGTCCAACTGATATTATCAATATTGTAAAAACAATCCTCGAAATAGAATCTTTACAATAACTTCGCAATGAGACGGAAATGACCATGAAGATGTTTTTGTACCACCCAGAGGTTTGCTGGTTATGGAAACATAATTAAACATTTTTCCTTTAAAAGAACCAAAATGTCCCACAGTTGCTGATCTTTCAGTTCTGACAAGCAGCTGTCAGGAGTATGTCACTTTGCCGGTAACTTCAAATAAATTACACACATCATCTGCCCCCTAAAGATAATGGTAATACGTTAACAAAGAGAAAGTAATCACTTTTAGGAAGAATTTACAGCACGGAGAGACCATTTTGAAAGAAAAAAAAAAGAATGTTTGGAAATGTTTTCATCTTTATGTGATTTTGTTGTTGGTAATGAGTAGGTGTGACACTTTAAAAACTTTTATCTAAAAACTTTTAAAACTTGGAAACAGAATCTTCTACTCGCCTAAAACTCTTCAAGGAAGAGTTTTAGAGAGTTTTGACCTGTTTTTAAAAAATACATAAAAATTCAGCACCTTTCGATTAGTTGAAAGAATAGCTGATTGACATCAGAGAAGATGGAAATCTACCAGGTGAATTTCAACAACAGTCTTCGCATAATTGGTGCATGAGACCCAAGAAAAGTATCTTGATTTAGTCAGCATAGCCAACAATGCTCTTTTTGCATTTCTGTGTCTATGAGGTGTCTTTTTCCATTATGACAGCTACGAAAGCAAAGTTTCAAAATAAATTGAACTCTAGACCTCAGAATCCCACATCACTACATGCTCAAAAAGATTTTCACAAATAATAAAGCCAATCCCAACACACCAGTCCCATCATTTTTCATAATAATTTTCTTGATGAGAGTAGAATGTTTCATATCATTCATTAATAAAATAAAAATTAAGATGCTATTTTGTCTTTATCTCATATCTTTATTTCTTAACCTTGTGTATGGTTGATAATGCATTAACATCAGTAAGTAGAACATGTATATTCTTTATAAATAAATATGTGTATTATTGGTGCATGCTCAAAAAAACTTTACTATTGGGTATGCAATCAATACTCTTTAGTATGTAAATTTGCAGATGCGTCATAAATTAATCTCATTCGATCTCTGATCTTCACTTTCATGTTACCTTTAAAACTACCTCCTCTGTACCCAAGAGTTTGTTGTTCAGACCCAGCTCAGAAATCCTTAGGGCCCCTATACATTGGCACATCGGTGTGGGTGGTGCCAGTATGGGCAGCTTCTTTATCCTTGGGTAATTTACCTGGTGTCTTCTAGATTTTTCTAAAGCCCAGATCCCTGAACAGCAGACAGAACATTCTCTCTGGAAGGGATGGTAAGGAATTTGAGATGGTACTGAAAGATAAGACAATCTCTAGACAAGCAGATAGCAAGATCATGGCCATGGCCATACAAGCTGGCGGGGAATATTTTTGTAGTAAATATGGCCAAAACGACTGTGGGTCTTGAGAACAGTTTGAATAGGCATAAATCTGTCAGTCTAGAGTTAGCCTTTGCTCATTATATCTCCCATTTCCCATTAATTTTTCCTTTGTCCCATTCTCTCCTTTCTCCCATTTTCTGGTATTACTCTCACCTTCCTCCTTATTTTTATCTCAGTCTCTTGTCTTACTCTTCTCTGTACCCACCTTCCATTTTCCCAGTCTCTCAGGTGGGAGGGAGATCTGGAATGGGGTCAGGCCTGTGTTTTTTAAACTGCCGGTCATGACACATTAGTGGGTCGAGAAATCAATTTAGTGGGTCACAAAATCAATTTAAAGGGTCATGACCAGAATTTTTTTTTAAATGGAACAGAATAAAATCGAGCAGAACAGTGTCCATCAAGCAGAGTAAGGATAAGTACTATTTGTGAAACTATATATGTGCATTTATGTGTGCCCAGGGTTGCAATGTAAGATATCTCTTGCAGTGAGTCATGGGCAAAGTGAAAGCCACTGGTCTAGGGAATAACATTTTGCATGTACCAGCAATAAGTTTACTTAAGCTTTGGGCATCCAACTCACATTTCAAGCAGTACTGATGACATCATCTGACCCAATGCTGGTTTTTATTCAAGTTATTTCTCAATTTCAACAATTTGGCCTCAACAGTTATTTGTTGACAGTTTAGTGTGGCAGCTGTGGAGTAGTGGATAAGGCATTGGATGCAGAGTAAGGTCAGCTGGAATCAAGTTCTGGGCTCACAAGATCTTAAATTCTGAGTCTTAGTTTTCCCACTTGTGGACCATCAATGCATTCCAACCTGTTATTTCATTAAGTACCCATGAAAATAAATGTATTTCCACAGCTCACTGGGATGATGGAGGTCCCCTCATAACTAGAGGGGACCAGGCTCTTGGGGTGCAGTCCTCTCCAGGTATTTCCCAGCTACTCCAAAGGCTAAGAAGACCAAGATGATAGCACACCTATGGCTAATCCATGGCGACACAGCACATGTACCAGTAGGGAAGCACCGTCCAGATGACCGTAATGTATGATGTTGGCCTAGAAATTGTCCCCGCAGCTCTGTGTGTACTCCCCATGCTGGGAACATACAAAGATGACAAGACACCTGTGCCCTCGTGGAGCTTACTATTTAGTGGTTGTGTTGACCACTTGCAGTTTGCAGAGACACACTGGGTGGTACAGGGCCGGCTCAGTAGTGATTAGCTTTTCTTTGCAGTGGCCTCTCCTTGTCTAAAGCCCTGGCACTTGAAGTTTCTTTTCTCTCTGTGGGGACTGAACACAGCCCCTAAACTGCCTTACAATCCTGATACTTCTTAGTTAGAGATGTAAACCTGAGTCAGGTCAAGATGAGAGGGGCAGACTCCAGTGGCTCTCCAAATGCCAAACTCTGCTGCATTCACCATGTGCACCGAAGGGAATAAAACCAATTACTACCTTCCTAAAGAGCTGAGCATGGGTGGATACGCCCTTGAAAATGGCCAGCAGAAATGCTTCTTGCAAACTGTTCTCCCCATGCAGCTGCCTGCAAGTCTCTTTGCTACAGCCTTTGCTGCCCAAGGACCCCTTCCTCGGACCATTAGCGAAGAGGCTGGTCGTTATTAACTAGCTGGCATTGACTGATGACACTAAGCTTTTTTTTTGGCCTTGTGTGGGCTGGTGGCAGGCGCTTAGTTGACCCCTGGAATTTGGAGTTTATTCTGCCATGAAAACAAAGAAATAAATTAGAGGAATGAACACAAGCCCGTATGGTTGGACAGTAGTTAGAGACAGCTCAACAGCCTCAGCTGGTCCCCTCCCCAAGTGTCACCAGAAGACTCCTTCCGCCGTGGCTCTCCCTCCCAGATTCCTGGTCTAGTGCTCCTGTCGAGGCTAATGAAATGAGGGAGAGATTCCTGTTGTCGTTGTTGGTGTGTGTGTGTGTGTGTGTGTGTGTGTGTGTGTGTGTGTTTTCCCCTGGAGTCTGGTACCGTGGAAAGAGAAGGTGTCTGCACAACAACTTGCATACTGAAGAAGATTTAGAACTCCCAGTTTCATGTAAAGGACTCATTCTTTAAAATATGCTTCTATAATAGATTGTATGTTGCGAGTACCACAGAGATCTTTCTGCACAGAAAATAACTCTTGAGGTGCCCAGCTGGCTCCTGTTAGAGCGTGCAACTCTTGATCTCAGGGTTGTGAGTTTGAGCCCCATGTTGGGTAGAGAGATTATTTAAAAATAAAATCTTTTGTTAAAAAAGAAAATAACTCAACATGTTCTGCAGTTTTTTACTTTGTTGGTCATAGTTGATGTATTTTTTAAAGTGAGATGCACTTGTTATTAAATGGTGTCCTTTCAATTTAATTCAACAAACACTTATTGTTGACCTACTCAAGGGGTTGGCCAACTATAATACAAATCTGATGGACCCACAGTTTTTGTAAATAAAGTTTTATTGGAACCCAGTCATTTACATCCATTTACACCCATTCATTTACATATGGTCTATGGCTGATTTTGACCGCAACAGTGAAGCTGAGTAGTAGAGACAGGCCATATGGCCTTTGCAAAGTCTAAAATAGAAACTATCCAGCCTTGTATAGAAAACAAGGTGGTTTCTCTTGATGTATGTATTAAACCTCAAGGTCAGGAAACAAAGAGATGGGTACAAAAGAAGGTTCGGAAAGGATCCTTAGGGAGGTTACACGTTCATGAGGGGAGAAGGATCTTTTTTTTATTATTATTTTTAATGTTTATTTGTTTCTGAGAGAGAGAGAGAGATACAGAATGTAAGTGGGGGAGGGGCAGAGAGAGAGGGAGACACAGAATCCGAAGCAGGCAACAGGCTCTGAGCTGTCAGCACAGAGCCCAACACAGGGCTCGAACCTGAGAACTGCAAGATCATGACCTGAGCCGAAGTTGGACGCTTAACTGACTGAGTCACCCAGGCCCACCGAGGGGAGAAGGATCTTTAAAGCTTAAACAGCCATCAGCTGCCAGTTTTCTGTTCAGTCACACATGTGTGTCCCAACCCTTGGGTCTCTGCTTCTGTCCTACTATCTGTCCAGGATGCCCTATGACTCATGTCACCAGGGTTATCATGTGCATCCTTCAAGAATCCTCACTCACAACCACTGGAGTGTGAGCTCCTCCTTAGGTTTGTCTTGGCAACCTCAGGAGGGCGGCATGGTGATTTGGACTATGCAGACGCTCGATAAACATTTGGTATAATTAAATGAATCCTCCCACTATTTGGGGGAAGATGAAAGACACATGAAATGACTTTCTCTTCACCAATTTTTTTTAAATCACAAATAGAGGTCAGACCCATGAGATCAGTCTCCCTACATATTCCCTCAGGTGAAGACCTTGGCTTTGGCTTTAAGCCAAGTGCCAAGGGTCCCCCAAATAATTAAACCATTTTGGTAATTGTCTTCTAAGCCAGTCACTGTTTTTGGAGGACATTTGTACATTTTTACCTCATAGATAAAAAGGGGGCCAAATAACTCATCCGTCTCCTGCTTTCCCACTAAAATCTCCTAAATCCCACTACACAAAAGGACATTTTTTAAAAATCAAAATGAGAACAATAATTTTATGTGACAGGATTATTTATATGGCTGTTCTCCCCATGATGAATCCATCTAGGGGCGCAGCACCTACCCCAGATGCCAATTCATAAATCAGGAAATGCTATTACCCACTGGCCATAAAAACAGAGCCCACCCCAATGCAGAGTACTCATTTCAGAAGTGGCTGCCCCATTTCAGGACAGAAATGAGTTCAGAAAATCCACCTGGCTGTCCAGAGAGTGAAGAAATGTCTTTTACTTGATAAATAATCAGTCTTTCTTTCCTCTCAATCCCTTTTCCCCTAGAAATATGTAGAATTAATGGCACAGATATATGCCATTCCACAGAAAAAAATAATAACAGGGCTAACTAGATTGAAATGAGGCAAAGGGCAAGAGTGAGAATGGCAGGAAGCGTGCAGATTTCCTGAGAAACCTTTCTTATTAGCTTAAATGCAGCTCAAGAATAAACAGCTTAGAGAAAATTTAGTGGGAGTCCTCCTTTCTGGGCAGTCCTCCTGCAGGCACCCATTAAGGACAGGCAGAGAGCCAAGGAAAAGTGTCGGGAAGGGGAGAGTCGTTGCCAAAAAAAGCCGAGAGTAAAACAGGGTAAGCTGACGTCTTTGGAATTGTCTGTGGTTCCTCCAATGTGGTTGTGTACTTCGTTTTTATCTCAGCAGATATAGGTTGGAATGTGGAGAGGACATAAAGAGAGTTAAAAGAAAGAGAAGAAGGGAAGGGGGACAATGAGAAGTAAGGTGGCAGGAAAAAGTCTTCTGTGGGGGGGGGGGGGTATGGTCACAGTCACTTGGCAATAGTGAAGATCCAGCTGTAGACAAAACAGATGACACCCATGCATTTATGTAGCTTTGTGCTAGGGGGATGGACAAGAAACAAGCCAGCAAATAAATAACCAAGATAATTTCTTGTGGTGCTAAGTGCTGTAAGAGATGGACGGAGTCACACGGCAGAAGGGGCAGGTTTGGTCTATAAGGCTTGGGAAGCTCTTTCTGAATAATGACAATAACGAGCTGCCTACTGAATATCTATGAGGTAGACATTCTAGACAGAGGAAACAGCAAACGGCAAGACCCTGAGGTAGGAAGCAATTGGCATATTCAAATAACAGAAGGATAGTCACCATGAGAGAGAGGACAGGAGCAAATGTGGACCCACACTGGGGCACCTGGGTGGCTCAGTTGGTGAAGTGTCTGACTTGGGCTCAGGTCATGATCTCATGGTTCCTGAGTTCAAGGCCACATCCAGCTCCACACTGACTGTGCAGAGCCTGCTTGGGATTTTCTCTCTCTCCCTCTCCCTCTCTGCGCCCCCCCCCCCATTTGCTCGCTCTCTCCCTCTCGCTCTCAAACATACATACATACATACAAAATAAACTTTAAAAAAGTTTTAGAAAAATGTGGGCCCACACTGATGTGCAGGAGATAATTTGGGGAGTCTCCAACAGTGCTAGAGTAGCGCTAGGTCGAGATATTGGTGATTCGTGTTTTGTCTAATTTATCCAGTATAATAACAGTTAGGGAGCCATGGGGAAAGAAAAGGTGAGGGCCCTTGTGCTTTTATTTTATTTTATTTTATTTTATTTTATTTTATTTTATTTTATTTTATTTTATTGCCTGTACTGGGCTTTATTTTGAACATCTCAGTCTACAAGTACCCCCTAGTACAGGAGAGAGATGCTCCTTGAGAAAACAGCAACAATGAGAGCTAAGTTACATACTGCTTACTGTTACCTTGGCAGAGTTTGAGGGTTTTTTGTGTTTCTACACATACTTTACGCCAATGTCAATGTCTTGGTTTTGATTTATAGTTTTGTAAGGTGTAGCCATTGGGAGAAACTGGCCAAAGAGTAGTACACGGGACCCTCTCTGTACTATCCTTTCAATTTCCCATGAATTTATAATTATTTCAAAATAAAATGATTTTTAAAAATAAAAAAAATTTTTTGATGTAGAAAGAGGAAAAACCTTTTAAATTGCACTACAATAATAATTGTTCCAGAGAATTATCTGCCATTGGATATAAAAATCAGTGGGCAAAGGTTTGAGGAAAAATGGGATATTTTCAGTCTCAAAGTATTTCCTCCAAGATATTTATTAACTACAAAGGGAAAAATAGTAACTTTACAGTGGAGAAACCACCTTAGCCAAATGATTGAGGTTAACATCATCCATAACAAGACATATCATTATCATGAACCCCTTGATAAGATGCACTGAGAAGGAGACAATGTTACTTCTATGATATTCTTGCCAAAAATGCACAACCTCATTCTAATTATGCGAGAATCTCAGACAAACCCCAGATGAAAGACATTCTACAAAGTGACTGGTATTCATGAAAAGTGTCAAAATCAAGAAGACAAGGAAAGATTGTTACAAATTAGAGGTGACAAAGGAGATATAATAACTAGGTGGAATGCGGGATCCTGGAACAGATAGGAAATTAAGTAGAACTGGTGACATTAGAATAAAGCCTAGACTTTAGCAAACTGCATTGTACCAATGTTAATTTCTCAGTTTCCATAATTGTAACATAGTTACCTATGCTTTTAACATGATGGAACCCTGGGGGAAGGCGCTATGGGACTCTCTACTATTTGTGCAACTTTTTCGTAAGTCTAACGTTAGTTCAAAATAAACCCTTCTTAAAGTTGCAAACAAAAACCTACACAATGATGCAATCGCTCTTACAGTCCTGACATAATTTCCATCACCCCAAAAAGTTCTTTCATGTTCCTTTGCACTGGATATTCCCCCACTTCTCCAGCTCCTGGAAATCACTGACCTTCCTTCTGTCACAATAGTCCTTCCTTTTCTAGAATTTCAGATGAATGGAATCATATAATATGTAGTCTTTGTATCTGGCTTCTTTTACTCAGCACAATGCTTTTAAATTGCAGCCATGTTTAGCTCCTTTTTATTTGCTGAGTAGTATTCTATGACATAATTGTACCTCACTTTGCTCATTCACCATTGAACGATATTTGAGATGCTTCTGGTGATTATAAATAAAGCTCCTATAAACTCCTATTAAATCTTTTGCCCTTAAAAAAACAGATTGTTTGTTTCCTTATTGTTGAGTTTTAAGAATGATTTGTAGATTCTGAAACCCCTTTGTCAGATATATGATTTGTAAATATTTTCTGCCGGTCCATGGCAAGTTTGGGGTCCATCTTACAGAATAGGAAATGGAGACACAGACAGGTTAAGCACCCTCCCCAAGATCACACAGTTTATGAGGGTGAAGACAAGAATAAACCTCAAGAGTCTATGCTCCTAGCCACTCCCAGTACTGCCTCTACAGACAGTCACTGTTCCAGGTAGACACATGGATAATCAGCATTATCAGGGGTACTTCTGGTGGACCTTTCCACCTGGGGAAGCTTCAGGTAACCCTGGAATAGCTACTGGAAATCTTATAAGTGGGACTAGCTAGAGGCCCTGACATTTTTACATGGGGAACTCTGCTACAGAACATTTATTTATAAATGGAGGACATGCTTTGGCAGACTTCTGGATTCCATAAAAATGGTCGATCATTGATTAAATTATTTTTAACTACATATAACAATCACTTCTTCAGAAAATAAAATATCAACTCTTGATTTCTAATGATAGCCATGCCCTGGGTTTATTTTAGCCTCCTCTACCTAACTTCTTTGGAGTTTGGTTTGACAGGCCCAGTTAGATAGTTCTTCCAGTGTTCAGAAAGGCAGAGCCCATCACACACATCTGCAGAGGATGCAGAAGACTAAGGAATTTTCTGTAACTGGAGTTTCCTCAGGTGGGACTTTTGGACTCCAATTTCTGCTTAAAATCCCTTTCTTCTTCTTAGATCTAGAACCTGTCTCTTCTTGTTTTGAACCCTTGTGGCTAGGTGCTATCTAGAACTATAAAATTCTCCCAATTTTATATTTAGAAAAACTATACTAGGGTGTCATAGTAAGGCATGGCCATAAAGAGGAAACATATCCACGGGGTCCTGGGCTCCTGGCCAGGGCCACAGTCATCAGCTTCCCCGGAGGCAGGTGCTTCTAAATCTGCATTACCATGCAGCATGAGAGTACCCTTAGTGGGTACCTGTGCTTAGTGGAAAACGAAGTATAGATTCTGTTACTCATCAATATAACTTTCTGCACATCTCAGAATCAAGACCTCAGGTGGAAGGAAACATTGAAAATTAAACATTTGAGTTGAGTCATCAAAGCTGCATATAATTCTCAAGACTGGAATATGGTGTTAAGATTCTGGAGCAAAGTGACAGGAGGTGTGTGTGTGTGTGTGTGTGTGTGTGCGCGCGCGCGCACGTGTATGTTCAAAAACAACAAGGCACGAATTAAAGAATTTCAGGTATGACCTTAGTGTATTGTATTTTCCACTAACTTTGAGTTCCAATGCTGCTCCTTTCAATAATTCCAGAAACATGGGGCGCCTGGGTGGCGCAGTCGGTTAAGCGTCCAACTTCAGCCAGGTCACGATCTCGCGGTCCGTGAGTTCGAGCCCCGCGTCGGGCTCTGGGCTGATGGCTCAGAGCCTGGAGCCTGTTTCCGATTCTGTGTCTCCCTCTCTCTCTGCCCCTCCCCCGTTCATGCTCTGTCTCTCTCTGTCCCAAAAATAAATAAACGTTGAAAAAAAAATTAAAAAAAATAATTCCAGAAACACACACATCACTTAGAGCAGATGATGTCTGCTTCATGAAGATGTAGACTATGTGGGATGATCTTACACCCTTCTATTGGTTGTACAACTTGTCCACTTTATTATCACTCCATGTAGGCAAATTCATTCATTTGATCATTTACTTGCCAAGAATTTGATGAGTACCTACCCAGTGTTGGTACTGTCCTAGGCAAGACAGTTATAGAATTAAATAAATCATATCCCTTCCTTCAAGGAGTTCAAGTGATCTTGAAAGCCAGCATATAAACACATGAATGCAATCCAATGAGATAAGTGTGACAACAGAAATGACTAGATTGTAGAGAGGTAGCACAGAGAAGGAAGTAATATAAGAAGCACCTGAAGGAGGCCACATATGAGTCGGGTTTCAAAGATGAATAGGAGTTTACTGAGAGAACCAGAGAGGAAAAGGACATTCCAGGCAGAAGGGACAGCATTGCAAAGTCGAAGCAAACTTGAACATTATGCTGTCTTAAAGGAAGCTATAAGCAAGTTAATGTCATTGGAACATAAATTGAGATGGGGTATTGGTGAAGGCTGAGGAGTTGGACAGGGGTGTGATCATACAGCTTGCTAAGTGCCAGACCAAAAAAAGAAAGAAAGAAAAAGCTTGGATTTTAATCCATAAACAATGGATTCATTGACATGATTTAAGCAGGGGCAAGACAATGACAGACTTGAATGTCAAACAGATCATTCTGGTAGCAATATGGTGAACAAATTAAAAAATGGGAAATCCATTTTTTTGGGACTAGGGATAGCCAAGTGAGAAGTTTTTGCTATCACTGTGTCAGGTACTTATTTAATTTAACCTTCACAGCAGTGCTACAAAGTAGGTATTTTTATTTCCATTTTACAGATGGGAAATTGAGAGGTGTGTAATTTACCTGAGGTCACACAGCTGGTAAGGGGTAAAACTGTGATTATGATAGTTCCATCAGAATTTAAAGTTTCACAAAGGTGTAGATTTAAGGGATATTTAGGAGGTTAAATAGCCTTTGTGATACAGTGTGTAGGGGAATGTAGAGGAGATAAAGAGGTTCACGATGATTCTGGAGTTCTCAGTCAGTAGAAGTTAGTTGCATGATGATGTCATGGACTCAGATAAGAAATAAGAAATGCAAAGGGAAGCCTTTCCAAACTCTTATATGTTCCCCCTCCTTGTAAAAAGTGCCATCCACCAGTGCTCTGAATCCTACCCTCTTCAAACATACAAAGGATTTTCCATCCACAGTTTTTCATCTTCTATTTCTTCCTGGTATTTGTTGTTGTACCTCCATCTTCACTCACACTCAAGTTTTGTTTTTCTCTTTTTAATGACAGCCCCATTTCCTTCCTTCACCACCAATACTTTGAGTTTGTGGTTTACAGTTTCTACTTTCACTTTTTCACCTCTAAATCTTTCCTCAAACCTCTGGAATATGATTTCTCCAATGAAACTACTCTATTAAAAAGGTAGCCTGTGACTCCCCATGGTCTCTGTTCAGTTCTCACCCTTTTTAACCTCTGCTTGATGGTTGCATCTATCATTTCATGGCAATGATGTTGACCTTTAACTTGGCTTCTTTATGCATTGTAGAACCCTGATCATCAGAAATTAAAATATATTCTTTCGCCATTTAAAAAAGGAAGTTCAGAAATATAATTTTATGCCAAATAGAAATTTCAGTCTCTGAAGGCATTTCTATCATAGCTTTCCTAAATAAACCAACACCCAAGATGTCATTGTGGGGACATTGTGAGATAGGCTTCTCTTTCTTTTTCCCCTAAGTGAACAAACTTCCCCTTCTTCCTTTTTTATTTCTTTGATATCTTTGGTAGAAGTGTAAAATTTTATTGTGATGGTCTTGGTTTTAGACACCAAAATGAGTAACCAAGTGTATCAATGAAGATGGGATAGAAGTGTTAATTCATATCATGGCAGACTTCAAATGATGAAAGCAGTTCAATGTTTCAGCACCAGAATTTGAGGACAGCTCCCCCACACTGTAAATGATCCTGCCTGGATATCAGGTTTCTTAACAGTACCAATTTCCTGAATTTTTATATAGGTTTGGACATATTCAGAATCAAATATTGCAGTTAAAACCCTCTCTACTTTCATCCCTCTATCCTAAAAATTGGAGCAACTTCTTTGGTGAGCAGGAGCAGACCATCAAAATGCCATTCTCTAAGTGTTTGGTTGACAAGTCCATCTAAATTTTAAGTGACAACCTCCACTCTCTGCATTTATGAGGATGCACTGCCTTTCACCCTAATGAAACTGCCAAGTAATTTTGGAACCATGAGGGAAAGTCTGGCTCTAGCCCCCAGGGGATATATTGAATAACTTGGTTCTTGCTGACCTCAATCGGTCTATAATTTCTAGACGTTAGTAGCTATCATCTGAATCTGTCCTTCTCTCCCAGTTCTATTTGGAAACCATCCCCATGGTACATTTAACTTAAGGAGTCACAGGCACAGCAATTACTGATGAAAGAAATTCACGTGTGGCAGCTCCCTCCATACATGGTATGGAAATTAACAAGCATTTATTTTATGGCAAGATGATAACAAAACTGTAGGTAGAGATAAGTCCTCATTTCTCTGTATGTATGTATCTCTTTACATGTAGTATTTTTTCTCCAAATAAGCATTTAGGAAGATGAATCCAGCTCTTAGAAAACCTAAGGGTGAACAGAATGGATTTCTGAGCCATGCTGGTATTCTCAATTATTCCTGTCAACCCCTCAAGCACGTTTCTTTGTCATTCCCATTAAAGGTGTGGGCCTCAGCACTGACTTTCCATAATGTGCTAAGGGCAGCGTCTGCTACCCTCTGCAGGTCCCCCTATTTGCCTTATTCCTTTCTCTTTCTAGTGATAGAAATATCAGACGTCCCAGTATTGTGTCCCTGTGTGTCCAAACCTGGCAGCATCTCAGGGGAGAGGACAACAAGATAAAGCCAATCTCTCAGAAAAAAATAAAAATAAAATAAAACCATTAAAGAGACATGTTGTTTTTGGAAAGGCAGCAGTTGGCAGAAAAATGCCCTTGGGAGGGGGCAAAAAAAATTGTCAGAGTCACATCACTGGGTCACCTTTTTGCTGTTTCTACATCAGGACTGTATCTGTACCTTTGGGTCTCACTGGCTTTTCCAGACACATTATAACCTGTCATCAGAATACTATCCAGTTCTGAAGCAGAGCTGATGTGGTGTTCCACTCTGCTCTGGGCCTCAGCAGCAGAGTCTCTGCACTCCTGCCCCATCTCTAATGTTTGTTCACCAGTGAGCACATCTGGAAACATTCCAAAAATTAAGAACATAAGCTAATAGAATAATAATACCCTGTTTTTGTGTAGCACCTTGCTTGGAGGTATGCCAAATCCTCTACCAACTGCATGTCGTCCAGATCCACCCCCCCCCACCCCCACTGCCAGCTCTTAGTGCAGAGCTACTGCCCCTTGCTGTAAGCACAGACAGCTTAGAATCAATAGGGGCAACTCAGGAAAGGGGACATGACACTCCTCTATCCCACATCACATACTTACCAGCCAGGCCAGCAATTAATGTACCAGAAACCTGCCTCAGTTGACCAAGAAAGCAACAGACAACATCCAAGTGAAGAATGCTGACATCTGTGTTTCCACCACGTCTGGCAACCTGCTTCCTCCTGGAGGTACCCACTGTCTGACCTGTCCAGTGGAAGTGGCTTATGCCTTGGGCACCTGCACTTTGCATATGAGGCAAAAGCATGAACTTTTAGCTACTTCTCTTAGCAGACTATGAGGTATTCCCCTCAGCCACCAAGTAAATAAGTCCTGTGCCCCTCCCACTAGTCACACTTGCTTTGCTTACAGTAATTTTTCATAAGTATTTAATGACCATATCAGTCATCCATACATAGTTTCAAACTCATGATGAATCTGATGAGGATAAAAGAACAGATAACAGAGAGTGAGCTAGGAGCCAGTATTGTATTTGGGATTGAAGGAAGTGAAGCAAAGGGGTAAATGGTCATGATGGTCTCCTGATTGGTGCTCTGGGTATCTCTCTCTCACACTTGTGAGGAGCTTGTGACAAGCATGGAGTAGCTCTACCTGCAAAAAGAGACTATCCTGTATATTGCTCTGTGTAATATATTCTTTTGCCAAAGACCAGGGCAACCATCAACGGGTTAGGAAGTTCTGTGCCAGCCATATTATATCTCAAGACCCCACAAACCATGGAATGGCACTAGAGGCTGGCAAGTTCATAAATTATCCTCCCACTGGATTGCATTTTTAATCAGGGTGTGCACCATGATCACTAATGGCCCTTGCTTATAGGATGAAGCCCCAGTATTTATCTTGTTTTAATTATATTAGAAAGCAGTGATATTCAATTAACCAACTAATCAAGTAAGCCAATCAATACTGGTCCTGGCAGGATCCTCCATAGCCCAGCTCCTTGTTCTGGGTGGTAGTCCATGCTTTAGAGTCAGATGGAGTTAACTCTTGATGGCCAGGGTCATGCTGCCGAGAAGTAGGCAGGAGCAAGGAAACCAGGATTCAGCTTTCAGACATGGGCAGAACCCCTACAGATTCTTTCCTTTGCCTGATTATAATGGAGATTTGCAGCAGCCTCCTTTAGGTTAAGGTGTTATTTGTTCTACAATGTATGTATTGTTTTCCAAGTACATGTAGGAGACATTTTTCCCATCATGTGGATTGGAGATATGAAATCCCCATATCCTATAACAATCCAATGGCAGAGCTCTAAATATTGAGTGGATCTGATCATGGGATGACAGAATGAAGTAACCTGTGATGTTCCCAAGTTCCAAAGACTGTCCAATGGTTACTAACTATGTGAAGTAGTCTTAACAACAGGTGGACCAACCTGGAAAGCCTCCACCAGGACCATTTCAGGTATGTGTGTCTATATTTGTGAACAGGTGGGAGACACAGTGAGTCAAGAGCAGAGCTGGTCCCAGGGTGAAGGCTCAGTGAGCAGGCACACCCTTTCCTCCATTCACATGTCCAGGGACACATGGCTTTGTGACTGTGTGGTTGTCCAAGGCTAGGGAGTGGTTGCTGCCCAGAGAGGAAAGTGCATCCCTTTGGCTATACTCATGCTCCTTTAACTTTCACCCAGCTCCTCCTACAGACACACATGGACCTAAATGTTCAGGTACCAAGCCCGCTTCTCAAGGTCAACCAATGACTGAAATTCGAGGAGCAGTGCCCAGTCATCCCATTATTTTTTCTGACTTGTGGGGCAAGAACCAGGGTAGAATTTTCCCTGGATGCTCCCTACTTGGGTGGTTTTGTTATTCTTGGACCCCAAGCTCCATGATGGTTTCAGGAATTCCCACCCTTTGCAAAGCTGAGGATCTCAACTGGAACCTCTGAAAATGGTCTACACCTAGTTGAGGATGGCATTGGAAAAGGATAAATGTCCAGAGAAGACGAGACAGTGGGTTCCAGGATGCTCATCTCATTAGCTCACAACTGCCCACACACAAGTTTAATCGCTTTGCGGACCAGTCAGATCATCCTAAAAAGGGAAATAAGTCTGTTTGATGACTGCAGACTACACCCTAGTAATGCCTTTTCAAATGCATCAAAGTTCCTAAGGCAGCCTTGGAAGGAAAGTAGGAATCATTTGGTACAATCATAAAGCCAATGCTTTTATGCAGAAGAACACCACATTGCCAGTTAGAGGAATCATCCAAGTACTCAAGTTCTTGCACCTCTGTGGACTGTTGACTCCCTGCTGCTTCAGGTGGGCTAAGAATTAAAACCTGATTCCCTGTATGTGGTTGTCTGAGCCTAAATGAGTGTAAGGGAAGGTGAGACATTTCACACAGAGATACATTAAAAGGGAAAGAATCTTAAGACTGCTGTTCATTTCCAAACATTTGATGAGTTTCCATTCATTAAGAGTTTTGTAGGCTTGTTAATTTAATAAGAGCAAACGGGGCCCTAATGTCAGACAACAATCAGTAATTTGAAGGGGGTGAAAAAGAATAAGAAGTAAAACAGTCATTACCTAGCACAATGTTTAATCAAAAGACACCAGGAACTTTCAACTTCACAGTAATGTTTTCAAAGGTTGGAGATTTTCAAATGTACAGTCTTTGACTCTGGCAGGCAGGCTGGAAAAATGGACATAGTTGTGATAATTGGCTGTGATGAAATTTAAACGTTCAACCCCAACCCTCTCCCCACATGTGTACAAATGCCCACACTAAACCTTCTCTCTTTCCCTTGAGCTATTCAGTTCGAGTTTCAGCCCAGTACTTCAGGAAGCAGGGCTTTATCATTGCATGTGAGGCCTGCTGAGCCCTGCACTCATATTAAGTGACGATGTTCTTGACTTTGAACCATTCAAGACCTCCTCTTCTTCTAATGAATTTTTCCGTATTTTCACCTCATCATTTCCATGCTATAGTTAGGACCTCTGTGCTTTTGCATTTACCCTGCTCTTCACTTTTCACAGGTGTGAGTATGTGATATGTGGGTTTCCTGCTCTGGCTTGCCTGCCTTTTGATGGTTGCCTGGGATATTAGAGCCTGTGCGAGTGGCCTGGCAGGGTCACAGTGCACAACACTTGCAGCTGTGCCCTATCCTCTTCTTTGAGGAACGTCCGGTTCACATTTCTATCTGCTAGGGCCTGGGCCTGAGTACCCTTGCCTCATCTATACAAGACCTCTAGGTTGGGAGTCAGAGATCTGTATCTGCCTAGGGAGGACAGCATGGATCTCATCCGCCCTATTCTTCTTTGCCCAAGACTGAAAATGACCCTAATCCTAGCTTATTGTTCTTTTCCTGCCATCTCATCCTTTCTACATAGCACCCTGCATATTGCCACCCAATCCTTTTTTTTTTTATTTTTTTAATATTTATTTATTTTTGAGAGAGAGACAGCGTGCGAGCATGGGAGGAGCAGAGAGGAAGACACAGAATCTGAAGCAGGTTCCAGGCTCCCAGCTGTCAGCACAGAGCCCGATGTGGGGCTCAGACTCACAAACCATGAGATTATGACCTCAGCCGAAGCTGGATGCTTAACCGATTCAGCTACCCAGGCACCCCTGCTGCCCAATTCTTTTTCTTTTTTTTAAGAGAGTTCAGCTCTCGTAATTTTTCTTAATGTTTATTTATTTTTGAAAGAGAGAGACAGAGCACAAGCAGGGGAGGGGCAGAGAGAGAGGAAGACACAGAATCCGAGGCAGACTCTGGACACTGAGCCGTCAGCACAGAGCCTGATATGAGGCTTGAACCCATGAACCGGGAGATCATGACCTGAGCTGCAGTTGGACACTTAACTCACTGAGCCACCCAGGTGCCCCCCCCAACTACACAATTCTTAATTGTTTAATTCATCATGCCATTTGACCATCCAAGAATGAATAATGTTTCAAAGGCCTCTCTTTGGCTTTTAAGATTTCTTCTTGCCTGACCTGACTGATTATAGCACAGTACATAGCCTGGGATAGAAACCCCACAAGTGCTTGGTAATTGATAAGCAGAATATTATTTTAAGTATATGGAATCAACTCATCTACTTGACCCAGATGCTTTAGAATGGTTTTGAACCCTGGAGAGTCAGGCCAGACTGAATCAGGCAGGACTTAGCTGAGACCAAGGCGCAATTCAGAATTACCACCCAGGACTTCCCGGATTTATGAACCTAATACATAACCTAAGTTCCTCCAGGGCTCTTTCCACTATACCAAACTATCTCCTGCTGCCCCTGCTGGTTGCCTTTTGTATCTATTGTTTTAAGCATGATGAAAAGCTTGCTATTATATCTACTTCTGGGATCTAGTTGCTCTAGGGGCATCAAAAAGGGACAGACTAGAGGCACCTGGGTGGCTCAGTTGGTTAAGCATCTGACTCTTGATTTCAGCTCAGGTCATGATCTCACGGCTTGTGAGATCGAGCCCCACGTCGGGTGGAGCCTGCTTGGGATTCTCTCTCTCCCTCTCTCTCTGCCTCTCTCAATCTCTCTCTCTCTCTCTCTCTCTCTCTCTCTCTCTCTCTCTCTTTCTTTCCCTCAAAATAAATAAATCAACTTAAGAAACTGGACAGACTAGGTATTTTTTTCTGCAGCCAATTGGTGCCCAAGGAGCAGATGGCAATGGCTCAGGGGCATCAGGAACCTGGTGGTGTGGGTGACATTAGAAACCATCCTCCTTATGTACAGAGAAGCAGTAGAAGGACTCCAAAAGCGAGCATTGCGTATGTTATGTGTCCCTGATAACCAGCCCTGAGAGAGGGCATATGTTGCCCTTTGGCAGAAGAAATGAATGAGCTCCAAGTCAAGGAGGAGGTCAGGATCAAGTTATTTGGCTGCTGCCCCCAAAGCCTCATACCAGACAGTCACCCCACAATAATCTCTGGGCTCTGTGGCTGCATCTGCCTAAAGATAGAAGCAATTTTAGTACCCAAAGCAGAGAAAGCAGAGGGAGCAAACTCCAGGGGACAGGGTTCTGATGGGATATAGATTCCTTAATAACAATTACCACGAGCACCAGAGCTTTCAATTTAATTAAACCAATTCTTCAGCGTGGGGATCCATGCCTGGGCTTAGTTGCTTTTTCTTCCTCTTTCTTTTTTGTTCTTTCTTTTTTATAATGTGCTTGCCTCCTCGGTGTTGTATCTCAGTGTACCAGGATATCTGAAATGATGAGTGGATGAAAAAAGAAAAATGATTTCTCTTCTGGAGCCTTAATGGAAGGTAGCAAAAGAACTGAATCGAGAAGTTAATAGTTACTATCATTTATGCTCCCTGGAAAGCCTGATCCAGGAGAACTCTAAATTATCTTTGCTAATGGGACAGGGGAAGCAAATGAAATGATGTCATGGGTCTGTTTAGCACCTGCCATCTCCAGCGTCCTTCCCACAGGATATCTCACTGAACATGCCCAGCAGCTCTCAGAGTCCCTATTATCTTACATAACAGATGATAAAGGTCAAATGGGTTCTCGAAAGTCACACAACCAATGGCATGGTGGCACAGTTGGTCCCAAGCCCATGTCTTTTGATTTTAATTTTTTAAATGTTTATTTATTTTTGAAAGAGAGACAAAGTTCGAGCAGGGGAGGGGCAGAGAGAGAGGGAGACACCGAATCTGAAGCAGGCTCCAGGCTCTGAGCTGTCAGCACAGAGCCCAACGTGGGGCTTGAACCCACGAACCGTGAAATCAGGACCTGAGCCGAAGTCGGACATTTAACCGACTGAGCCACCCAAGCGCCCCAAAGGTCTTTTGATGTTAAATTCAATGCTTCTGCAATGACTCCATAAACATTTCTCATTTGGTGTGTCACTTTTAATTGTCCCTCCCACAAAATCAATGCAAGCAAATGGCCAATTTGATAGGTCGTGTTATCTCCTTTCTGTCTTCAAGGAAGGGATGCTGATGAGTCATAAAATGTTCTAAAGCAGACCTACTGCATGAAGTGCTGTCATAACAACCAAGGCAGGGATTACTATCCCCGTTTTACAGTGGAGAAACAGGCTCAAAGATATTAAGGAACTTGCACACATCTAGTGAGTAGTAGTACGTAGAGCTGGCCAGCCTGCTCACTGACGATGTGCTGCCTGGCTGCTGGCTTGGCCAGTTCAAAATGCTGTCCGTGCCCACTTGCTGGTAACCCTGTGCCAGGATGGCAGTGAATTTACATGACTGGAACACATTCTAAAAGCCGCTTGTGGCCCCTGCCCCACCGGTGGTGGGTCAGCCATATCAGCTTCCCTTCCACACAAGCTTCCCTGTTTTCCATCTCTGCTAACTAGATTTTGGGACAGAAGGCAGAGGAGAAGTTCAGCCTCTCTCTCCCATCTGGACGTACCATCTTCATCAATGCTCTTGTGCAGGCTGTGCGAACAGAAGTCTCAGGGTTTAGTTCTATGCTTTACCAGAAGCACACTGAGGGCTTTCCATGAGCTGCTCCCCAGGAAGGAAGTGAGGCTTTGGTCTCACTGCTGCAAGGAATTGGTTCCAAGAGCAAATCGCTGCTTGTTAGCTGCCTACCCCACTCCGTCCAAGCCCCGGGCTGTAGTGCCACACGGATGTGTATGAACTTGAACCCTTGACTTTAGCCAGGGGTTCACGGATGACAAGTGACCTCTAGGGCCCAGCAGCACCCTGATGCTTTAAGCCCCCTTACACCCAGTACCTTTTATCTTCCTCTCTAGGTATGTCATTGAGCTCATGCCAGGATGGGGTCTCTCCCTTGCCCCCAGATGCCCATCTGAAACTGATGCTTCCAGTCTCCTAGAGCACATAAGGAATAACTCTAACAGCAATAGTAATTGATCAGTTAATTAATTTAAAAGACTCATGGCCCTGGGAACCTTATTTATGTATAACACTGTGCTCTCTCTCCCTGTTTGTCTGTGTCAGTGGCTCTTTTGGACCCCCCGACAAGGAGCCATTTCAAAGGACAGTTCTACTCCCCATTATGCAGCCTCCCCGCATCCCTGGGAAGAGGGGGGAAGGCCCATCAGGGTCTCCTGTCAAGGGGTCAGCTAGAAATCAAGTTACAACCAGCACGACGTGTTTCAGAGCATCTTGGTTCCCATGCATCAGCTCAAGGAATCATTAATAATCCACAGCCTAATGACGGAGATGAATATTGGAGCAGGGGGGGCAGCCTCGGTGCAGTGAGGCAGAGGGAGAGAGTGACTTATTAGCCCTGCTCCAGGTGTAACCTTCTCCCCACAACCAAGCCAGGGCCAGGATGATTTATTAGTACAGTAAACGGATTTTTATAATTAAAATTGATTTTCAGTTTCAGCCTGGTCTGAAAGGACCTGGTCAAGTTCAAGAGGGGAGAGGGGGGCAATCTAGGGAAAGAAAGGGAAATGTGCTCTCAATTTCCCATATGTCTTAGATTATTAGAGCAGGAAGAACCTCTCATTTTACAGGTGAGGAAACAGCAGCCCTGGGAGGTTGACATCTTTGGCCAGCCTCACATGGTGAGATAAGGCACAACTGGGATTCAACCTGGGTCCCCTGAGTCTCCTGGATCCCTGATACACTCATTTCCCTAGGACTATGTGTGTACATGTTCATAGAACCACAGTATACTGTGATGTAGGTTGTTCACTGCACAAAGACAGCTAACCAAGGGGATTCTCGGGGCTGAAATCCAGCCATGTCTTGTGTGCTAGAGCAGGGCTGATGCTACCCAGAGGATGTGTTGAGGGGCCATTTGAGACTGTTTCCTTTAGTGGTCAGCTCTTGGCCAGCCAGCTGCTGCCTCGGTCATCTGGGGCTGTGCCCACTTGATCCTCACCTCACAGCCCAGTGCCTGGAGGCTACACTGGGCTATTTATTTTAAAATCGGAGGGCTCTGCCGTAGATGGTGGAGACACCCTGGGCTACTGTGCATCCAGTCCAGGGCAGATCACCACACAGGACACTGGGAGCGGCAGAAGCTAACCTCGAGGTGGTGTTAGTGTGTCTGCATACTCAGGAACACGCAAACTGAGCACATCTAGAAGACATGACTGCTGTTGCTGGCATTACCGCGTGTGCATGCTGCTCTTGACCACGCCCTCCGGGGAAGGCCCAGTTGAGAGAAAGAAGGTGAATCCCATGTCCACATCAAAGTCCATGCAGCAGACTTCTGTTCCAGCCCATCCCAGGGCAGTACAGGCCCAGGACTCTGCGTCCTTGCCCATCGCTGGCTCTCCAGGCCAGGTCCCTCATCCTGTGCTGCTTCCCAGTGACTCTGGTGGCTGATCATTTTACTGTCTCCATAGTTCTGCCTTTTCGAGAATACCGTGTGGTTTTAATAATTGTGTAGTCCTTTCAGATTGGCTCCTTTCACTTAGTAAAAATACATTTAAGCTTCCTCCCTGTCTTTTCATGGCTTGATAACTCATTTCCTTTTAGCGTTGAATAATATCTTGTTGTCTGGTTCTATCACATTTTATTTATCCATTCACCTCCTGAAGGACATCTTGCTTGCTTCCAAGTGTTGATGATTATGAATAGGGCTGCTATACTCATCCATGTGCAAGAATAGTTTGTTTCTCATCCACCTAGCTGGGTACCGCCCACCATAGGGAAAAGACCCAAGACTCAGATGCACAAAGACTTCAGGGAGTCCAGACTGGCGGAAAGACGCCTCATCCCACAGGTGTCCAACCCACACCTTGCTCTCAGAAAGGGCTCAGTGTCTGTTTGCTAGTGATGGAGGAGGGGCCTCTTTAGAAGGCTAAGTGACTAAGAAATGTAAAGAATGCCCTCGGTCCTTTGTTTCTGTAATTATGAGTAGATTACCATGGTGCACGAGCAGTAAACTAGGGCACCAGTACAGATAAGCACAGTTTACTTCTGCACCAAACTATTTCCTAAGTCACAACTGATTACATTTAATGGTGTGCGTAATCCTTCTCATTTGTCCTTCGCATTGGGTGTAACTGGAAAACATGTTGCATAAATGGCTGTGGTGAGTACTCGTAGCCAATAAAAGCCTGGATTCAGAGGCCTGAAGGCCTCATCCAATGCGGGGATTCTTTGCTCCTTGTGTTAGGTTTGAGCAGCCAAGTCAGGCTTTCACAGCAACCTGTCTCTCCTCCCCATGTATTCTGGAGCTGTGGTCTTGCGTGGGTGTGGCTACTCTTTCCAAGCATCACGAAAAGTCTAAGCTTTAGACACATGCTGTCACGTATGTGAGGGGAGACTGGTCACAGGGGACAAGGAAGAGGAGATGGGAGAATGAGGGGAAAAGCCTATTTGGAAGGTGGAGGCAGTGGTGAAGAAGGGACCCTCTCCTGGGGTCATGGGGACCAGGAGACTCTCACTCCCATCCCCTGTTTCCCAGGAAGGAGCCTTCAGCCGCTACCAGGAGGGACAGCTCATTCAGGCTGAAGTGTGAATCTGTGACCCTGCCAGGCCATTTCTGATAAAAAGTAAAAGGGAGAAGACAAGGGAAGATCCAACTGCAGGGAGGGAGGCACTGCCCAGGCAGGAAGAGGGACCCCCCCACCCCCCATGTATCTGCACCTGCTTCGTTCTGCCTCCAGCCCTCCCTTTTCAGACACGGGATGCCCTTTGATTTGCACCGTCCCTAAACTCCCTTTGCTCCTTGAAGGACCAGAGGACAGAGAAGCCCTGGTGTTGGGGAGACCCTGTCGAGGTTTTGCTGAGTCTAAGTGAATAGGACGCCAGGCCAGGCCTCTTGCAGAGACTCCATGGGACCTCTGTCAGGAAGCTTTCTCATCATCTTTTCTGCCTTAAATGCCCACCTCTCCAACTGCACCCTCCATCCCCAAGACGTGGACTTACTGAGGCTTGTCCTGGCAAGGAAGCCTTTGGGTGTCTATGGTTTTGGTGGGTCCTCCCTATATTTAGGAAGCTGAGTTGACAGGAGGAACTGAACAGCACAGAAGGGCAGGGTGGACCCTCCCAGACTTCCCCTTCCTCAGAGAGGCTGCAGGGTCAGCACAGGTGGCAAGATCACCCAGGCCAACGAAAACCCGACCAAGGTACCCCTCAGGTCCAAGGCCACAGCCGAGCAACTGAGAGCAAATCTGGGTCAGAACAAGCCACGCACGGGAGCGCCTGGGTGGCTCAGTTGGACTCTTGGTTTTGGCTCAGGTCATGATCTCGCAGTTTTGTGAGTTCAAGCCCCGCCTCAGGCTCCACGCTGGTGGTGCAAAGCCTGCTTGGAGTTCTCTGTCTCTCTCTGTCTCTCTCTTTGTCTCTCTCTGTCTCTCTCTCTCTCTCTCTCTCCCTGCCCCTCTCCCACATACATGGTCTCTGTCTCTCTCAAAGTAAAATAAATAAAAACCTTAAAAAATTATTAAAAAAAAAAAAAACAAGTCACCCACCCACTTCTGGCACGCGAGCGCTGTGAAATTCCAGTTAGCCCAGGCTTCTGGCCAACCTATGGGCCCAGGCTGCTCCTTGTCTTGACCAGACCCCTGAGCCCCAAGACAGGATGTGGATTCACTACTGAGCTCTAGGTAGCAGCACGCCAGGACATAGGCAGGCTCTGAAGTCTGCAGCCCCCAGAGCCAGTGAAACAATTCCATAATTGGTAAAGTCCCTGGAGGTTAGGTACACCATCCCCTTCCTGCTCCTCCCAGGGTGGCACTGTGCCATGCCGAGTGATGGTCTTGGGTCCTGCCCTGCGTGAGATGATAAAGCCATATTTGGAGATGAGAATCATGGGTGTTGAGATCGACCTTGCCATGGAAACATGCTGGCCAAGGAGCAATTCTAAGGGATATTTAAATGGGACCTCTCCAACCCAATTCTGCCTTCATCAATTTCCATGATGTTTGGATCCGGCTCAGGCAGCTACTGCTCTTTGCTGGGGACTTTTAGGCTCTTGGCCCCATGCAAGAGAGGGGATTCCAGTGGAGAAAGGAGGCTATACCAGCCGTGGAGCAGTCATAGCTCATAGGTTCTGAGTCCTGTGTCAGAGTCCTGGCTCTGCCCCTCACTGGCTGTGTGCCCGTGAGTAAGTCACTTAACCTCCTCCAGCCGATGACCTCATCTGTAAAATGGAGGCTGTCCTTCCAGGCCTGGCTTCCTCACAGGGTTGGGGGGGGTGCGGGGGAGGTCACACGTAATCATGCCTGTGAAATTGCTTTGTAAATTGCGAAGCCAAGTATGGCAGCCAGTATCATTGTTATGCCTGCTCTGCCTGTCTCTGTCCTCAGAGCCTCTGACCTTCTGCATCTCTCAGACTCCAAGGCAGAAATACATCAGCCTTAGACCCCAACTCCTCTGCCACTGTGCCTAAGGCCAGCCTATCATCAGGGTCATCAGTGGGGGCTGAGGGGAGAAGCACTGTGCTTTAAGAAAATATAGATGCCTGGCTCCTGGAAATTCTGATTTTGCTGGTCTGAGGTTGGCCTGGACATCAGCGTTTTCTAAAAGCATTACAGTTAGGTTTTAGTTAAAAGCTCCACTAGGTTTAGGGGTGCCTGGGTGGCTCAGTCTGCTAAGCGTCCAACTTCAGCTCAGGTCACGATCTTGCTGTTCATGAGTTCGAGCCCCGTGTCAGGCTGTGTGCTGACAGCTCAGAGCCTGGAGCCTGCTTCAGATTCTGTGTCTCCTTCTCTCTCCGCCCCTCCCCACTCACACTCTGTGTCTCTCTCTCACTCTCAAAACTAAATAAACATTTTAAAAAAATTTTTAAAAAGACAGCTCCGCTAGGTTTGGAACCCCTTAGGCTAGACCCCACTTCATTGCCTTTCCCCTCCTCCCTGGCACCTCCCATGTATCCTGATTCTCCCCTTGGCTTGCAGAGGCTCCCTGAGGGTGGTCCACACTCAGCAAGTGGTGGCATGGGGAGCCTAAGAGGGGAGTCTGAGAGGGGAGTCCTACACCCCCCACCACCCCCTCACGTGCCCCAGACTCTGGTCCAGCTCAAGCTCTGTTTACGGCAGCATCTCAGGCAGGCTTAATGGAGTAGAAAAGCTTCTTCAAATGAATGCCACTTATGGCATGCTACCTGCCCTAGATTGTCACAATTTGTTTCCTTGCTGCTGCCTCAGTCCTGCATCCCGCAGGTTTGTTTGCAAACTCAGCAAACGCCCCGTGTTTAATCGTGTCTGGAGGCTGCCTCCTCACGTCCCTGTCACAGCAGGGTCTGCTGGACTCTGTGCCAACGCCACCACGCTGAGCCTCGCTGCCCGACCCTGGCCTGCCAGACATGCCGTGCCAACCAACGTACCCACGTGCCGGCACACAGCGTGGCCTCTTGTGTTTGGCCGGGAGCCAGCATGATTTCCTGTCCCGGACCCACAGCCAACTTTTGATTATGCCTGTTCACAGAGGTCAGGGGAGAAGCGGAATAAATTAAGGCCGCAGATAACCCTGACCTCATTTCATCTAATAGCTGGAGCGGCTCCCTAGCTTCACCTAACTTTCCCCAGTGCTGTGGGCAATAAAACAAATTCACTGGGGTTTCCTCCTCTTCCTGCCCTCCGCTTGCTGTTCAAAAGCCCAGGAAAGGCTATCGGAAAAGCTGGAGAAGGCGAAGGGGAAGCAGGGAAGTGGTTGGAAAGTTCTGAGCTGGCTGTGGGGCCAAGCCCCCCTTCCTAGGGCCAGGACTGTGGGTCTGGGGACCAGAGGGGTTCACTGGGTGGGGTTGGCCGGTCAGGAGTAAGATCATGAGGTCCCACTGAGAGTCCCCTCAAGCCCTAACTCCTTGTCCAGCACCACTTATAAGGTAAACAAATGGCGGAAGCATTCAGCTGTCCCAGGGACATACCTGGAAACCTTCAAGGTTGAACTTTTCATTTAGGGGAATGCTATCTGCCCCCGAGGAGAAGCAAACCAAAAACGTGGACCAGCCATGGTTGTCATCCCTGTAGTGACAGCTGCCACGTGTTTGGTGAGGATGTCCAGGAGCCGTGTGCAGTATTTTACAGGTATTATAGTATTTAGTTTGCGTAACCTTTTGGAGGCTGGGGAATGTTAAATGCCTGCACAAGCTAATAAGTGGCAGAGCTGGAGTCCGAATGGCAACCCCTGAGATCACCAAGCCCAGGTCCCAACAGCCGCACCGCCTGGCTCCCCAGTGAACTTCCCTCCCCCCTGTGGGTTCTACGCACCCAGATCCTTCTCCCAGGCCCTCCATCTGCCAAGCGTACCTGTCATATGTAATGAAATTTTGATATTGGGGGCTGTCTGTTGCTGTAACAGAGACTTGAGTGGACGGAGAAGGAGTGGCTGAGGCTCCTAGCCTCCCCCACCCCAGGCCATCCCACACACGTCCATGGAGAATGGGTACACGCTAGCCAACGGCAGACGCCTCCTCCCCCCGACCCCCACCCCAGGGCCAGCAATCCTTTCTCCCTGATCCCCATCTAAAGATAGCCCTGACCAGCCGCTTTTCATCTGTTTCAAGCCTTAGCCCCATGTCGATCAGATTCCCCAGCTGATGTGCAGTGGATGAGTTACCTCTACCACACCCCTCACCCCTCAATGATGAACCTCCTAATGGAAACCAAGTGACCCACAGCTACAGTGCTATGGGGTCAGCTCCTGGCAGATGGATGTGGGAGGCCCCACCTTACCTCCTCAGCTTTGCTGCCTGGACACACGAAGGCTGGTGTGGCGTGGCTGGGCTGCCCGGTATAGCGTGGTCCCACTTAGAGAAAGGCAAGAATGGGCATTGTCCTCTCACATCTGCAGAGCTAGTGCAGAATGCCCTCGGGGCATCATCTCTTAGTGAGGAAAACACATTTGCCCATGCGGACCCATGTCCAAGGACACTCAGACATTAGAGGACTATCTTCCTCTTTCCCCAGCAGTAGGCAGGGCCCCTGACCCCACAGGGGGTCTCTCATAGGTCCGGGAGAGTTCTTTGGCTGCCTTGAGGCAGGAGGTGAGGGCAGAGGAAGAGGATCTAGGTTCCTTTGGGGCACCTGTGGCCTCTGTCGCCACCTTCTTAAGCCAGCAGCACCTGACTGCCTGAGATGCTGGGGCCTAGAAGGCCCCTGAGGTATATCAATTTCCTTTCATTTGGGCCCCATGATTTTTCCCAGGGTCAGACTCCTTTTTGAAGGAAGATGTTGGCCCACTATCCAAAGGAGACTCCTGCCCAGACAGGAAGGTCTGCAAGGAAAGTTGTGTTTATTTGCAAACATGCTCCCACGGCCCTGAACACTCCCGCCCACCGCCATGTGCAAATGCTGCACTGTTACCAGGCACACACGTGTAGGCACACACCCTCAGGCTGCCGTGCCCCCATTCACACCAGTGTACCATTCACACACAACCATTCTTTAGTTTGAGCAGTCAGATCATTGCTGGGGACGCTGGCCAGCAGTGCCCTTGACAGAAGGCAGTAAGAGGGAAGGGTTGGGTGCTGGGTGGAGAAGGGAGTGCCTGCCCGGTCTGCCCTGCCGCTTCCCACAAAGAGTCATGCCAGAGAGCCAGAGGGTCTCGGCATATGTCTCAGAACTCACTTGGCTCAGCTGCAGGGGCCTGGATAGAGGTGTCGCCGTGCCAGCCCCTCCCCCTCCCTCTTCTTGGCTGCCGAAACAGAGGCCTCCGTTGAGCAGGCTGGGCTTAGGAAACTCACACCAGCAGGTCGCCAGTTCCAGCTCAGATGGGACCGTGGCCTCTGTAGCCTCCGTCAGCAGTGCCTGGTGAAAGATGGCTGGAATGGGAGCGCTTTGATCCCCAGGAAAAAGGCTCCTTCCCACCTGTTGGGCTTGGGGGTAGGGAGGGAGGCTCCCAGTCCCCAGTGGTATGGGTCCCAGAGGCTCTGCCTCTTCCTTCAGCCCTGACCTTGAAGCTAGGTCAAGAGCAGACATCTTGGGCAAGAGTCTGTATCAGAATAGGGTCTCAACAGAATAGTGTTGGTAGCCATGTGGCTTTGGACAGACCCTACAACAACTGAGCTTCATCTGAAAAATGAGGGGACTGGCAGCTGGATTGTTCCCAGGGTCCCTTCCAGCTTATTAACTCTGTGAGTGCCAGAGCATTCCTCCCATCCTGGGTACCTTCTCTCCAGCATGGTGACGGGGCGGCTCTCAGGGTAACATGTGGGTGCAGCCACCAGTCTCCTCTGTCAAATGCACTGAACTGACCTGCCTGGGAAAACTCATGCCTTGCAATACCGCAGCTCTAGAAGTCCTGCCTCCCGGGGCACCTGGGTGGCTCAGTTGGTTAAACATCCAACTCTTGATTCCGGCACAGGTCACAATCTCACAGTTTTGTGATTTCAAGCCCTGCATCAGGCTCTGTGCTGACAGTGCAGATCCTGCTTGGGATTCTCGCTCTTACTCTCTCTCTCTCTGCCCCTCCCCCCTTCTCTCTCTCTCTCTCTCTCTCTCTCTATATATATATATATATATATATAAACTTAAAAAAATATAGAGCATTGTGTGAATGTGAGCATAATAGTCCAGAGAGGGGAGAGAAGTTGACCTTTAAGAGATGAACTTGTGGCAATACTCCAGAAATTATGGGTTTTGGGGTAGAGCCATGATGGTCAGATCAGTTAATTCCATAGGGTTCTTGGAACATGAGCTCAACAGGAACCAAATTCATTCATTCATGTGACCCTTTACCCTCTTGCTTATGGATTCTCGTTTGCCGTGCCTGAGCTGGGCACGAGGTGTGGAAAGATGAAGAGAGAGGACTTCACAACACCCCTCAGGGGAGCCTTTTATCTGGGAGAGATGCTGGAACAACAGACTAAGTTGTTACTGGCATTGGACTAACACATTCCTTTTTTTTTAAATTTTTTTTTCAACGTTTTTATTTATTTTTGGGACAGAGAGAGACAGAGCATGAACGGGGGAGGGGCAGAGAGAGAGGGAGACACAGAATCGGAAACAGGCTCCAGGCTCTGAGCCATCAGCCCAGAGCCCGACGCGGGGCTCGAACTCGCGGACCGCGAGATCGTGACCTGGCTGAAGTCGGCCGCTTAACCGACTGCGCCACCCAGGCGCCCCCGGACTAACACATTCCTATGTATCCTCCCAATTAATCCTTGCAGCAGCCCTTCAGGGTGCTTCGTTGTCCTCAGATGAGAAAAGGGATGCTCGGAGAAGATGAGCTGTTCAAGTCACACAGGAAGGGGCAGATCCAGGATTCACACCCCTATCTATCTTTCCTCCAAATCTCTGCTTCTCACGAAGCACTGAGATAAAGCTATTCCAAACTCCCTTTTTTCTCTCCAACCACATTGGAAGGAGCCAGGAAGTCTCCCTGGAGGAGGAAGCCTGCACTAAGATCTACTACAGGTCTCCCTAGGGCTGCTACTCCATGATGGGCCTCTTTGCCCTCCAGAGGGGCCCTCAGCCCCTCGACTTAGCCAACCTTTCCTGGCTTCCAGCAAGAAGCCTGCTATACTGGGAAACTTTCAACCTGAGAACCGGGGTTCAGTGGAGGTACCGGAGGTTTTTCAATCCCCAGGGGCGGCAGCAGGGGAGTCGGTGTGTTGGAGCCTGATGGCAGGCTGCTGACCCTGCTTCATTTCAATTTCTGCCTTTGCCACTGCCCTGCTGTGTGACCTTGGCCAAGCTGCTCAGCCTCTCTGGGTTGTGGCTCTTCCATCTGTGCACCTGAGACGGGGATGGCTCTCTCGCTTGGTGAGGGGTCTGATTAATAACAAACACTGGCCACTGTGGTGTGGCCCACACGGGGAGGCGGAGGACAGGGTGATTTCTGGAGGCTCTGCAGAAATCACGCTGAGAGCTCCTCGCCCAGCTACTGCCGTTTGCTAATGAGGAACAGCATATGTTGATGATTCCGGCGTCAACACTCGCTCCTTGGCTGTCCGAGTTCCCAGAGCAAACTGGCTTCCTATTAGGCATTTATACTTATTAATAGCAGCAAATTGCAGCCCTCCACAACATCTGCTACTTTTCATTTGCAAGAGCTTCCCAGACCATTGGTATTAGTAGTATTTTGCGACCGGTTCTCCTAGGCAGAGTAGGCCTGGGTCCCCCTATCTAGAAATCAGTCAGGGGAGGTGTAACGAGGGAAGGGATTTGTTCAGGATTATCCAGACACCCGGAATAGACTAGAGCTCGGGCCTTCAGCTTCCAAGCCCCGTGTTCTGAAGCTGTTGCCCTTGTTCTTGACGTTGCCCTCGACGACCTTGACCCCAGAACTCCTGCCTACAGGCAGGTGGGGACAATGCTGACAGCCAGGGCTGCTGCCCTTGACCCTGTGCATGAGTCTGCTATTGGGGGAGACCCCTGCTGGATTAACCCCATGGCGAGAGCAATAAGCAGGAGAACCTGCAAAGTTCAAGGCAACCCATTCCTGAGGGGCTTTTATTGCTGCTGAGCAGATAACACCATCTCCTGGCACTAGGGCAGCGAGGAGGCCAGCATGGGGGGTCCTTTGAGCATCTGTGCTGCGGGCTGGCTGTCCACACGTAAAGAACCACATTCTCTTTCCAGAGCCTTTTCTGGTACTTTGCCCAGGGGCTGGGCCTCCCTGAGATCTATAGATCTACGGTCCTAGAATTAGGAGAGCTTGGTCAGCATGGAATATACTGGGAAGATTCATTTATGATGTTAGACCCAGCTTTTAAAAGAAAGTAGAGTGGCACCTGGATGGCTCAGTCAGTTAGGCGTCTGACTTTGGCTCAGGTCATGATCTCACAGTTCATGGGTTCAAGCCCTGTGTCGGGCTCTGTACTGACAGCTCAGAGCCTGGAGCCTGCTTCAGATTCTGTGCCTCCCTCTCTCTCTGCCCCTCCCCTGCTTGCACTCTGTCTCTTTCTCAACAATAAATCAACAATTAAAAAAATAAAAAGAGAAGAAAGTAGAAACTACCTCACTGCAACCTTTCCCTCCTCCATTTACCCTCTCCCCTCTACCTGTCACAGGACCTTTATACCCTAATGTGACTTTATGGCCAGCATCTGTGTATCAGTTAGCTATTTCCATAAAAGAGCTGTGTAACAAACCACCTCCAAAGTCAGTAGCAGATAATAATAAGCATTAACTCCCATAACCTGCACATCCATTGCATGTCAACTGATCTGGGCTAAGCTCAGCTGGGTGGTTCTGGCTTAAGCTTCTGCACCAGCTGGGCTTGTCTTCTGTCTGTGAGTTGGGCTCAGGTCTGCTCCACACGGGTTCATTTGGCTGAAGGAGAAGCAGCTACATGGGAATCTCTTTTCATGGCCATGACAGAAACGCAAGAGGGCAAGGCCAACCACAGAGGCACATCTCAAGCCTTTGCCTTGTGCTTGTTGTCATCCCATTGACCAAATCAGGTCCTGAGACCAAGCCCAAGTACAAGGGCCTGGAAGTACACTCTATCTCTCCATTCACCGTGAGGCCAGGTAGGTAGGGCCCCAGGGACGTAGGAGGCTACTTCAGGGGAGTAAAGAGTTGGGACTCATGACACAATCTACCATAGCCTGTGACCAGCCTCCTGGCCTCAGTCTCTCTGACCAGCCTGCCAAGGTCAGACATAACTGCCATCTCTGAGCAAAGAGGATGTGAGTGATTGTGTTCCGGGCACCTGGCATGACCTGAAATAAACACAGCTTCCTGAGCCAGTGTTCAGCCACCACAGGTTCAAGCCTTGGCAGTGAGGGGGTCAGAGGTCATCACAGGAGACAAGGGCTCTTATGCAGCCCTGGCATGGCCCCAAGTCAGTAGAAGTGAGGTGTGGAAAGGCAGCCAGAGGCCACTAAAGGAAAGAAAGGGCCCTGGAGAGGTTTGGAGGGGCGCCCCAAGACCACGATGCTGAGATCCATATGGATTACCGAGTTACTAATGTTCTGGAAAAGGACTGGCTTTTCCCAGCTCTACTTCCTTTGCTCAGAGACAGGAGGACAGGACAGGGATGGATGGGACAGCACCAGGGATGACGGGCACCAGGCACAGTCCCTGCACAGCTTGATAGCTCTGTAGCAGCCCTTCAGAGTTTCTTAATGGGTCCTCTTGCATCTTTTTTCCCCTTTTTTGACAATTTTGAAGGAAACTGGGTACTTAAGGAGCCTCTCGGACATTTAAATTAACCCCCACCATCAGACTCAGCATAGGCACGGCAGCATTGGCATCCAATTATAAGAGGAGAGACGGAGGAATAACTCACATTTCGACGAGAGTGTCAAATATTTAAAGAAATGAGAGCTATGCACAGAGATGGTAGGCTGTGTCTAGGGAACGTGTCTGAATGCAATCCACAGAGCAGCAGGCTCCCTTTGGGACGCTCACAGCAACAGGCGGAGTGGGACTCGACTGCCAGAAGAAAGCATCTTCCCGATATCAGGGAAACCAAGCAGAGTCTAGACAGTTGGGGGCCAGGACTCAAGAAAACTCCCCCAGCTGCCTTGAGCACACCCAGGGCCTGGCCGCTCCAGGCGGTGGGCTCTCTTGATCAGAGTACAGAAGCTTGTCAAGGTCAAGGCCATGAGCTGAAGTCCTGTGTGGGCTCCTTCACTCTGTCTCGGTCAGTCCTTATCTTTCTATCCCAGGCCACTGTTTTAATACATTCACGGCTTTGTTCGTGGGGCCGGACAGGTGAGAGAATAGAGATGATGATTCTAGTTACAGTATTTAAAACCCAGATGAAGCTACACTCTATGATTTAGGGAAGTTTACCTTGGGGCAAAAGGGTGAAGAAAACCAATGTGAGTGTCAGAAAGGTAAGGGGTGGGGGAGAGAGGAATAGAGGTAGACAGAGATAGATACCAGCACACAGGTTTCCTACTCATAATGGCGAATAAGAAGTGCCAAAGTAGAGACAAAGCAGTAACCGGAGTATCTTATAAAATCAGAGACCATTTGACCTCACAAGACCAGTTTGAATTCCGAGACCCTGCCCCGTGCCTCTTGGATGAGGTGGGAGGTGAGAAAGGGTTCTGGGTAGAACAAAGCTATGACATTATTTTTCCAAATCAGGAAATGGAGGCCCAGAGCTTGCGAATGACAGATCAAAGTTACATCACAGTCCGTGATAAGAGATATTCATCCAAAACCCTTTTGTCCATGTGAGATTAAATTGAAAAGGGTAATATGCCAATCTTTTCATGCAAGGATCTCAGAATATTTTATACACATGAATTTATTAGTCTAACCAGAAATAGTTGTCTTTTTGCGTCTGGCGTATTTCACTTAACACGATGTTTTCAAGGTTCATCCGTGTTGTGGCATGTGTCAGAATTGCCTTTTTTTGAAAAGCTGAATATTATAATAGTCCCTCCTTATCCACAGGGGATATGTTCCAAGACCCCTTGGTGGATGACTGAAACCATGGATCATACAAAACCCTAGATATCCTGTTTTTTTCCTACATATACATACCTATGATAAACTTTAATTTATCAGTTAGGCACAGTGAGAGATTAACAACCATAATGAATAGTAAAATAGGACAATTATAATAATATAGCATAATAAAAGTTATGCGAATGTGGTCTCTCTGTCCCCCAAATTTCTTATTGTACTGTACGTCTTGTGATGATGTGACATGATAAAATGCCTACATGATGAGATGCAGTGAGGTGAATGACGTAGGCACTGTGACATAGCTGTTGACCTTCTGATCATACATTAGAAAAGGAGATCATCTGCCTCCAGACTGCGGTTGACTGTGGGTCACTGAAACCGCGGATGGCGGGGTGGGGGCAGGGGGCCGACTGTATTCCTTTGTCGATCTGTACCACACTCATTTATCCATTCGTCTGTTGGCTTGCTTTGGCTATGGGTTGCTCTGGGTTGCTTTCCCCCTTTTGGCTATTGTGAATAATGTTGTTATGAACATGGGTCGATAAATATCTGTTTGAGTCACTGCCTCCAGTTTTCTGGGGTGTGTACCCGAAAGGGCAATGACTAGATCGTATGGCAATTTTATGTTTAGATTTTTGAGGAACCACTACTATGCTGCCCCATAGGACTTTGCACAAACCCAGTGGCATATGCAACTGTGCCGGCCCTGTCCGAACCCCTCTGCCTGAGGAGCCCCCCGCTCTCCCCCAGCACTGCATAGGCACACACAGAGGTTCTGCAAGGTGGTGGGGCTCCTGTCTTTAGAAGCAGCGAGGGAGCTCATGCAGACACATCAATCAACACCTCTCCTGGAGTCCAGTGACCAGGGGACAAACCTCAATCTTTTGTGGTGTCTGAGACCATCCATCACTAGGATGGCTTGGGTCACATCGCCATCTGATTTGTTCTCCAAGCGGAAGCCCCCCTCCATGACTTTCTTTTCTTACCTCTTCGTCTGAATTCCCTCACTCAGTTAATTAGCATGCCTGGCACTGTAGCTTAAGACTTTAATCAGCGTGGGGTGGTTTTAATTAATCGTGTGGCTCTGCATCTGGAGTGGTTTGTGTTCCAGGGTCAGAAGAGGAGCCGACGATGGGGGAAGGGAGAGGCGGCTTTGTTTGGTGTAAGGTGTGGGCGGAGAATCTGGGGACTTGCGGGGAAAGAATCGCAATGCCATGGTGCTCGGAAGCCACCTGGGCACCCGTACAGCTTCCTAGCAAGGTGCGGAAGGTAACCTGAGCCATGAGGGTATAGAATCGCACCAAGATAAATGATGGATAATCCGTCTAGTTTTCAGAAGTGACCTCAAGTGTCAGAAAGTTTTCTGTTGCTTTCCAGAATTACCCATGGGGTGGGGAGTGAGGCAAAGCAGTCGTATAGATGGGGAGATGTAGAGTCAGTCTGGAAGGTGTTGGCCGTTCTGGGGAATGCTGCCAAAAAATGGGCCTTTGAAGGTTTCCCAGGACCGACCTTCCTTGGGAAAGGCGAGGTGAGTGACACCTACCTCTCAGGTAATGGTAACCTTTTTGCCTGGTCTATAGCATCCACACTTTAGAAAGAATGGGGGGGAAAAAACGAGATAAAGCTCAGGAGAGTAATCAAAAATGACTGAGTGTATACATAGAAAGATCCTAAAAGAAAAGGTCGAGAGAAGCTGGGTCTCATGATAACTGCCTAGGAAGGACTTATGCCCCTGTCCCACAGGGATCTATCTAGATGAAAAGCAGAGAAAAAGACAAGTCTGTTACAGTATCTGGTAAAAGCACTGACTAAGTCCAGGAAGCAGGGCTGCCCCGGAGTTTCATCTCAGATGAAGCGATGGCTGCTGGTTAGGGGCAGACAGCACAGTTCAAGGAGGAAACAGTAATATCAAGGTGCTAAAGAAGAAAAATTCCTCCCGGCCTACTATACTCCTGGTGGAGTTCGTGGGTCCAGGGAAACCTGCCGGAGCAGTTTCCTGTGGTGTGGTAGAGAGGTAATGTGTCAGTGCAACGAAGAACGAGACATTAAGGACAAAGATGACAATAATAACCGTCACTTATAATGTCCTTGTGTGTTTACAAAGCAACTTCACACCTATCAGGTGATCTGTGCTCTGGGAAATCCCGTGAATTCGGGAGGTGCAGGGAGATTTTTATCTCCGTGTTTAAAGACGAGGGAAAATGAGACCCAGAGGGAGAGGAGGACCTCACTGCTGGTAAATGGTGGAGTCGGGATTTGAATCTCACTCTGTGGGCTCCTACACTCTTTCCAACCAAACTAAAATCACTCTCATTTAGAATGGGGAGAGGAAGGAGTTTATAATTCTAGGTATTGGCGTTATTAAACACCAGTTGCAAGATATTTTTAGAAATCTGAATGCAAAGCCTTTTGAGAACGTCAGGTTCGCCAAGCAGCTGGCATACCCCCAGAGCCCCACGGCCCATCCATCGAAGACAGATTATAGAACATGTCAATGGGAGAAACTGGGGAGGATATTAATTAAGTTTAGACCAAGAAAATGCTTTTGATTGAACAAGCCATGATTTTCTCCTTAAGCCCATGCAAAATATGGAGTGCTAGACAAGCATCTGGAACACATGAAAACATTATTATGTACTTGTGTTACCAACTTTCACCATCTATGGCCCCTTTTATTACTTTTTCCCCTCCAGGCATCATGTTTTCAAAGATTTTTGCCTGCTAAACAAGCTGCATTTATTAAGTAATAATATATTTCCTATTCTTAATGTGGGACATACATCACTGAGTATGCACACAAAAAAGAAAACAGAAACAATCCAATTTCCATTACGCTTTGGGAAATATTGAAAATCGCGTGAGGACCTTATTACCACTCATGGATTCCGGGGAGTCCAGGTACTCTGGGCTGGGAACCCCTATTTATATGCTTACATGAACAGCGTGTCTGTGCCCACTTAAGGGATGAGGAGAGACATTAAAGAGGCAATAGGAATAGGGTAAGTTCCTGGCTAGGTGTAGAGCCCGCAGGGTAATTTGTACGAAATTGATTGTCAGAATTAATTGCAAGAATGGGAAGGTTGCATGTAGGCAGAGCTCAGGCGTGGCCCCTGCAGCTTACATGAGCAGTGATAACGGGAAAGATAAAATCCCACGAGTGCCAAAAGATGTCTGAGAGGGCCACAAAGGCCAAGGGCAAAGCTAGAAGAATGGGAGGAGGAGGCCAACAGGTAACTAGGAAGAAGTAAAAATGCAGCACGCGGTCAGTAAGATGGCTCAGCGGGCACCTGAGGAAACAAAACAAGAAGGTATATAAAGGGAGTAAGTAAATGAAGGTGGAAAGGGAAGAGCGATCATATGGGGTTTGGTTTAATTACTAATTAATTCCAAAAGACAGTCTTGAGACTAATTGAGCAGACCCTGGTGCCAATTGGCCTGTGCGTGAGCTACAAGTAGCCCCTGCCAAGTGTACATCATTTTAGGGAGTCAGATGCCCGTGCAGCAGCATGGGATGCAGCCTGTGCATTTACCTACGAAACACGGAGGCTTGGTCAGGTCGGTGTGGTTTGTACTTCTTGGTGCCTGTTGTCTGATGGCGAAAAATTAAAAAGGGGCGGCCACATCAAATTCTCTTAGCACAAGCTGAAAAATTAGGTAAGAAGTCTTCCGCTGAGATAAAAAGGTGCCCCAAATAGAAAAGGATGATTAAAAAAAACCTTTTTGTGAGGAAGAAACTGGCAAACTAGAGAATAAAGACCAAGGCTATTGAAAGAAAATTAAAATTCATTTGATCCTGGGTATCGTGATTAAGTACCTCCTATGTACCAGGCCCTGAGAAGTCATGTAAAAAGACATCCAGGCGAAGCTACATTGGAGAACAAAGAAATGCAAAAGATCTTTCCGAGCGTGCAGGCAATGGAAGCAATTGGGCTAGGCAGAAACGTCGCGTGGAGCATTTTACATTAATAAGTGGCTGGCAAAAGCAAGTGGAAGGTTCTGGGGTTGGAGAGGAAGCCTCCAGTCATGAAAAGGGTGTGAGCAGGAGGAGAGGTAGCAAAGGCTGTTCTATGAAGGCACCAGAATGAAACACCTTTAGAGCCAGTTGGGCAACAGCATGAGAAAGAGAGAGGGCAGGTTAACAGCTACAAGGTGAGGTCAAAGGCATGGAGAACAAGAACGAGAAGAGTCTTGGATTTGGCTTGTGTGCTCTCTGGGACCGCACAGATGATGAAACAAAAGGAGGGGAACCAAGAAGAAGGCAGAACACTGGAAAGAAAGAAAGAAAGAAAGAAAGAAAGAAAGAAAGAAAGAAAGAAAGGAAGGAAGGAAGGAAGGAAGGAAGGAAGGGAGGGAGGGAGGGAGGGAGGGAGGAAGGAAGGAAGAAAGAAAGAAAGAAAGAAAGAGGAAGGAAGGAAAACAAGAATGAAGAAAGAATAAACAAATAAACATTTGGGTTTATTATATTAATAATAATATTAATATTATAAGTCAGTAGGTCATGGATTGGATGTTTGTAGAGATATTTTGGGGTTTTGACAGTGGGAAAGTTTAAATACGTCTATATAAATATCTTTCATAACAATTTATATGAACTCTAAGGAGGTTGTTTTCAAAGACTCCCGAGAGAATCACAGGTGGCTGTCTCCCCTGGATGCTTATGTGGCCACCTGCTCAAATACTATTTGGGGGCACCTGGGTGGCTCAGTAAGTTAAGCATCTGACTTTAGCTCAGGTCATGATCTGGCAGTTTGTGAGTTCAAGCCCCACATCAGGCTCTACACTGACAGAGAGGACCCTGCTTGGGATTCTCTCTCTCTCTCTCTCTCTCTCTCTCTCTCTCTCTCTGCACCTCTTCCACTTGTGTGTCCTCTTTCTCTCTCTCTCTCAAAATAAGTAAACCTTCTTTTTTCTTTTTAAGATCCCTTCTGGTTCTGGAGCTCTGGACCTCTTCACATTCCTGCAATGATTTAGGTGATATATCTCATAGAATAGTGTCTCTTCCTGGTGAACGCTGGGTGTTCTGCAAAATCCTAATCACCCTTTTCTTGTCCTCCTGTCCTAGCTCACTAGAGTCCCTGTGGAGTCCTGTGGTCAGTATCGGAGCTGCAGTGAGTGCCTTGGCTCTGGTGATCCCCACTGCGGCTGGTGTGTGCTCCACAACACGTGAGTACCTGAGTACCACTGGGCAGCTTCCTCCTGCCTCCTACTTCCCCACCCCACCCCCCACCTTGCCCTCCCATAATTCTCTTCCTCCTCTCCTTCCCTGTCACCAACCTCCTTCCCGTTGATCTCTCTTCTCTCCCTGCCTTTTCTTACTCTGCCTTTTTTGTATCCTTTGCAAATCCTATCCCCTTCTTTTGTTCTGACTTCACTTTAAATTGCCAAATTCCCATAAGAAATATATGCAAATATCAGCTTGGGAATGATGATGAGTTAGGATATGGAATCACAAGGGTAGTAACATTCTAGAGGGCTGGAGGGAGGTTCCTGGATATTTCTGACTATGGCTGTGGACTGATGTTCCAGGACTGAACACCAGGAAAAAGGCATTGATTGGACTTTTTTCTCAAGGCTCACATAAGCCACAAAATCATGTGCGAGATACATACTCTCCATTTAGTGATTCAACGTCCACATAACACTCTTCAATATCCACCCCTCAAAAAAACTTCTGGTATTTGAGGGGTATATTTTGAGTGTGTAGCACCCAAAGACCCTCCCTCTGCTGTCCATGCACTCATCTGGCTGTCAGGGGACCCTGGGCCTGGGGTCACTAGGCCAGTGAAGCCCCGTCCCAAGTGCTGGGTGTTCTCCCTATGTTCCCCTTAGTGCTGGTTCCACAGTATTCTCTAGAAGCTGGGAGAAGGCAGTAGTATATACAATGGAGGTAAATGGTGGTCTGATAAGTGATCTGAGGACTGGGATACAGGGTATAGACAACCAACCCAGACACATGGAGGGAACTAAAGGCACTTCTTTGGAGATCCAAAGACCCTTAGCATTGCTGACCGGAGAAGCCAAAAATAGTTGGGCCCCACTCGGAGGGAATTTGATCCCAGTTAAACTACTGCTGCTGGAACCCCAGACTTCTAGTCAACACTTGAAACAGACATGTTGCATGTTGGACACAAGTGTCATACGTTAAGGAGAAAGGCTTTAGTCTTCCTGCGAAGACTCTGAACTATGTGTGACCAACGACCATTTCTGGTCATTTTCAACTGTGAGAAGGTGGGGGGTGGGCAGGATCTTGTTTGCAGGAATGCTGGCTCAGAATTTAGGAATGCTTCTGAAAGTGAGAAATGTCCTCTTAGGTGTACATCCTCTCCAAGGGAGTGGTCACCCTCCCATCCCTGGGGAACAGGCTTATGCATAATGAGTCCTTGTGCTCTTTGAGGGAAGGTCTGAAATCCCTCATGTGTATTATGGTGGGAAAAACGGAGACCCACTGACCCACATAACTGAGAGATGACTGGAAACTGGGGGTGGGAACGTACTCAAATGTGTGTATGGTAACAGAGAGTAGCAGAGTCCAAGAGGGGCCGGCATAACAGAACGGGGAAGATTGCATTCAGAATTCAGATCAGCTCTGATCAGCACAGAGGAGTTGCCCAAATGGTACTTTGCAAGGCAGAAGGGAAGTCATTTCCCTTTTCCCCCACAATGAGTCCTCTCAGAAAGGGACCGTGTTCCAGACCCATTGCTTCCTTTGGGGCCTGGGCCAGCTGGCTTTCTTCTCAGCCAAGGGTGGCTCAGTTGCTCCTGGCGTGGGGTGCTCACACCTGGCTTCCTTCAAGGACAAATCAGGAAAGCCAGCCCCTCTTGGACACTCTATGCCTGGGGGAGCCAAAGACAGATCTCCATGTCAGCTTTGATCCTACCTAGAGAGACTGACCCACCCCACATAGCACTAAGCCCTATGAGGAAGAGGGACCCGGAGGCTCTGAGAAGGAAGCAGAGAGACTGTGAGTACCCCTGTATCCCATCCCCAGAGCTGAGCCAAACAGGAAGAAGAAGAGGAGGGACCAGAAATTACTTCCTGTATGGCCTCAGTTTCTCCTTCAGAAACATAGTACCTGCCTCCTGTCAAGTGGCAGAAAACAGGGGTGAACTGGGGCCAAGGAGAAATCTGGACAGTTCATGAAGGAGCCCATCAGTCTGCACTGGGAAGCCAGCAGCTCTATGCTCAGTGAATGTGGCCTAAAGAAAACAGCCATGGGCATGAACTTTGGGAATCTGCCACCAAGGCCAAATTCCACATCGCCCAGCTGTGCAGCAATCTGGGTCAGCCCAGCTCATCTGTGAATTAGAGATGGCAGTGCCGGTCTCACCCACCTCACCAGGTCACCGGAGAATGAGATGAGATCCCGTTGGCGAAAGCATGCCATGCACTGTGGAATGCTTTGCAGTGTAAGGCGGGGGTTGGGGCAGGAATCGTGACGCAGCTGGGAAAGGACTGAGAGCCCCTGGGTGTGGGCGCCCTGCCGCTTATGTTTTTGGTCAGCCCCCATTGATTGTCCAGATGGCTCCACTTAAATTGCATCCTTCCCTTCCCATGGGCATCCCAGCCTCAAACTGCCTTCCTCTGAGTGCTAGATGCTCCTGCTGGATCCCCCTCACCTCTGTTAACCTGGCATCCCGTCTTCCTTTGAAGTTTGCATATCGTATTCGTATGTGGCGTGTGGGAACAGCCCTTACTAGGCACACGTTCTCAGAAAGCAGGGGAAGGGCTTTCTCTGTGCTGCTCAGCACTGAGCGGCGGTGGCTGCTGCTGCTGCTGCTGCTGCTGCTGGAGCTGCTGGCAGCTCTTCCTTTTGCCCAAAATGCCACGGTGAGAACAGGCGTGGGAGAACCAGGAGGGACCTAGAAGGACAACGGGGATGGAAAGCTACTTCCACTCGGGGAATGAAGTCTACTTCTCACTCTTTGCAAAAGTGCTATGGGGGGTTGGAAAGTATAGGCAGCTCCCATTACTCATGGTGGTTCTGTTCTGTAAGTCACCACAAACACCAAATCAGAGAATACCGATCCATAGCTCCTGGGGTGGTTCCCGGGTCTGGGTTCCTATGAGCCTCTGGTCACAGCATGTCTGTCAACCAGTCAGTACATAACTGCGTTCTGTTTTAAAAACATTTGCGGTGGGGGCAGTGGGGGGGAGCGCCTGGGTGGCTCAGTGGGTTAAGCGTCTGACTCTTGGTTTCAGCTCAGGTCACGATCTCACGGTTCATGGGTTCGAGCCCCGCATGGGGCTCTGTGCTGACCGCACGGAACATGCTTGGGATTCTGTTTCCCTCTCTCTCTGCTCCTCCCCCGTCGGTACTCTGTATAAACAATGTTTATTTATTTATTTTTGAGAGAGAGAGAGACAGAGACAGAGACAGAGTATGAGTGGGGGAGGAGCGGAGAGAGAGGGAGACACAGAATCCAACACAGAATCATGGGGCTTGAACTCGTGAACCACGAGATCATGACCTAAGCCAAAGTTGGATGCTTAGCCGACTGAGCCACCCAGGTGCCCCAGTGCGTCTCTGTGTAAAGCCACCTTATTTAATAGAAATTGTTTCATTAACACGGAATTCACGGCCAACAGCACCACATCTCTTGCCTGAACACAGCTTATCTAGCACATGTGTTTTCCCCATAAGGCATATCATGGTCTTCTCATGCTTAAGAGCCCTAGACAGCACTTCAGCACAACACTTGGGGGCCATTTTAAAGGGTGAAGTCACCAAGAAAATGCACAAAAATATGAAACAAAACGTGGCACTAAATAGACCATGAAAAGGACATTTGTTTATAGTATGAGCTGAAACAAGAAGGCAGAGTATCACTACCTTGTCCAGCCTCTGATGGAAATGTGTGCATGTGACCACTCCAGTTTTTCTCCACTCTGCTCATGTCCAGGAATGACCACAAAGGTGCCATAAGTATCAGTGTGGGGATTTTAAAGAAATGTCAGCAAGTAGGTGAATTTACAAAAATGGAATCCACAACTAATGAGGCTCAGTCGTAACTCTGTACATCAGAAATTTGGCATCCTTGTTTATGAAGAAGAAACATTACCTTCTCATAGTCGTGGCAAGTGGATGAAATAAGGTAATAAAGGACGTTGTAGGTCAAGGTGATGTTCTCTGAAATCTTGAGCCTCCTGATGCTGGGGTCTATGCCAGTGCATGGTCAATCTCAACTCCTCTGGGAGGATACAGCTCAATGAGCACCCCCAGGTCAAGACTGCCTTCCAGCCTGCCCACCATGACACTCCCTCCCAGGGTTAATGACCGAGGAGAAGCTCTGGTCCACATGGCTGGATGAAGAAGAGAAGGTTCCTGGATCTTCTAAGATGCTATAAATCAGAATATAATGTTAAATATAGACAGAGTGAGATAAGCAGATCGTAAGCATACAGTTTGAACAGTTTTGACAAATGGGAAGGCCCAGGTAATCCACACTCCCATCAAGATACACAAAATGTCCTTCATCCAGAAAGTTCTCTCATGCTCCTTCCCATTCTTTCCAGTGGACTTTTCTTCCGAGTTGCTTAAGTTCAGGTTGAAGCCAGACACTATTTCTTCTGATACACTCTCCATTTCATTTTATTTTTATGTATTTAATTTAATTTTAATTGTATTTATTTTATTTATATTTTATTTTTATTTTTATTTTTTATTTTATTTCCTTCCTTTCATTTTAAATAGATGCCAGCCAGGGGCTCCTGGGTGGCGCAGTCAGTTAAGCGTCCGACTTCAGCCAGGTCACGATCTCGCGGTCCGTGAGTTCGAGCCCCGCGTCGGGCTCTGGGCTGATGGCTCAGAGCCTGGAGCCTGTTTCCGATCCTGTGTCTCCCTCTCTCTCTGCCCCTCCCCCGTTCATGCTCTGTCTCTCTCTGTCCCAAAAATAAATAAACGTTGAAAAAAAATTTTTTTCTTAAATAAAAAAAAAATAAATAGATGCCAGCCAGACATTCATGGTTGGGAGAGATGCATGAGGACGTGGCCAGAGAAAGCTGGAGCAGGCAGATCAGAGCAGAAAGTGGCAGAGGACCAGAGGGAGCCCGCAGATGCTTCCCCTGGGGCCCCTCTGTTTGCCAGGCAGGGAGCGTGGTGACAAATGCAGGGGGTTTTATCATGCATGGGGGTGCCATGCCCCCGTAGCCCTTGTCCATACAACTTTCACACTGGCCCTGCTCCCTTGGTGCCAGGCACTGTGCTAGGCTCAGGGGATCCAGGGGAACTACGTTAGACTGGCTCTGCCCTGAAGCTTCATGGGAACTGGGGCCCTTGGGCCAGGGAAAGGGTGGGGGCTGCAGACTGCACCGGAATCAGTGCATTTGGTAGGGCCGCATCATGGGCAAGCCCCTGTGCTAAGTGCTTCAGGGCCCAGCAAGAGTGAACCTAAGGAAACCAGGGCAAAAGAGCATCAGGAAGAGGGTTCCTTTGAGTATCAAGACATGCCATTTTTCTGTCACTTTTGCCAACTTTTTATGGTTGTAAGAAGTAGCAGGGTGAGAACTTGGTAGCAAGCGAGCAGCAGAAGCTGTGTGTGTGTGTGTGTGTGTGTGTGTGTGTGTGTGTGTGTGTGTGTGACAGAGAGAGAGAGAGAGAAATGGAGGGGAAGAAACAAGGAACAGAAGGAGAGAGCATAAGAGAGAGAGTGAATAGTCTAAGGGCAGGGCCCCTACTAACAGGTGGCTCAGGTGGCTGAAAGGGTCCTTTCTACCAGCAAGGGCACAGGTGGGGTGCAGACTGAACAGGCTTAAGAAACGCTTGTGTAATTGAAGCCTCCCTCCTGTTACTCACTCTTGATTGTCTCAGAGCACGGGCCTGCCAAGCCAGTAGCACAGAGCATCGCCCCTTTGTCCTCTCATACGGTCCCTGACCCAGCCTGCAGGCTTGCTGGTTTCCAATGGCAACGACAGTTTCAACAAGCTGGGTTTTTGTTTGTCTGTGAATCTTGAGCTTGCATTCCCAGGGCATTTACCTTGGGCCTGACCCTACCTATTCCGACTTGGGGGAAGGTAAAGGAAAGCCTCCAGCCCAGCCTCACCTGTCTTGGGCCTAGAACATTCCCTCCAACCAGGCTTGGCATGTCCCCAGGCCTCCCTCCCATCTTCCCCCGACCAGGCCCAGGCTGAGAAGCCGATCTCAGTCTCAGCGGGTAACGGGATCCCATGGCAGACCCAGCCACATCGATTGGCCCAGACGTTACCTTTCTGAAGAAGGTTCATCAGCGTCACTCCTGGGAGGCTCATGTAACCCAAGACATCAACAGGGGAAAGATAAGACCAGCTTTGCCCAAGTCTCTCTTGCCCCCTGGTGTCCCCACCTCTTTGCAGATTTCTTCTGTTGGAAGAATGCCCACCCTTTGATGCTTGGCCCAGATTACTGCTCAGTATCCACTCCTTTTCTTCTCTATATCATTTCTGCCTAGATGGAGAAAGGGAAAGGGAAGGAGAGGAAAAGTACTGGCACCCAGAGCAGAAGGGAGGGGTTAGAGTGACGTGCCCTCACTGTGCCTGGAGGTCACCCTGATGGCACTGACTGCGGAAGCAGAGGCAGTGGGTCAGACCCCACGACCTCCTCCATGGTCCCCAGCCCTTCCTGTCCTCTCCAAGACCAGAAAGCTCTGGCTGAGCAGCCAAAACAAACCCACCACTGGAAAGTTTCCCTGCCTTGAGCAACTCCAACCAGCTACACCATGTAGGCAGTGTTCAGGGTCTCGGTCTTCACTGGCCCCTGAGAACATGCACAGTTTGTCCCATAGCCATGGCCAAGTGTCCCCTTAATGGAGTATAAGTGGATTCTAAACATGTAAGTCCTTCCTTGCTGCCTTTTGGTATATCCCATAGCCTGGTTTCATTTTCTCCTTAAGCTGTATCAAAGGACTACCTAATACCAACCTGCTAAGGCACCGGTGTCTCTGAGAGCCGTTTGCAGGATGCCCACTCACTCGTGAGGAATTGTTAGAATCACTTCTGCCCAGCAACCTTTGCGGTCTATACTCTGGTCTTCCCTCTTTGCCAAAAAGTTTTCAGCCCCTGGTCCAGAGGGAGGAATCCCAGACTAGATATTGGTACAGTCGAGTTTTTCCATTTGTGTCCCAGCAGATACATAGTATGAGTTAAGGTATCTTGCTTTTTCCTCTCCCAACTACTGCCTCCCCACCCCCACCCACATACATGTGTATAACACATGCTTTCATGACCAAAGGATGTTCAGTCAGCACTGCCATCAGCTCATAGGAATTAGGAAAGTCCTGTGGTCCATATGATCTTGGGGTGTCCCTCCCAGTCTAATGACTTGACTTTCTGGGGACAGCCTGAGGGGCTGGGCTGCGTCTGAGGTTGAAGTGCAGATGTGCACAGCCATATACCAGCATTCACACATTCTAGCCACGTGTGTCCAGCCATGCCATCCTGGCCGCATGGTGTGGAGAGTGGCCCAGCTCACACAGAGTGCTGCCCAGCACCTGACTTGGTGACATTAAAGAAAGCTCCAGGCTGTTGGGTAATGTGTGGTGTGCAAGCTGATCAAATCAACCAGAGTAACTGGTCAGTGTGTCTCAAGTAACATACAGCAGCCCCCTTGTTACTGACTGGATTGAGGGGACAGTGGATCAGGCTGCTACACCTTGCCTTTGCTTTTTCCTCCTCCTCCTCTTCCTCCTCCTCCCTCTCCTCCTCCTCCTCCTCCTCCTCCTCCTTCTCCTCCTCCTCCTCCTCCTTCTCCTCCTCCTCCTCCTCCTTCTCCTCCTCCTCCTCCTCCTTCTCCTCCTCCTCCTCCTCCTCCTTCTCCTCCTCCTCCTCCTCCTTCTCCTCCTCCTCCTTCTCCTCCTCCTCTTCCTCCTTCTCCTCTTTCTCCTCCTCCTCCTTCTCCTCCTCCTCCTCCTCCTTCTTCTTCTCTCTCTCTCTCCTTCTCCTGCCCTCTGTCCCTCTCCCTCCCTCCAATCCTACTCTTCTCTCCACCTCAACTTTCCTAACCTCCCCTCACCCTCAATAGAAATAAATAGGTCCCAACAGTACCAATGAAGAGAGAGACCATCCCTGCTTCCCCCTCCAGTTGGGCACCTGCTAAATATAATTCTCTTCTCAGAAACATAAATTCTCTTCTCAGAAAAGGGACATCCCCTTTTTTGTGTGTTCAATATATCATTTGTTTGAAGACAGGCTGAAAGGAAGGCAAGATAAGACTCCCAACTGGGACCCAGGGCAAAGCTCAGCCCCTCTGTGCAGCCTATGGTGGTGGGCCAGGACCATGTGGACCACATAAGCCCACAACGGCTCTTGGGCCTCCTCTGGGCTCTGAACCTGCTGGTGCCTTTAAGTCCTGTGCCTTCCTCCTGTTTTGGAGAGTGAGACCCAGGAGGTGTGGTACCCCACATCTGCTGCTTAGGTTGGCTTTGGAGCCTTAGAGAAGGCAAAGGGCGGTGAGTACAGTTGCCAGTTCAGCAGCTGATGGCAAAGGGGACATCTCTAAGAACAGCCTAAATCCTTAGGTCAAGACCATGGTGTTAGTCACCAGATCCTAGAATTGTGACACTGCAGGGATCACCTGATCCACACCCTTTGTATAAGAAACCTCTTGCACACTCATCTGCCTGGAAAGGGTCCCTTCATTCTGTAACTCACCTTCCTCTAGGCTTCACAGATGTGTCTTCCCATTTCTGTGGGCTTTCCTAAAGAGGGCAAGGCCAACGGTATTGGCAAACCCAGTTTCTTCCCTCATCAGGGTTCCCAGATGTGGATACAGTGACCTAAGAGCCCCTGCTAGTAAGCATTCCTCTTAACTTTTCTGGAAAGCTCATTTGGGAAACCCTAACCCCATCTCATTTTTTTCAACCTCCTCATGTTCTAAACCCAGCTCCCCTCAAGGGTACACTTAAGCCCAGGCCATGACCAATGCGAGATGTTTAAGGATGGGGGAGGGGGTCAGCTATGGAGAGAAGTCAGGAGACATTCTGCGAGACAAAGCGGGTGGGCCCCTGCTGGAGGGCCAGGGGACAGACCAGCACCTACCCCCCAAACTGGAGACTCACCCAGACCCCACCTCACCCAGACCCCACCAGCCCCAGTTCCAAATTGAAATTTGCTCACCCAGTTGGTGGCACTGGACGTTAATATTTCTATCGCTGTCCTTAGGAATTAATTTCTAAAAAACTTAATCACCACCTCTTCCCTCTCCCTCACCCCCTTCCTTTCTCTGTTCTTCTCTTTTCCAATTTTCCACTTGGCTGGGAATTCTCCAGCAGCGAAAGTTCAGGCTTAGGGGAGGGCGGAGGTGGCTGCTTCATTAGAGAGGATAATCTCATTGGAACCACTGGCTTGAATAATAACCCCTCCAAGGGCCAGGCCTCTGTCCCCATGGCCTTTCAGCACCTCTGAACTGGGGCTGGAGGGCCCAACTGCAGAGAAAGTGGAATGCGGAAGGGGCGTAAGGCGAAGTTAGTAGAGCCAGACTCCAATTCTGGGGGCCTGAGCTGTCTTCTCGGGGGCCCGCTTCCTGCTGGCCACATGCAGATCTGTGTTGTGAAAGGGCGTGGTGATGGCAGCCCCATGGATGACTGTCTGAAGACTCCAAGTCACCTAGCATGCGCTTTTTGAGTCCTGCCTGGCAAACGGATGAAGCAGGTCCTTCCTCCAGCTCCAGGGTCCTCCCACAGTGGAGTTGAAGGAAATGCCATAGGAAGTACCTGGAGCCCTTTTGAAAGAAACAAGCCACCACCCCGCTACCCCCAAAAGTCATGACTTAATCCTTTGCACACTTCCCAACTCTTGCCTGGGCTAATGAGAAATCACAGTCCTAGAAGAGTAGGAGGCCATTACCCTCACATTCCCCATAAGGACTCCGAAGGAATCCATCCTTCCCCCTCCATTACCCTCTCACATCTAAGGTCAGCTGTCTGTGTTTTGGGGCATTTGCAGCCTCGGCCCTCATGGGCCCTGAGGGGTAGTAGAAATGTCAAAACATCCCTGACACTGACCTTAAACTTGACTTTCCACTAACAGAGCTGAGTACTCAATACCCTTTGACAGCTACTGAGAAAGCAGCACTCCAAGCGAGCCAGACCACTCTTTCCCTCTTTCCTCCCTCCTGGTCTCTGGGGCTCCCCGTCCCTCATTAGGAGGAAAACTGCTGGAGCCATCTCTGCCTTTTTGTCTCTGGTTTGCCCCATGGACCAGTCTGGAAAATCTGTGCTTCTGTGTCAGCTGTGTTTTAGAGAGCTTGCATGAGGAAGGCGGAGCATTGATGGGGTCACAGTGCTAGTGGACGTGTACTGATGGCTTATCGCGTACGAGCTATGCCCTGTTCTAAATGTTTTACATGCATAACTTCATTGAATTCTCCATAATAACCCTATTTTTTAGATACTGTTTTGTCCCCATTTTGTAGAAGAGAACATTGAGGCACGAAGAGGTTAAGTTATTTCCCCAAGATTACACAGTTAGATGGGATGTTTGAAATTATAAGCTACAGGTGGCTTCCCTGGTAAGACCTAAATTGGGGGTCAGGGGGATAACGAGTATGTGGTTTTGGGGCTCTCAAATTTGGGGAGCCATGGCAGGATGCAGCCACACCGACTTTGGAAGCAGCAAACCGTGCAGGTGTGCCTCATCTTGAGACCCTCCCCCCCAACCAAGTACCTTTGTACACCTGCAAGAGAAGTAGAGTCCTCTCTTCTCCATCTGAGTCTGTATTTAGTAACTCCAGGTAAGGTTTGGCCTGGGTGCAGGTTCATTTTTCTCCCTTCATAATTTGATCAAAGACATTTTTCAGACCTACTGATTGCTGTTGGAAATACGAACTTCAAAGTTGGGGAGTCAGTGAATAATTTAAGCCTGTACCAGCTCTCTGGGTCTGCTGTTAATGGGAGTAATAACACTATTAATAGCGATGTCAGTGCAGACACCCTGGAAAAGTCCATAACATTAGCTTAATGGCTGGAGGTAATGAAGTCCTCACAGAGGAGCTAGCCTGGTAAATTAACTTCCAAGACTTTTAGGCAGACGCCCTTGTTGCCATGGTCGGCTAGAGCAGGCAGGGAGTGCCAGGGAGGTGACCACATTCATGTCTGACCCTTCACTCTTGGGTTTCCTAGAAGGATCCTGGAGAATTCACAAGTTGTAATAATATTCAAAGTGCTTCCCAGTGGCAGGCAAGAAGAAAAAAAAAAAAAAGTGATTAGCTTAGAGACAAAGCTTGAAGGGAAATTTTGAAATTGCCTTAAGCAACATGAATCGAACATCAAGATGGCAGGGAAATGGGTTTAGTCTGCAGCAAGAGGGGGTCTGTCCTTCCCTCCTCAGTCTCGAAGCTTCAGGGAGGTACAGCACGGCAGAGGCTCCAGGGTTCATCTGTGTTCAAATACTGGCTCTCTCTGTTGAGCTGGTGACCTCGGGCAAGTTACCTACCCTTCCTGCAGTTTCCTGGTCTATAAAATGGGTTTTTAAGTGGTACCTGCCTTGCAGCATTGTTGGGAGACTTTGACATAAACCGCAAGCCTCTTACCAGGGAGCCCAAGAAACGCTCAGTGACTAGTAGCCATGATTGTATCACTTAGAATTGTTTTTCACTTTCACATTACATGTCCAATTTACTCTGCACTCATCATTTTTGTCCCTGCGTCTCCCCTTCTTCCTTTAGTCCATGCCTTCAGTGACTTCTTCATTTGCAGAGTTCTCCCCCCAGACTCGCCACTGTTAGGCTGTCCCTCCCACAGAAGCCAAAGCTGTCTTCCTTCCCTGTGGCATTCTTCCTGATGACTCAGGCACCATCTCCCTGCTGCCCCAGCTTACCTCAGCTTGTCCCTCTAAGGACCCTGCTTTCCCTTACCCCGCAGCAGAATCAGGAGTCCACAGCTTCCAGATCATGGCCGCTCAGCAAAGGTCCACATTCACATGGCTTATCAGATCTGCATTAAAAGCCTGTTCCCCAAAGCTCAGATACCTCCATGCGGTGAACTCCCACTGTAAGGCAAGGATGCCCTGGCCCTGGCGGAGAGTTTAAGCATCTTCCCCCATGTGGGGTGTGCACATTTGGGTGAAGGTACATGATTCTTATGTGCATGTTTCACAAGCTCCATCAGCGAAGACTGTAAGATCCCAGATCACCCTGGATGGAGTCTACCCGTGACGCAGTGTACTTTGAACAACACGGGACGCTAAGCAATAATAGCAAACCTTCTCTAACGGTAACCCTGGGCCAGGGAGCTGGGATTCCCATCCAAGGCGGTCTGGCTCCAAAGCATGCTTTGAACTGCTACACTCGGCTCTTTTGATCCTTCCTTCCCTCCCTCCCACCCACCTACATTTGTCCTCTGGCTGCTGGACATGAGGTATACAGGGGATTCCAAAATAAGTCAGGCATCATTTCTTCTTTTGAGCTCACACCTGGTAGGAGAGGCTGCACTTAACCCAATAATTATAATACAATCAAAGACTTTCTAGACTACTGGACACCCCCAAATGCTCTGAACTCTGCCTCAGGTGGTAGCAGGGAGAGATTGCAGATGCACAATGGTTGAACCACGTCTGGAGGGTAGGTAGAAGCTGGACAGGGGAAGTGTGGGAAGAAGGTGGTCCAGAGAGAAGCGGCCAGCACAAGGCAAGGAAATCGGAAAGAGTATCTTGTATATGGGGTGAGAATAAGTCTCAGTTTGCCTAAGAGGGGAGGAGAGTTACAGGGCTGAGGATGGATGGGGAGGTAGAATAGCAGGACTTTGCAGCTCTTTATGTTAATGAGGAGTAGGTGAGGGGTCTTTAGGATGACCCCCAAGTTTCTGCACTTGGCAACAAGTGATTAGAATAACCATCTTTTTCACATTCAGGCACGGTGGGGGAGGAACAGGCTGGAGGAAGGAGGCAAAGAGGGCAATTCTGGACACATCGAGTTTGAACATGTCCTGGGAGCCACTGGAAGTGCCTGACCTCCATGCCAGCCCCTCACTGGAGCAAGTGGCCTTCTCCTAAGTCACTCATTGTTCGTCCCTCCCAGGTGCACCCGGAAGGAGCGCTGTGAGAGGTCCAGAGAGCCCCGCAGGTTTGCCTCTGAGATGAAACAGTGTGTCCGGCTGACTGTCCATCCCAGCAACATCTCTGTGTCCCAGTACAATGTCCTGGTAAGGGCAGTGGGATCCGGGTCCAGGGTCATGGGAGAACCCTCTCCCCACCAAAGCCCCCCAATGTCCTTAAGAACTGGGCCAAGCCTGACCAGCAAAGCTGCTCGAGAGCAGCTTTAAAGAATGTGTCCCTGGAGATGGAAGAGGGGGACACGCACAGGAATACTGGGGCAAGGCCCTCTGCATAATGGATGGAAAGATAGGGGAAAGTGTGACAGCAAAAATGATTGAATGGGTGACCAAGAGAGGGAGGATGATGAGAACTATATCTTTGTCTGCAAGATGGGAAGGATTCATGTGCAGAGGAAGAAAGGGGCAGGATATCGCCCATGTTCATGCACTGGGCACTTGGCGGTTGGTTTGCCGTTTTTCCAAAACAGGGGATGATGGAAGAGGAGCTTGGCCAGCAGTACCTCAGTCCTGCCCACCTTTCTTTCTACAAACAAATCCCCTAAGCCCTCCCATTTGCTGGGCCAAATCCATTCATATGTAACGAAGTCTCCTCTGTGTCTGTCTCTTTACCTCCCACCACCTCTGGTCTTGTAATCAATCGCGGCTTTCTTTATGTTAATATCACCTCCAGTTTTCTCTCTTTTCTTTTCTCTGATCTCTCTTGCTATCCCTCTTTCTCCTTTTATTACATACCCTTCCGTGCCCCACTTCACTCTCTTCCTCTCTCTCCCCTTGCCGGGGCTGTTCGCAGCTGGTCCTAGAGACATACAATGTCCCGGAGCTGTCAGCTGGAGTCAACTGCACCTTTGAGGACCTGTCAGAGATGGATGGGCTGGTGGTAGGCAATCAGATCCAGTGCTACTCCCCAGCAGCCAAGGAGGTGCCCCGAATAATCACAGAGAATGGTGAGTGTTCCCCAGAGGCAAAGCTGGGTGGCATGTCTTTCCTCCTGGCCTGATGAGAACTCAAGACAGGCGTTGGGGGGGGGGGGGGGGCGCGGAGGAAGCCCACTGGCAGGGGAGAGTCAGAGGAAGGGGGTGCTTTGGTGGGTATGATACAGGACAGGAGGATGAAGTGTCTTTTTGCTGCTCTCAGAAATGACTGTTGAAACCAGGTGAGCATCCTGGAGTCGGCCTCATCCTAGGTAGGAGCAGTTGCAGAGAGCACGGAGAGAGGCAAGGCCACAGCATCAGAATGTGCCAGCTGAGTTTAGAGACTGTCCTGGAGCAGGAGAGGGTGGTGTGGAGGGGCAATGCGGGAGGGGCAGCTGGTCAGGAGCATGGCCGGGGGGTGCCTATGTCAGGGCTCTTATGGCTCTGTCCCCTGCCTGAACTGCTGGGTCACTGATCTCAAACCACTGCCTCCCATCCCCACCCTGCCCTGCCTTCCCAGAGCTGCACGTTCATGGCCAGCTGCACTGGGAGGAACAGGGGTGGACAGAGGCCCAACGCCGGTGAGGGACAGGCCCAGCCTGGGCAGATTGATTCCATGTTGGCCCTCCCATTTGGGCTTGTCACATTTGTTCCAAGCTGATTGATTAATGAGGCTCTCGGGGAAGGCACAGAACAAGGCTGGAAGTGGGGGCCTGGGGTCAGGGCTGTGAATTAAACATGGGCTTCCAGCTCCTCCCTGGCGCCAGCTGAGGGTTCCAGGGACACCCGCCTGAACGGAGCCCTGAGCCCACCAGAGGAGGGGGTGTAAGACCAGGGTGTCTCCTTACCGAGATGGGGAAGGAAGTCGTGGGTGCACATACGTGCACATACATGCAAAATCTCTTGCGTGGCTTGTGGCAATATTACAAAGCGTCTACATGTTTGTCCTGGTAGCTAATCAATGTGTATGTTTATAATTCTGTGAGTCTGGTGTGGACACCATGCATGCAAGCCTGTCAGGGTATGTGCACACGAGAGCTGGTGAGCAGATGAGGGGTGGGTGCCAGGAACACAGTGTGGAAGGAAGAATAGACCAGAAGCACCCTCTGCAGATGTTCTCAGGGCTGTCCTGGGACTGGGCCCCCCTGAATCAGAGTCCTGTTAGGGGAGCGGCTCCCCTTTCCCAGTGCACATCACTCTCAGTAGGACCCTCACATGGGATCCTGGCCTTTTCCCTGACCTCGTGGTTGGCTCTGCCCCCCAGGGGACCACCATGTCGTCCAGCTGCAGCTCAAGTCGAAGGAGACGGGCATGACCTTTGCCAGCACCAGCTTTGTCTTCTACAACTGCAGCGTCCACAATTCGTAAGTGCCTCCCAGCCTCACTCAACTCCCTGTTCCTGGGGTCCGTGATCATCCAGCGATAGAAGATGCTGGCACTGTTTGCAAGAAGCCCTATAGGGAGGAGGATGAAACAGACCCCTTGCGTGGCACCCACAGGGTTAATAGGAAAAGCAGAGCTGGAATGAGAAGAGTAAGAACTTGTAGGGTGGGGATCTCCAAATCCCTGACCTATACATCTCTGGCATCAATCTGCCTCGCCTGATTCAGTTCCCACCGTCTGTTGAGGAGGAGGGTGTCCCTCACCTGAACAACAGAGCAGCTAGCACCCTGGGTGAGAGGAGGGGTGTCAGGAGGGAGAGAAGCCCCACGTATGTCCAGGCCAGGGCAGGTGGTCCAACAAAACCTTGAATGCTCAGCTCTCCCCAGTGCCCTGAGGGCTGCTGGGTCAGGACTCAGGCTGTGGAGAGTCAGAGCAGGGCAGAAAGGTCCATGCTGGCGGGCTCTGGCCTGGGAAGTCTTACTCTGGCCCTAGCTCTGGCCCTGGCCTTGTTTGACTGAATTGTCCATTTCCCAAGGGAAGGCACAGAGGACAGAGTCTCGGGCTCTCGAGTCAGACCAGCCGGAAACTTAACCATTCTGTGTCCCAGTGTCCTCTGTCAGTGGGGAAATAATAGTCCTCCTTCCAGGACTGTCACCCACATATTCCACCTCTGACATGGCAAGGGCACTTCCAGGCAGAGCTGTGGTTGGCTGGGACACCCCTGGTTGCTGCCCCTGCACATCAACCCAGCTTGGCCCACAAGACACCTGTGAAGACTAGAAGAGCCATTACAAGCACAGCAGTTAGAGCCACTGTCCAGGCGCTGCTCATGTTTTTGCTGTTATTTTATTATTATTTCCTCTGTAAAATGATGGAGTTGGACCAGACTGAGAAGGTACAAGCCTTCTTTTTTTTTTTTTTTAATCATAGAAACCTTTCTCCAGCCAGAATTAGATGTGGAAGCCCAATATTCAAGACAGATGAAAGTAGGAGCTACTCTGGTTGAGGGTTGAGGGCTTCTGGAACCCCTCTGTCTTGGAATCCCATACATCTCCTCGTCTCCAAAGAAGCTCCATGGAACCCCCAGGGTTCCATAGAGCACAGTTTGAAAACCATAAAGCCCTGCTTGTTTTAAAAGGCTATCCTGTTTTCCTCTCCCTGTAGGACAAGCTAGTTAACATAACCCAAGACATTTTGGGACTTTAGGCCGGTGGAATGTTAGTCTACCTATCTGGTTATGGCAGCTGTGAATCCAGAGCTTGGCTCTCTATGGGGCTCCCAATAAGAGGTAGTCAGGCCTCCCAGCCAAAAACAAGTTGCCTCAATGCCAGAATTCTCTTCCCGCTTCTTGTCATGGAGCTGCCCGTGGCTTTACCACTTGGTGGCCTGATCCCTCGCTCCCCTTTTGCCCCTCTAGGAAAGCAGAGTGTAGACAGATGAAATCATGTGTGAAGGTCCCAGGCAGTCCACAAAGTAATTTTAAGCATCTACTTTGTGCAGGGCAATGTGTCACTCATTAGACAGGAAGGATCAACAATTAATAAGACTCAAAGACTCAGTCTCTGCTTCCCAGAGTCGTGGCCTTGTGGACTAGTGAATGAACTGGACAGTGAATAAGTAAAATATGGTACAACAAGGCCAGTACTGCCCCCAGAGACATAAACAAAGTGATTAATGGGAAAAGGGCCCAGTGTGACCAACTCTCTGTTGGTCAAAGAAGGAAGAGGAGATGGCCAGGTGAACGAAGGGAAAGCAGTACTCCAGGTAGGAGGAGAGCATGGGGAGAGCATAGCCTGTTCGTGGCCGAAATGCCAAATACATGTGGAGACAGTGGACCTGGACATCCTGAGGGGCTTAGACTGCATGGCAAGCCATTTGGGTTTCACCCTCTGGAAGATGGGAACCATGCTGGGTTTTTAGGCAGGAAGGATCTCTTCTAAAGTTGTCTTTGTGTCTTGGGGGTGAAGTGTAGAAGCAGGGTCGCCAACTGTACAGGGACCCACTGCACTGAGAGAGAAGCCTCAGGACCTTCCTCTGCCCAGGTGGGACCATGTGAGTCCCTGACAGTGAGACCCTAGAGTCAATTTGAATTGAAAGTCAGTTTCTTTCTTTTCACTAACTTATATGGGCCCTCTGAATGAAACCCCCTACTTCAGACCTCATTGCCCCCCAATTCAACAGAAGAGGTCAGCGTCCTGTGGAGATGGAGAGTGGTTGATTAGGCCCTTAAAGATTAAGGTTTTCAACCACCTGAGTTGGGGGTGGGGGGAGGCCACAAATTCTCGGCATCCTGAGAAATTGGTGCAAAAAGGGTCAGATTTGTATCAGATTTGCCCTTCATGAGGGTTTGAAGGTGATTTCTCTTAGTATTAAAAGATATTTTACTAGACCCAGGAGTCATAGGCCCTCTGCTTTGGGTTCACCCAGGTTCTGTGATTTGTGCCTCTTCCTCCTCTGTGCTCAGGTGCCTGTCCTGTGTTGAGAGCCCATACCGCTGCCACTGGTGTAAATACCGGCACGTCTGTACCCATGACCCCAAGACTTGTTCCTTCCAGGAAGGCCGAGTGAAGCTGCCTGAGGTAGGTCCTGGCAGCTAGAGTGGTGAGTGCTGCTTGCTCTGAGCATGGGGCACAGAGGGCAGGCCCTCCCTTAAGAAGAGAAAACAGGCAAATCCCACGGGACACCTGCTTCTGCCCCAACCGCAACTCTTAAGGGACCACTTCATGAAAGCAGGAAGCAAGCAAAGCTCTGTGCTGGGGCTGGTGGGCTCTGAGTCAGTCCTGGAGGCTGAGCTACAGGCAAAGGTACATTCCAGGTCACTCCAACCATGAAGACGCTCCACATGCCAGGTGAGTTCTAGAACAGTTCCAGACAGATGAGTGTGTATGTGATTGAAATAATTGTAAGTCCACAGCAAGACTGTCTATAGACTCCTTGGCTGTCCCTCGGAGCACTGTCCACAGAGCATATCTGAGATCAAATAGGACAAGTTGGGTCAAAGGGAGAGAGAAACAAGAAAGAAAGAATGGTCAACTTACCAACCAGAGTGGTGGTTCTCAAAGTGTGATGCCCAAACTAGTGGCATCAGCATCACCTGTGAATTTGTTGGAAACTCAGAGTCAAGCACTCCACCCCAGACCAACTGGACGAGAAAGTCTGGGGGTTGGCTCAGTACTTGGTGATTCTGCTGCACAGTCCCATTTGGGCATCACTAAAGTTGGCTTCATGGTGAAGAAGCTGTGTTTTTATTCTCTCCTAATCTTTATTCTCATCCTTGAACATTATTCATCACTCTAATGGAAATACTCTATGCCTCTGCCGTTTCCTTTCTTAGGCTGTAAGTTTGTGGGCAAGCACCTTAAAGATAATGGGTGTAAAATTACTTTGGAGAAGTCCTGCTATTGTCCAACCATTATGGTGCTTGCGTGACTCCAACTTTCAGGCCAGTAGGACTGAACAGAGTGATTGCCTTAGAATGTTGTTATTGAGACTAGAAAGATATTTATGTATATACAGTGTTGGTTAGACCCCACTCAATGTAGAGCTGCCAGCCTGGCCCATGCTCTCTTGGCCAACACTGGACTCGGACAGTTTCCAACATCTTCACCCCCTTCTCCAGCCTTGGGTGTACCTTCCAGCCCCCTTCGCATACCCACACATGTGCCATGACCATGTGGCAAACCCCACGGCTTTGAGAGCATTGTCCTGGGACAGGAAGCAGAAAAGCTGTTTAGGGTACAGGAGGGGAATGGTGAGCACAGAGGCTCATCCCAGTGCCCCTGTCCCAGACTTCTACCCCCAGGGGTTTGGCCAAACCTTTAATGGCAGGAGGGAAGCTGTCTTGTCTCTGAGACTGACAGGTCAGGGTGATGTACGCTCTACTACCAACACCTGTGGCACGGGGCTCTGCTAAAGGGAAAATGACTGGACTCTGCCTGGCATTGAGAAAATCCAAGCTCCAAATCCTATTTTCCCAGGCTCTGATGACTGAGCAGGAGTTCTACAGGTAGAGAGTGAACAGACCAATTCATTTTAGAGGTAAAGGCAAGGAATGGTGAGGTTGTCAGGGGGAGGGGATGATCCCAGTTGAGAGGGAAGACACGAAGAGCAAACAAGAAAGAAACAAGAGAGGAACAAAGAAGAGAAAGAAGAGGCTGTGGAAGTCTCTGAACATAAAGCTCTCTCCCTCTATGATGGGGTCTGTCTCTGGCTAGCAATGGCTACTCTGGATCATAATCGAGAAGAGACCCACACTTAGATTGCCCTTTTATGGGGAGAAGGAGGAAAGAGAATACATGTTGGCTTTCAAAAGGAACGTGAAGCTAATGTGTATGTGTCAGTTCTGTTCTTTAAGAGAAAATGGATCTAAAGCTCATAGGACAGACATGGGTTTGACAGCCGAGGGGCGCACCACTGACATGAAGACCCTGATAAAAGGTTATACAGTTTCCTCAAACCCTGAGCCTTTATCTTGGGGCATGCAGTCAGGAGAAGAAGGTCTGCTTCACCCACCAAGACCAGGGGCTGAGGGCACAGGAAGAAACCTCTTACTTTGTTCGGGAACCTGCAAATGACTTGATGGGAACAGAAACGAAGAGGTTTTCAGCATCTCTCCGGCTTCCCGGACCGGTGTATCTGGCAGAGGTTTCATGTGGGGAGAGGCCCAAGGATAAAATAGATGAAAGCAGAAACAATTGAGCGATCTGGTGGATTTCAAAGATGCCTAATCATTTAATTACCTTGAAGGAGGTTTTCAAATTTCTGCTTTTTCTTTCTTGTTTGCTCCTCTTGTCCCAAGTTTCTGTCTTTAAATACATAAAAGCAGCTTGCATCTGCCGCTCAGAAGGAGGAAAAAAGAACTAGAAGAGAATTAAACAAGAGCCCACCATGTTTCCCAGTGCAGTTCAGAGATCCCTACAGAAGAACGCTGTCTTTAAGCACCCAGATTGCCAGCCAGGCACAACCCCCCATCTACCTCTGGGGCTGCGAAGCCTGCCAGAGAGTCACAGCACCTCATAGGACGTGGTTCCAGAGCCCCTAAGAAAGGAAAAGGCCTGAAGAAGCATGGCCAATGGAGCGTGGTGATGAAGTAACCTACCACAGCCACCCTCAGACACTCTCCATTTCACCCAAGCTGTGTTATGGTGAGCCTGGCAGACCACTGCAGCCAGAGGCCCCCTCTTTTGGATGTTTCTTTATCCTAAGAAAAGGAAGCTCTGAGGCTGTGTTTCTGGTCCAAGTTTGGAGGCTGCCTTCTACCCACCTCAATATGAGGGCCATTTTGAGTATAATGTAGTGGAGAAGCTGGAGTTGACCACTTCACGATGGGCGCTGTAGCAGCAGCATCCTGGGAAATGTACCGAAGGGAAAAGAAGTGATAAATATTTGTGGACTATTGACTGATCCAGCTATTTGGGTCAGTGGAAGGAGGTCATTGTGCTCAGAGCTTAAAAGGAAAGCCCCTGGCTTCTAATGGAAATAAGGTGATTTTTTTTTTTTTTTTATGTCGTTGTTTTGTTTTCTATGTTTTAGTCCCTGGGAAGAGCTATAGCAAGAATAAGAGGTAACAAAGAAAATTACACATTTGAAAGGTGATGTTATAGAAGCTTCCAGACACAAGTGTCCCCTCTCCCTGCCAGGGGAAGAGCTTATTCATAGCATGGTACCTGAAGCTTCGCTGCGGGTCAACGTTTGTCCTACATTACCCAATTCCTGAGCATTTCCCATATGCAGGGCATTGTGAGAGGTTTCGAGGTGTGTTAGAGACCTGTAGTCTACATTGAGAGATTAGTAAAATGGGACCATTGGTCTACATGATCTTTTAGGTTCTTTAATTGTAAGTGGAAATAAGCTGGAAAGCACCAAGGAGGAGTCCATGCCTAAGAAGTGGTCTTACAGGATGAAGTTAAGTCCAGGCTGTGGTCTCCTTGTTGTACCTACCAGGGGACTCCCCCTCAGCCTCAGGGGACACCCAGGCCCAGACCCATCCCCACAGGATGAGAGTGAGGCCCAGGCCCAGAGATTCTTCTGGAAGTCCTGGGTTTTCATTTCCTTTCAACCTTTGAGTGTGGGGACACAGACAGGGCCTTTTTGTTAGCCAAGAGGGAGTCTGCCAGGTGGCTCTTCGGCTCTCCAGCACCATCTTTTATCCCCAGGAAGGCTTTCATCCATGCGTCTTCCAGTTTCAACACTGGCTTTGTTGACTGTCACCAGGGATGTTGAATTACCTCTTTTTTTTCCCCCTGAACAAAGAGTGCATTCAGGTGAAGTTATTGGTCTGGAACAGAGAACTGGTCGATCATTGTTGTTATGATATTAATGGCAAGTATTCTAGCATAATTACAATTATTAGAAACAGAATGCCCAATAAACGTATGTTGTTTACAGTAACTATATTCTGGTTACAAGGAATGATTTTGTTTCAACTAATGATGGCATTGGGATAACAAGGCTGGGTCTTTAGATCAACTGCCAGATCCTACATACCAAAAAGAAAAGAGACAGGAAGTCAAGGAAAGCAGAAGTAGGGTGAGTCTTCCTGTGCTCAGCCCTTCTCCCAAAGTCGGGACAGACTTCTTGCTTCCCAGTGGAATGGCCTTTCCCAAGGGCAGCCATTAACCTGGCCGTGACCCCATGTCTACTAGGCGGGAAGGGCCTCTGGTCCCTGAGTGGCTCTGGAATCCCCAGGCTCTGCCATAGCCTCCCCTGAACCCCCATCAGGCCCACACACTTAATAACAGTGATCCATAGGAAACAAAGGTGAACTTCCATGGAAAAACAAATCCACTGACAAGAATTTATCCTCCATAGACTATTGTACTGTTATTTCTCATCTAAACTGGAATGCAAAGTCAGATGCAGCTGAAGCTGTTCCCTAGGAGCCAGACCAGATGGGCTTTGCTAGGAAGGCCCACGGTGCACAGGCTCAGAGAGAAAGTCCCTGTAGGCCCTCCCTCTTCTTGAAGTTCAACCAGCATGTACTCCAGAGAGCAGGTGTAAGATCAGAAGAGGCAAATGAATTCTGTCTGATTTCTGAAGCAGTGCTCGTAAGGTTCTCCTAACATCCCCTACCGACACCCCGAACATGAAGCTGTGGACAGATGGGTATTGTAAAATCTGCTGAACCCAATTGTCAGTCCTCTCCAAGACCGAAGTGTTGGCAGGGTGAGGACGGTCCTAGTCCCTGGACTGCTGTTTGCCCCTCGTGCTGAAATAAACCCCATGTCCTGAGACAGGGCAGGCCAAGGGCATTTACCTGCTGTTGGACTCTGGAGAGAAATTGGGCCATCTACCTTAAAAGTGATTCTGGCAAGAGGAGCCATTCCTGGGGCCCAACCCAAGGGATCAAAACCATCCTTGCCATGCCCTTCGCCTTCCTTTGAGAAAACAAAGCCAAAGCCAGCTAAAGAACTTGCTTCCAATCCATGCACCACCCCCACCCCAGGTATTCCATTACTGGGTTGCCGTTTCTCCAGACAATTGCACTTTCCATCAATCTCGTCTGCCCCACCACCCCCCTTGAGGTTATGGGTATTTCCTTTCTGTATTATTACTTTGCTCTCTCCATAAACCAGCCCATCGTAGATCACGCTAATGGCATTATAAACTTGGGGAACAGCAAGAAAATATATGGTGCGTTACATTTTTGTATTGGGCATCATGGGTCTGAGAAGGTGAGTGTAAATTTGGGGGGTTGGCTGGGGCTAGGGCTGGCTTCTTTGGAATTGATGGGGGCTGAGGCGACAGTTGTGGCGAGTGATGCCCCGCAAATCACTTATTGCTTAGCTGCCCCTGCCCTGCACTCCCCCCAGAGCTTCACATTTCCCCAATCTTGCTGTAACAACTAGGAGAATTAGAGCCCTCATCTTGTACACACACGGGGGGCTGTAAATCCACAAGCCTACCACCTGCCTCCCCAGGCAGCACCAGCCCTAAGGGCAGTCTTTCTTTTCTCTCTCAGCTCAGCAGCGTGCTTTATGTCCTTGTTCAATTATTTAAATATGCAATGAAACCTCTGTATAAAGCAGCCACTGACATGCTGGACATGGTAGATAGAAAGGCATCTTTGTGCTTTCATACTTTGGCTTGATGTTCCTGCTCCCTGCCATTAGCATTGCTATCTTTACTTCCGTGTGCATTTCCCTGAAAACCAAAACGTGCGTGGGGCTGGACAGTCGACCTGGAGCCCACCAAAGCCACCTCCTAAAAGCCAAGACACTGAAGATTTTCTTCACTTCACGCCATGGCCACTCTCAGCCCTCAGTTCTTACAACTGCAGAATGTAGCCACAAGCAAAACAGCTTCCAGGGGAATCTGGTTCTTGAACGTATGCATTTGTCTCCAAATAATCTTGTTAAATGCAGGTGCTCTCCACCTCCAAGAGCTTGCCCTTTCCATTTATAGTGCAGAGAAATCTCTTCCTTGAAAAAAGAAGAAGAAGAAGAGGAAGAGGAAGAGGAAGAGGAAGAGGAAGAAGAAGAAGAAGAAGAAGAAGAAGAAGAAGAAGAAGAAGAAGGAGAAAAATATTATGTTTTTGAGGAATTCTGTATGGGGGCTAGATAATCATCTGGGGACAAAAATCAGTAAGATGATCTGGTGAAAATATTTTGTTCCTTGTCATTGTGGGAACTGAACGAGGTCATTGGTGTCCTTGGTTCTTTTACCATGAATGTGGCCGTGATCGTATGTGTTGGCTGTGAAACAAGATAGCAAACAGGAAAGCGCGTGGAAGGTGATAGAGGTGGCAAAATGTGCACTGGATTGAATCCTTGAATCCCTTGTACCGTGTTGACTAGAATCATAACAGCATCACACACTGTCTACCAGAGCCACACTGCCTGTATGACTGTACCAGGTTGCAATGCGCCAGTTATTAAAATATTAAAATACTTCCCTACTGATAGGTAAATGGCCACTTCCAGAATGCTCCCCCTCCAGCCCCTCCAGTGTTCATTCAGCTGTTCGATACTTTGAATACCACACTTCCACCTGGTTGAGCAGGCATTGTTATCCCAGTGTAGAGATGGGAAAACTGAGCTTCAGCAAGGCTATAAAATGACATGTCATAGTTCATCTATTGGGTTAATAATAGAACTAGGACCATAAAATTCATTGGATCCAAACCAGCTTCTCTATTCTGTGGCCGAGGAGACCCAGAGGGTTTGAGGGGGACTTGTCCAAGGCCACGTAATTGGTTGGCAGAGGTCCCATCACGGAGCATATGGAACATGCAGCTATAGGATGTCACCTTCCAGAAGAGGGAACTGCTGTTAGAGAGCAGCAGTGGATGGACCCGGGGCCTCTGTACCTGTCCCCCTGTGTTTGGGGCACTTAGAGCTGTTGGAGTTGCCAGGCTCTGAAGCCCAGAAGGGGTGGGAAGAGCCGGACAGTGGGAGCTGATGGGGTGTTTATGGAAAAGCACATAGAGGTCGTAGCAGGGGAGATGGATCCTTTGGAAGTGAGGTAGGAAAAGGGAGTAGATGAGGGACAAGGTGCGACCTGAGCTGGTCAGGCAGTAGATGAGGAAAGAACAAACATTTGTGGAATGTTTGCTGTCTCTGTGTCAGGCACTTTATATGTGGTAGTTCATGGAACACCTCCCCACCAAAAACCCTTTGGAGGAGGAGCTTTTAATCCCCACTTTCAGTTAAACCAAGCAATGACTAGAGCCCTTGCAAGATTCTGAAACTAGCAGGAAGAAGATAGCCTTGCATTCAGAGATCAGTGGCTCCCCAGCCAGGTTCTTCCGGTTAAGGACTCCCAGAGGCGATTGTCTGAGCCCCAGGCTGCCGTGGAGGTGCTGGGAAGTCAGGTCTGGAGACACGGTCAGAGAAACAGGGAGGTTTCCCTGCACCTTCCCACGAGCAAGAGGTGGTTTTGTACCTGAGATCTCACGTGAGGCAGGTCAGGATCTGAGGAGCTGGGATGGGAGGAAGGGGCAGTGTGGTGGCAATGGTCCCTTCATGCCTTGCTGCCTAGGGAAAAATTGCCATTTTACATCTCAATTAGGAGGGACACCAGGGTCAATCGGCAGTACCACCAGAGGAAGATGGGCCCAGCCCAGCCCTGGGCCTCTCCAATTATTATTAATGAACTTACTCTCAGACCTGCCAACCTTTTTATATGCAAACTAGGCCTTTATGGGGCCACTGGCAATCAGGACTCATTAAAGAACGTGTGCCAAGCCTCAGAGAGAATCTTCCAGAGGAAGAGAGGCTTATGCTTCTACCCACATCCTATCACACCCACTAGAAGCAGCCCAGCCGGAGGCCAAGTCCCAGCCCCCACAGGAGGGTGTTGCAGCTCCCCTGTCCTGCTATGCTCGGGGAGGTCCTTCCGGACCCGCCACCCCATCCTGAGGGGGTCCCGGCCCACCAGTAGGAACTTGCCTCTTTCATTAAGGGTAGGAAAGATAGTGGGTTGACATTCAACTGCAGCTGCCAGCAGGTCTGCTGATACTGAGCCATTATTTTTCCTCTCCCTGCCTTGATTTCCCCTTTGCAAAGTAGAAGGGATCCATTAGGTTGGTCCAGAGGACTCTCAGATTCGAGACACTTTCTGAACATCGTTCAAGGGCAGCAACATTTTGCTGTAGGAGATGGAAGTGAGAGATCCAGGACTTCTCTTACTCCAGATGCAACCATATGCAGACATGGATGCAGCAGGAGGGAAGGTCAGGCTTGTGCTTGCTTTAGGGAGAGGAGAGCTGCCCAGGGCCTCAGGTAAAGGGAAGAGCGGAGTCAGGACCCTCTGGCTAGAAACTCCCTGCTTTTCGTGGATCTTCTCTCTTGATCCTCCGCCATCACACACCTCCTGCCCCAGTCCTGAGCTTCATCCTAGTCACTATATCATTCCTGTCTTCTATGTGTCCTGTGTTCTCATCTTGCTGGGGTGGGGGACACAGAATGGAGCTTCTAAGACTCTCTCCATGTGGGACCTCCAGGTCCCTGGACACCGTGCACTTTAGAGCCTTAGGACCACATGCCAGGTTCACTGCTCCACTCCTTCTCCCCTCCTGCTGGCCTGCCTCCTGCTGCTCCTCTGTGTTTTCACTGATTTTTAATCATGGAAAAATACACACATAAAACTTACCATCTTAGCCAGTTTTAAGTGCAGATCTGTGGCATTAAGTACATTCACACTGTTGTGCAACCATCCCCACCACCCGTCTCTGGAACATTTTCACCTTCCCCAACCGAACGAAACTCTGTCCCCCTGAAACACTAACTCCCCATTTCCCCTCCCCCAGAAAGCACCATTCTGTCTCTATGAATTTGATTATTCTAGGTGCTTCATATGAGTGGAATCATGTGATATCTGTCCTATTGTGACTGGTTTATTTCACTTAGTATAACATTTTCAAGATTCACACCTGTTGTGTGTTAAAATTTGCTTCCTTTTGGGGGGGCCTGGGTGGCTCAGTTCGGTCAGCATCTGACTCTTGATTTCGACTCAGGTCATGATCCCAGGGTCATGGGATCGAGCCCTGTGTCAGGCTCCACGCTGATTGTGGAACCTGCTTAAGATTTTCTTTCTCCCTCTGCCCCTTCCCCTCCTAGCAAGTGCTCTCTCTCTCTCTCTCTCTCTCCCAAATAATAATAATAATAATAATAATAATAATAAAATTTTTTCTTCCTTTTAAGATGGAATCCTATTCCATTGTAAGTATATATCACATGTTGTTTATCCATTCATCCACTCATGGACACTTGAGCTACTTCCACCTTTTGGCTGTTGTGAATAATGTTACTACAAACATGAGTGAGCAAGCATCTGTTCTAGTCTCTGCTCTCAACTCTTTTGGGTATATATCCAGAAGTGGGCTTGCCTGATCTGCTGCTCCTCTCCTACCTGCCTTTTAAAATAAAGGTATGGGCAGCCTGAAGGAGAGAGGGGGTTAGTTTCATGGGCCTGGGACACTTGCTCCTCTCTGGTCAGGCTCCATGGTAATCAAGAAGGACAGAGGTGAGACCACCCCGAATCATGGAATCAGGACTGGTAAGAGCTGAATGGGTGGTTGGAGCCCATCGGATCGAGAGATAAGGAAGTTGAGTCTCCAAGTGGGGATGTGATGTATTCAGGGTTCCATAGCTGTCCAGAAGCTCAGGAGGCACTAGAGTGTGGGTCTTCTCCCTCCTAGCTTTCAGTGACAGAAGGGGTTCATGTTTGCCTTCAGACCCAGGAGGGACAGCTGCCAGTTGCCCGATTGCCTGCAACCCCTCCAGTCTGCTGTTCTGCCTCAACCTCCTTTCTGCCTCAGTCTGCTGAGGAGGAGTGCTGGGGTCAGGAGCCAGCAGCCTCTGCTGAGGGCAGCATTCTCAGGAAGGATGTGTATACCGTGCTTGTAAGCCATCCGTCTCAGCATGCCCCGAACAGTGCCACAGCAGTAGTCTGGGGGATGGTCTGTCTGGGGGACCCAGGCCCTGCTTGTGTCCTCACTCCTGCCCATGCCGATCAGGCCTGGCATACTGACTGTCTTCTACTCGGCTCCTCAGAATCCAGCCACACGCCAGCCCCCACCTCTGCAAAGAGGACAGAACACCCACACTCCGTATTTGACCCATTCCCCGCCTCCCAGCCCTTCCTGGACAGAGCTGATTGCCTCAGGGAAAAGGGCCCAGTCATTTCCTCCCTCCCCCCAAGGCCCAACGGAAACCCACTCAGCCTGAGGAATGAGTGTGTTCATTGCTAGCATCCCAGGGGTTCTCCCTGTGTATCTTCTCTGAGGGGCATTTCCTTGGGGTCAGGCCAACCTCAGAGGGCAGTCAGAAGCTTCTGGATCTTAAAAGGCCTCTGGGCCTCATTCCAGAACATTCCCAATTGCCAGACTCAGCCACGTATGGAAGACCCTCCTGGGGCCCCCCCCCCCCCCCTGCTGGGGGCCAGACTCACATTCCAGAGCTGGGGCCCACAGCTCACTTGTGGAGGGTCTCTCTGTCCCAACTCTTGGCAGCCTAGGACTGAAGCCCGAAGTGCGACCCGGGACACCCAGCAGCTGAGTGTGTCTCCGCTAGGGTCGGAGGGGTGCTGGGAAGAGGCAACCAGGAGTGTCAGAGTCTGGAGGGCATTAAATTGAAAACTGAAGAGGGCAGGAGACAACCTCAGTGAGAAGTGGCCTCCAGGAGGTGACTGTAGAGTCTGGGATTTCTCGGACCATTCCCTCCCACACAGAGGCTGAGGATGGGCCCCGGTGCCTTGAACCTTCTGTGGGTGTGTCCGAGGGAGGGTGGAACAGGGCAAACATCGGGGCTGTGTCCGGAGAGACCCCTGCACCTTTGGCTTCCCGCTCCCCAGCCTGAGCTGTGCTGTCTGTTCCAGGACTGCCCCCAGCTGCTGCGAGTGGACAAGATCCTGGTGCCCGTGGAGGTGATCAGGCCAATCACTCTCAAGGCCAAGAACCTTCCCCAGCCACAGTCTGGGCAGCGCGGGTATGAATGCATCCTCAACATCCAAGGCAGCGAGCAGAGGGTGCCCGCCCTACGCTTCAACAGCTCCAGCGTGCAGTGCCAGAACACCTCTGTGAGTGCCCCTAGCCCTGCCTCTCCCGGGCTGCCTGAGCCCCCCTCGTGCACCCCCAAATCAGCTCAGCTCTGCAGGGCTTCCCCAAACACCCACAAAATGAGCTCCCTGCCTCACTGCTTCCCCCACCCTTGCTTGCCCGGCCCAGCCTCTTACGCCCTCCCCGGCAGAGTGCTAGGCTCTGAGGTCTGTCTGCCCATGGTTATGGTAAAGAGGGTCCTCTGTCAAAGGCAGGGGCCGCGGTGGCAGGGGACTATGGACCAGCCATGGGGCTGCTGAGTGCTGTCCGTGGGCAGAGAGAGGTGTTTGCACTGTGTGTTCGGCTCTGGGAACATCCGTGTCCATCCTCCTTCCAGACACCAGCTCTGGAGTCCCTGGGCCCTGTCCTCCCACCGGGGCTGACCCGGGGGCCTCATCTGAGCCGGCAGAGGCCCGCTGCTCCCTTCGTATCTGCACAGAGGCCATTTCCCAGCAAGACAGACCCAACACCTGCAAAGGGAGCAGTGGAACAGGATGGAGCTAGCCAGGGGGGTGCTGCTTGGATCAGCACAAACCTGCCCGGGGCTTAGAACATCCACATCAAGCCCATGCCCGACCAAAGACAGGTCAGCAGCCCCTGCATCACCTTTCCTGCGTGGCTGCTCCCCTGCCGACCGTGTGGGCTCCCCAGCCACTGCTCTGTTCTCTCTCTCATCCTCTTTCTGGGCCACCTCTATGCACCCAGACCGCTCAGAGACAAACATTAGGCTTATAGACTCATAACATGTTCAAGCTGTAGGAAACCTTAATATTCTTCCTCACTGTGCGAATGAAAACCTGGAGGCCCAGAAGCAGGGGCAGGTCTAGATTCGTGGGGCTGAAACTTACACAATCTGGGGGACCCTCTTTTATGAATAAAATGTAATAAATACAAAATTTGATATATAGGCAGGCCTGAGAAGGGGCTGAAGTTCCATGTGCCTCAGGGTAACCCACCCTGGCCCAGAAAAAGTTCGAACTGTCTAAGGTCACATGGCTAGGGAGGGGCGGGGCTGGGCCTGGATTCAGGGTCTCCTATGTCACACTGCCTCCCATTCATCCTTCATGTTGCTGCGGGGTGCTTATATGTGGTGACTGTATTTAGGGATGTGATATGGGACCAGGAGAGTCCTGAACAAAGCAGCTCACGGAAAAACTCTACGCGTAAGTGGAGGTCAGAGAGGCCCACATGCTTGCCCAAGGTCGCTCAGCATTACAGGGACTGAACTGGCAATTAATGTCCCAACCCCTGAAACCCCAGATGTGTCCCCACAGCTCCCATAGGTACATCTCCCTCCTGTCCTGGTGGCCAGGCTGTTTGGCAGATTTCTGCCACATTCCAGATTAAACCCACAAGCAAATGGGATATTAAACACCTCCTGTTTCCTCATAAATCCTGAAGCCAACCAGACCAGCCCCAAGGGTTTGACTCAAGTGATTCTCCCCTAAATAAGCAAGTTCCTGTGGGAAGAAAAAGCCTGAGCTCCACATGTGAGTCAGCAGAAGGCAGATAGGGGTTTAAACGATGTAGAAAAGTCTGTTTCATCAGAGACACTGCCCCAGGGAACCTGGCCCAAGAGGGAGGACAGAGTCTGTGGCCTCTGATGATGGAGAGCTCTTGTTCCCCAGACACAAGACTGGGCCTCATGGCCCCGGGCTTTATCTGGCTCAGTTAAACAGATGAGGGCACCCCATATAGCAGCCTGAGTTCATCCTATAAACTCCTTGGTCAGAACTCACTGCCTCGGGACCCACTGCCTTTCTACGAATGGCCCTCAGCACTCCTGAGCCAGGCCTGACTCACTGAACGAGCCCCCTAGGGGGTCACATTGCCCTGACTGTGGGGGCAAAGTTGGAGCCTCCTGAGAACACAGAATGGAGCCCAGCATCCCTGACAGGTGGGGTGGGTCCCTCGTCTGGGGTGCCTCCGCAGGGTGCCTCTCCTGACATCCTGGTCAGTACCATAGGGACAAGGGGGAGGTGCTGCTGGACATCTGCTTGTCTGACGTTGAATCCTGGGGATTGACAAAATCTGCTGGTCACACACAGCTCCTTACTTGGGGATTTCATGATTTCGAAGGCTGATGCCCCAGGACACAACGGTCAAATCTGCTTTCAGCCCTGAGAGGCCCCAGGCCCCCCATAGGGGTCTTGCCCAGCTGGCTGGCTTCCTGAGTGCAGGGGCTCAGGCAAGTTCAGATCCACTTCCAGGAGACTTCTCGTATCAGCAGGACCACAGTAGAAACATGACATTGGGGCTGGAGGCCTGCGGCCCCAGGCTCTGACCACCAACGAGAGGACATGATTCCCAGGCTCCCTGCACATCCCCCTGCCGTCCCTGCAGGACCCTGAACTCTGGCCCTTGGAGCTAGGAATCTGTCTGAGGTCTCCCACCTGCCATGGGCTGGTTTACAGTATCTTACTAAGGCTGCTGCTCCCAAAACAGCTCAGTCTCTCTTATTTCAACACCCTCATGAGGAAGGTGATGGGGAAGTTTGTTTCTGTACCATTTTAAAGTCTTAGAATGTGAGGAGACAGGAGGTATACCCCACAAAGGGTAGATTCCAGGAAAAGTTCCCTGTATCTACCAGAACCTGCTGGAATATCATGCACTTCAGGAGGGCTCAGCCCTGGCTCTTCCCAGGAGCCTCTTTTTCAAGGATCTCAGTTTAAATGCAGTTCTTGGCCAGGATACCACTTGCCATCAAGTGACGTCCTTAAAAAACTTTGGGGTCATAATCAGCCGCAAGCCTCTGTTACCATAGTTATAGAGGACAACATATTACCAGAGCAGGAATAGACTTGAGAGGGTGTCTGCTTGTGATCTGTAACAGAGGGGAATCTCTGCAGCCCAGAGAGGGCATGTGACCAGCCCCAGGTCACACAGCAAGTAAATAGCAAATTCAGAAGTTCAACCCAGCTTCATAACACACACCCCCACCAATCAAAGGTTGGGCAAAAAATAGCAACTGAGCACTTTATACCCAGCCTTGGTGCTATCCTTGGGAACAAGGTCTGATGTGCCTCAGACAGGACTGTGGGAGGAGTTTTGTTGTTTCACTTCTTCAATCCCTGAGCTTTCTGGAGTGGAGGGGGGCCACTGGAGAAATCCAACAAAACCCCCGAGTTTGTGATGATAGAGGAAGAGGGGTGGCAGAGATCTCAGAGGAAAGCAGAGAAGGAAAAGAGACACAGGAAAACTCCACATGGGTGGGATACTAGGCTGGGTGGGCAGGCAGTTCGTCTCCAGGCCACATTTTGGGGACAGGCCCTGGGCCATTGCTGGAGCCCTCGGTGCGGGGGAGGGGGGGCAGCAGTGGCTGTAGGAGGAAAACAGGGCAGCTCACAGGCAGCAGTTGGAGGGAGGAACAACTGTGGGTATTCTTGGCCTCCTTTAGACCAAGGCTCCAGGGAAATGACAAGTGCTTCTAATAATAGTGCCCAGTCCCCGCCTCTCAGGCACCAGCAATCACAGGAGCAAGGGGGCCGCAGGGGGCAGCCAGCTCCATCCCCCCCAGCCTCCACCAACCTACAGCAGCGGCCCATCTCCTCTCCGTGTCCCAGTTTACTAGGTGCAGAACAAGGATGGGGAGGTAACTTGGCCCCCTCCCTGCTTTATTGGAACACAGCTGGGAAGGGGTCTGCTGAGCCATCGGGGGTCCTGGGGATGGTCTCGGAGGATACACAAGCTTCTTCCGTTGTTCAGATCTGTCCGCCTGAGTGGTAGAATTTTCCAGCACAACATCTCAGAGCTCAGAACAGGGAATGGTTAGTGGAAAGAATGTCCAAATTAAATAGGTCTTGTCTTTGCTTGACAAGGTAGAGGCTCACCCTTTCCCGAGGTAATGAACAACATCATCCCCTAGCTGGGCTGTGATGTGCCAGACCTTGATTGAGACACTTAACCTCCTGGCCCCTGAGAGCCTGAAACATTCTCCCCTTAGTTCTGGGTTTTGTGCAGATTAACTGCCCGCTGATTGCGGAGAGCTATATAAATGCTAAATGAAGCAGAGGTGGGGGTTCCTGGGGGATGGGAGCCAGTGGTCCAGGCTCCCCAGCTGTCGGCCCCCTCCTGCTGCAGGACGCAGGTCATGGGGAAAAAACTTCCAGGAATGACAGTGACTTCCCTAGAGAGGGAGGAGGTGGTGGGGAGCACCAGGGGTTAATGGCTTCTATAATATTTCATAGTCAAGATCCCAGGAATGGGCGATAAAAAGATAAAGCAATGCCAAGCATATTTGATCCTTGAAGTCTTGTATTTTCAATTTTCCTTGAAAATTAAATGCGTGCAAACACACACATGCACTCCAAAACACATAAGCATGCTCATGTGCGTTCATCCCATATGTACCAAGAGTCTGGTGCATAAACACTCAATAAATGCCTGCTATTATTACTTCACATAAACACAAACACAGGGAACACAAGCATATTTTTGGACGGCATCCCCAAATGTATATGCGTAGACTAAACACACAGTCATATTTGAGTGCTCATTCCTTGTGACAGGCACTGTGCTCAGCGCATTGGATGGTTATCTTGAACCCTCAAAAGAGTCCTGTTGGGTCTGCACTGTTCATAATTCCCACGTCACAGATGGGGAAACTGAGACTTACATCATTTGCTCACAGTCACACAGGCAGTCACTGCAGAACCCCTCTGTTGCGGTATGTGCCCGTATGTGTGTGCATGCGTGTGTGAACGCGCAGGTAACATAGATTTGTGCTGTGAGCTCTTCTCAAGTCAGCTGCATGTGAACACGTGTGTGCACACAAACACACATGCATACGTATGCAGAATCTCTGGGGGATTTCCGGGCCTTTCTGAGAGAGGCCCGATTGATCTTTGGTTGATGGGACCCCTGGTCACCACCTGCTGCTTCCACATTGAATCCTGGCCAGACCCAGGCCTGAGAAGCAGGAGCCAGGCTTGGATCCTGACTTAGGCACCACCAGCATCCCTCCTGGAGGTAGAGGCAGAACAGCCTCAAGCCAGCCCTTAGCACCTTCCCTTGGCAGTCTTCCTGCACTGGGGCCTTGGAGGAGGCATATGGAAATAGGGATGGGAAGGAGAGGAAGTGGAGCTTGGCTAGGGGAGGGAGTGGGAGGGAGATCTGGAAAAGTCTGTCCCTCTCCCCTTCCCTCCCTCCTCTCCGCCGCCCTGTCTCTTGCTCCTGCAACATCTCTCCACCCTCAGGCCGCTGTCCCCTGCTTCTAGCAGACCACAGGGAGTGTGAGTGGTGAGTCTCTAACTCCCCGAAGTGCTGGAGTCACAGAGTTGCCTGTTTGGAATGCATTCCCGTCTTCCAATCCAGCAGGTGTAGGGAGAGGCCCTGGGATCCGTGGTTAGGCCCCCTGAGTGATTCTGAAGACTGTGGCCCACAGACCACCCTGAGAACCACCAGTCTAGAGAGGAAGAGGTTTTGTGAGAAAGCTCGGGATGCCTTAGAAGGACTCAGTCTGACCCAGAAGCAAAGAACATCATCTCTGGGGAGTTGATCGACTGCACTACAGGGCAAAGGGCTTATGAGTCACCAGCTGAGCTGAGCGATCATGAAAGTCCCCGTGGTTGTTTCTTCAGGGCTGGGGAGCTTTGCTTTCTTCTACGGCTTGAGCCCAGACCCTGGTGTCGCGGGTCACAAGGGAGATTCTATGAGAGAGTGGATGGTACAGAGCAAACCACCACCACTGTGGGGCAAACACTGAATGTGGCTCCCTGGTCTGGGCACGTGTCTCCAGGGAGTTAGTGAAAAATTTGGGAGTGCTAGGGTAGAGCCTGAAGAAGGCTAGACAACCATCCCACTGATGTTGTGTATGAGGATAGTGTCATGACGTATTCACACTGGAGCACATTCTCAGCAATAACTCAGGAATTTAGGGCGATTTCCCAGGTTAGGATTGTAACATCTCCTCTAGAAGTCTCTATGGATAGGCTCCAGAGGCAGAGGCACCATCTCAAGCCCTGAGACCCTCCACAGGCTGTGCGTTCCCAAGGTTCTGTAGCCTCTTAGTGAGAAGCTAGCAGCTCACTTGCTCTGGGGAGGGGGCACCAGCTACCTCCATAATATCCATCAACACCCCCACGCCCCAGCCCCTCCAAACTTCAACTGAGTTGAAAGAGCCTTTGGCTCTGCAAACATCACTTCCGGCCAGGTCTCTTGGACTGAACCCCTCTAGCAAATTGCCAGCTCCCAGCCCCTCCTCTGCAGAAAACCTGTCTCTGTTCCATTCCTCCATTCACCCCCTGTGGAGGGCAGAGTCTGGTGGAATGATGAGAAAATCACCAGGTACAGATTGGAAATGCTGCCCTGGGCAGGCTCCGATTCCCTGCCACCTACCTCCTTCTCTGGGGATTGAGAAGTGTCTGCTGTCAGAAGGCAGATGTGGGGGGGCTGGCACTCCCTGTTCCCTCCCTGCCCTGCCCCAGCACTCAGTCCCAAGGATGAGACCCAGCCAGGTGGGGCACTGACTCCGAAGAGAGCTGGGCAGGGACCCTGTCCAGGCCTAGAGGTAGCTCCCGCATGGGCAGCCACAGAGCTGGGGCCTGGCCTCTCTGAGCCAGTGCATGCCTTTGGAGTCTTGACCCAAATTCCCAGGTTTGGTCCCTAGGGTGTCCACAGGATTTCCCACCTCACCTCTAAGCCACATCCAGCTCTCCTGACTCCTAACCTCCATCAGCTCAGCCCCTGAAGAGTACGGCCCCTTCATTTCTAGTGCCTGCACCCACTACCCCTGCCTGGAAATTGATCAGCCCTCTCTAGGTCTTTGATAAAGCACCCACCCCCTCTGACCTTGTCCTAGGAATTAACATTCCCAAGTTGAATCAAGGGCCTGGTGGGGCCTAATGACAAGGTTCCCCTGGACAGTGAGGGAGGAAGATGGGAAGCGACAGCTGGTGTGAGCCAGCGTCCGTGGAAGAGGGTTGGGTAGCTCTGCTCTAATCTGCTCTGTGAATCCATATTCCAAATGGGTGTCCCATCCAGGCCTGGCCCCTCCCCTGCCTTAGTATCCTGCCCCCCTCCACCCTACCCTGTTCCCCGAACCATGCTTCCCCACACATGCCCTCAAACCCAGGCACAGTCACAGCAGGTCCTTAGCCCCAAGCACCTCGTGGACTCCAGGCCAAAGAGCTAGCTCTCCCTAGAAATTTCTGTAACCCAACTTTTTTCTTTCCTACCCCCAACCTGCCTGCAGTATTCCTATGAAGGGATGGAGATCAACAACCTGCCTGTGGAGTTGACAGTTGTGTGGAACGGGCACTTCAACATCGACAACCCAGCTCAGAACAAAGGTGTGGAAAGTGGACCCCAGGGGCAGGGAGATAGGGCAGAGGGAGGGGGAGGGCCTGCATTCGAGGCCACACATTATTCCATCCCTGCCCCAGTGGTGACCCTCTCCCTCTGGCTCGGAGCCTGCCCTCTATGCAAGTGCACTGCTCCGTGACCTCTCGGGTGCAGGGCCACCATGGGCAGGGGTCCTGGGTGTGGCGGAGTGAGCAGGACTGGCCACAAGAGCTCTGATGATTCTGGAGGGAGACCCACTTCTGATTAAGTTTCACTGCCTGGGGCCCAAGTTCTCTTTTGCTCTTCTCTGTGTCAGAATGGCTAAAGGGACACGGCTGCTTGGGTCTCATCATCCGAGGCTGGGACTGCACTCCTTGTCCACAGTCCCATCCCCTCCCGCTTCCCCTCTGCCCTTTGCCCGCAGTTCACCTCTATAAGTGCGGAGCCATGCGGGAGAGCTGCGGGCTGTGCCTGAAGGCGGACCCGGACTTCCAGTGCGGCTGGTGCCAGAGTCAGGGCCAGTGCACCCTGAGGCAGCACTGCCCCGTTCACGAGAGCCCGTGGTTGGAGCTGTCGGGCGCAAACAGCAGGTGCACCAACCCCCGCATCACAGAGGTAAGCCATGGTCCTCTGGGCCGCTCCGGGTGGCCGAGCCGTGCCCTGCCATGGCCTGGGGCCTCACCAGCCATGCCCCGCCGTCGTGTCAGCCACCCCAGTGATTACCAGGGCAGGCTGGGGGCATCCTCGTTTTCCTGCCCGGCTTCTGCAGAAGCTGTGGGTTTGGTCCAGGGGTGTCTCCCTTATCAAGGAAGGTTGAACACAGAGAAGGGCTCCACTGTCCTGTTGGAGTCTCCATGTTAACAGTATCAAAAATGACTCTAAGTCCTGGCCACTCTCCCTTTGTCTCTCAGAATCTGGGTGATGAGGCTGTTAAGTTCCATCGGGGACAACCTCACCGATCATTCAGCCATGAGCAGAGGGTGCATGGGGTTCCAGGGCACAGAGCCCAGCCCTCAGGAGGTGGAGAAGGTGGAAACGGTGAGACCTTGGGACTCACTCAAAGCAAGACCTAAGCCGGTAGATGGCAGAAATGGATTTGGAGCACAGTTCAGGGGACATAGGCCATGGAGCAAAGACCAGTGAGAGGCAAGGAAGAGCTAAACGTGCCGAGAACAGGGCTTGCATCCCAGCTCTGCCAGCCAGTTGCTGGGTATCCCAGGGCTAATTTATCACTACCTTCGTGCCTCAGCTTCCTCACGTGTGCAAGGGGTCTAAGGTTCCATCTTACAGAGGAGTCACAAGGATTGTCTGAGATCCGAACCATGCAAAATGCTGGCTCTGTGCCCAGCCCACAGGGGTCTCACCATCCTCCTCCTCGTCCATCATCAACGTTGTTAAAGCTGTTGCCATCCATGTCTACACCGAGGGTTTCACTGCCCCTGGGGTTTATTTAGGCCACTGGTGTCTTCATCTCCCCACTCTCCACTCCTGGCAGAGAGACCCCTCAGGCATCACCTCCCACCGTGTTCCCCTGGTACAATAAAGAAGGGGCGTGCATGTCTCAACAGCGCGACCCTCTGGGCCTCTAGCACAGCGTTTGTACATTATAGGTACTCAACGCCCCCTTGCTCTAGTGGCTGCTGATTTTAATAACCAAGCAGAGAGGGGCAGAGAAAAACACAGGAAAGGGAGTTCTGTCTCGCCTCCATACATAGTAAGGATAGACAGGTACGTGGCTCTGTGCAGAGTTTCACAAACACACACGTATCCAATAGCCTGACCGTGGCAGTTACCATAATAGGCCAGATGTTGGTGTGGTCCTTCACAGTTTGCGAAGCAGTTTCCTGTCCCTTGCTTTGTCTGTGCTCACAGCGACCCCCCCCCCCACATGGTTCCTGGGGCTACCACCACACAGTACCGCAGACAGAGGGGCTTCAGAGACAGAAATTTGCTATCTCTCCGTTCTGGAGGCTGGAAGTTGAGAACCAGATGTGGGCAGGACCAGTCCTTCGGAGGGCTGTGCGGGAGGACCTGCCCCAGCCTCTCTCCTGGCTTTTCTCCCTGAATTTTTCTCATTGTCTTTCTGCGTGTCTCTGTCCAAATTCCCTCTTCATATGGGGACACCCACCAGTCATGCTGGATTAGAACCCACCCTAATGACCTCATTTCAACTTGATTACCTCTAGAAAGACCTTTTCTCCGAATAAGGCCACGTTTGGAGGTACTGAGCATTTGGACTTCCACAGGTGGATTTGGAGAGGACACATTTCAAGTTATAATGCTTGCCAAAGCCAGGGTTATCAGCCCCCTTTCCCAGATACAAAGAGTAATGCCCAGAGATGCTAATGCCCTCACACCAAAGCATAAATCAAACGGTCCCTGAATCCCTGGTCTCTGGATTCCTAGATAAGCGCTCTCTCTCACCACAAAGGCAAGACACCCATAGAGATACTCCCTCACCCCTCCACTCACAAGCTGTGCACACCTACAAGGGATGGAGAAAGGCAGGTAGGGAGCTTGACCTTTGTGAGTGCACAACCTCCTCCAGCATAGTGGCCCCACGGTGGTGGTCCTCTGTATGTGCTCCCCCCCCCCCACTTCAGTCCCTTTGTCCTCCGCGTTCCTGGTTTTCCAGACACGGGGAGTCTCCCTCAGACTCTACTTCAGTCTCCTGCATGGGTAGGAACCTCAATAGCAGTTCTCGAGTTGGGGCAAAACACATGCATTTAACCTGGGGAAGGAGGGCACCTGAGCCCTACGCGCCCCAGTCCCCCTCCTTTACAACTTCCCCCACCCGCAGAGCCTTTAACGCAGAACCACCCCCAGGGGCCGCCACACGTGACTGCTAACCGTGTGTCTGCAGCAAACAGTACGACTCGCTTCCTTCTTGGCCTGAGACCAAGAAAATCACAGGGAGGAGATGGCAAATTAAACAAATCTCCCTGTGACGGAGGCTATTTACTGGCTCCATACTGGCGTCAGCCCTCCGGGGAGCCCGGGGAACCAAGGACTGGGCCAGAGATAAAGCTCCTTTTTCAGGACAACACGCCAGGGCTGGAATATCATGAAGCCACTCCTGCCAGGTGCCAGTGGGGCTTTGGGGACTGGCTGGACATACCCTCCGCCTTCCAGCCCTCCCTATATCTGCCCGCCTCCCTCTCACAGAAACGGCCCCTGCCTCCGAGGGATCTGTCTTTCCACTAAGGTGGGAACATGCATTTGAAAACCCTCACACTCACGTGCACGCTCACTCGTGCACATGTGCACGCATGGGTAAGAAGCAGGAAATATCTTAACTCGTAGGTGAACAGACTTCCCCAGCAAAGCCGCCCCTCCAGCCTGGTTTCTCTCACCCTCCTCCAGGGTGGAGCCCCCAGTTGTGGCCCTTGGGGGTGGAGAGAGTAGGAAACATTAAGAGGTGGGCCGTCTGGGCTCCTTCAGTTGCGATCCCATTGGTGTTGGCCAATATCCAGTTGCTGGTGTTCAGAGACACCAGGAATGGGAAATGTGCCCTTCTCTGGTCTTTCAAATGCCAGGAGAGGCTGGCACAGAATGTCTTCTGCCACTAGGGTCACTGCTGCGGGATGTCATAATTAGATCGCATGAACTGTATGGGGCACCTACCTCAAAGCAGGCCCTTGGTTGTTGGTTCCCAGCACCTCAGTCATGGGTTTTTAACACCAATGGTGACATCTTGGAAGGAAAAGCCATCATTTTGGCCAGTATATGAGGGTAAAGTCTAAATTAATCCCATCTCTGTTAGAAACCAAGCCAGACAATGAAGGCAAAGGGCTTGTGACAAATGCTCTTCTAAATCCAGGAAGATGCTTGGGTAGTTGTGGTTTTCAGCCCAATGACAACTTGAGAGATAAATATAGTGCCATCACTGAGAAGTCCATGGGAAATAAGACACCATCCCTGAGCTCAGAGACACAGGATCTGAAGGATGAGGAATCAGACACCAGTGATTGTTACCATGACAGTGGAGAGAGAGGGGACAACTGGTTATGGGGAAGTGACATTTGAGAAGGATCTTGAAAACTTGGTGGTTTGCCATAGCGTGGAGGGCGGTGGGCATCAAGAGGGTTGTTCATTTTCCTTCAGAATGAAACAACACAAGCAAATGCCGGGAGGCTTTATTCCGTGACTTTCTAGGAATCACCCGAGAACGGTGTATATCATGTTCCATCCCCTCGTCTCTTCCACAAAATAGGAAGGTGAATGAGGGGATTTGAACACTGCTCCTAATACCACACCCAAACACGGACTTCTCTACCCGAAGTTCCTGCCATTAAGCGTCCCAGACCTGGGTGCCCTCGTGGACAGGGGCCCAACTCAGGGAATGGGGCAGAGATGGGGAGGAGCCAGAAGCCTCTCCTTGCCCCACCAGCAAGTGGGTAATGGCTCTCTCTCGGTGCCTGTCAAATTACCGCGCTTCCTCCCTCCAGATAATCCCAGTCACGGGTCCTCGGGAAGGGGGCACCAAGGTCACCATCCGAGGGGAGAACCTGGGTCTGGAATTCCGGGACATCGCCTCCCATGTGAAGGTGGCCGGTGTGGAGTGCAGCCCTTTAGTGGATGGCTACATCCCTGCAGAACAGTAAGTGGAAGCCACACGAGACGGCTCTCTCTTGTTGTTGACCCCCCTTCCCTGGCCAACAATTGACAGCCAATGGCAAAAGGTGCTAGAGACCCTTGGGGTGGGGGGAGTAGAATGCCCCTAATATTCTAGTGTACTCCCCGCCCCTGAACTAGCTAGCTACCATATTGGCAAGTGTAGAAAGGGGAGGGGGACATGGGGCTGGGAGGGAAGAGAAAAGTGATCACTACCTCCTTGGGGTGTGACTGTGGGTAGTGGTGAGACAAAGCAAAATGAAACTCTGCAAGAGAAGTGTGAGTTCAGTTCCCGACCCCCTGCAGTCCCTAACTCCCCACTCATGTCCTCCAATTATGAAAGAAGCTAAACCTCTGGTCCTTTCTGTGGAGACTGAAAATGAAACCCCATACCCACTCTCTGGCCTGTGGGCATTTTGGATTGTTTTTTTCTCCATGCAGTTTGCTGGTGCCTGGAGTGGGTCATTCCATGATTGACCTTTACCTCCCAATCCACCTGTTAGAGGACGTTTGTGAGTCATGTATCATTGCCTTGGGAATAAGTAAGCACAGTTCTCCAGCCCAGCAGACTCTCCCATGAAATGTTTACCAGCACGATAGAATCTATCTTCTATGCCATCTTGCTGCCCCTCCCAGAGTGACACCTTACCACCTGTCCTGTGTGCGTGAGTTACTGACCCTTTGCAGGTCTCCCATGGGTATGTCAGTGCGGTTTACCTGTCAGCTTGCTGGTCTTGCGCAGGTTTCGTGATTCTGGAACCATCAGTACCACCATCCTCACTTCCTCCTGATTTCCCTCCAGATCTTCCTAAAGCGCTCTTAGTAGATGCTGTGATAGAAGGATCTATTCTTGATAGAACTCACCTCATGGCCCGTCACTGCTTATTTGCCCAAAGATCTTTCTGTGGCTCCTTCAACTTTCTGAGTCCTTCCTAGAACAAAACCAAAAGCAAGCTGCTACTGATATATTGTGATTTGGGGAACTTTAAAGTGCCCTACTCTGGACCTGCAAAGCCAGATAGAAAATATATTACTATAAAGTCACATGATTGAAATATTGTGGTACTAGTTAGATCAGTGGAATAAGATAGAACACCCAGGAAAAGAATCCTGATACATAAAAAGTCAGCGATGTGATAAAGGTGACATTTCAAATCAGCAAGGGAAGCAAAGATCATTCAATAAGTGGTCCTCATTAACTCCCTGAAAGAAATATACACCAGACTCTTATTTCACATTATGCGCCAAAATAAATTCCAGACGGATTAATGAATTAAGTGACAAAAATAAATCTGTGGAATGACTAGAAGAAAATGCAGGTGAGAATTTATTTGATTTCAAATAAGGGAAGTATAACTGTGCTAAGCATAACAGCAAAAGAAAAAAATTACAAAGAAAAAGATCAGGGGATTGGAGTATATAAAACTTAAAATTTGTTCATCAAAAATCAAAGAAAAATATGAATGATAAACTGGGACTATTGTTATAACCAATTAGAGTTAATACATGCTTTTTCTTAACATACAAAGAGGTTCCATTAAAAAAAAAAAAAGTAAATATCAGAAAATGAGCAAAGAGCATGACTGTGCAATTCACAAAGTAGACAAAGAACCAAAAGCCATATAAAAAAGTTAAAATCATTAGTGATCAATGAAATGAAAATTAAAATAATGGGGAACAATTTTTAAAAATCAATGTCCAGTGCAGATGAGAAGCAGGAGAAATAACATATTCATACATTCATATTGAGAATGTAAATTGGGACAAATTTTGTGGAAAGAAATTTAGAAGTGTGGATTGAAAGTCTTTAGTCTGGTCATAATATTTCTAGAACTTTACTTAAATAACCAGAATGCACAAATATTTATTTGCAAGAATACTTATTTTGGCCTTATTTTTAACAGTGGAAATTTGGAAGCAATTTGTGTATTTTAAAATAGGGAATTAATGGGGCGCCTGAGTGGCGCAGTCGGTTAAGCGTCCGACTTCAGCCAGGTCACGATCTCGCGGTCCGTGAGTTCGAGCCCCGCGTCAGGCTCTGGGCTGATGGCTCAGAGCCTGGAGCCTGTTTCCGATTCTGTGTCTCCCTCTCTCTCTGCCCCTCCCCCGTTCATGCTCTGTCTCTCTCTGTCCCAAAAATAAATAAATGTTGAAAAAAAAATTTAAAAAAAAAAATAAATAAAATAAAATAAAATAGGGAATTAACCAATCCCATCAATTATTGTACATGCATAGGCAGGTAACTATATAGCCATGAAATCTGATATTACAGAAGAATCATGACCAGGTGTATACTCAAGGTGTATTAGTGAGAACATCATTTACCAAGCAGACTCGAGTTTCCAATTAATTCTATAAAAGATAAAGAAGACTGAAAACATGTACATCAAAATGCTGACAGCAGATACTTCTGGATGGTTGAAATGGGGTGGGAGGAGGTATATGTACGGCAAGTGTTTTCATATACTTTCTATCTTTTCATACACTGGACGTGTGCCAGGTAGGCTATCTGGACAGAAAGGCATATCTTTTTACTGGACTCTCACCCAGAAGTTCTTTTTAAGACAGACACAGAACCTGGAAGCCACAAAGTAAAAGAAGGAGCAGTTTTTACCACGGATACTTTTAAATGTTAGTGGAGCAAAAGACATTACAAACAAAGTTGAAAGACAGATGACAGGCTAAGAGAGAATAATTGCAATACTTACTACAGACAAAAGTTAATACTGCTCATTCAGAAGCTCCCACAAAAAGACAATCCATTAGCAATATAAGGAGACAGCTTCAGACAAATCAAAGGAAAGGCTATCTAAGATTTTTTACAGCCACACACACATGCTTGAAACTATCTACATGACTGGTAATCAGGGAAATAACAATGAGAACAAAAAAGGAGATCTTTTTTCCCTATTACATTGGAAAAACTATCAAAGGATTGATAATATCTAGCTTTGGAAAAAGAGTGAAGGAATCTCCCTCTGTTGCTTTTGACAGAAGTGCAAATTGGTAACAACCCTTTTGGACCATTATTTTCTTCTACCTGTCAAACATTAAATGCCTAAACAACGACCCCGCAAGCTCCCTCCTCAGAGATTTATTCTAATAAATGTGCAATGCTTCGGGACGTATGTGTAAAAAGTTGGTTCATTTTGCAGGGTTATGTGGAGTAGGAGAAAAATCAGGATAAGTTAAATGTACATCAGGAGGAGGATAGTTAAATAAATAATGGTGCAGCCATAGTATGAAGTGCAATGAAGCTGTCAGGAAGAATACAGGAAGGCTGTACCTGACACGAGGCAAATCCACGCTGTGTCTCTGAGTAGAACGAGATGAGCTTGGAACAGTGGAGAGCCATGTTTCACTTTTATTTTGAAAATCCTGTGTGTTTATATATGTATGTTTGTATATAATTGGTCATGTGTATGTACATAACACTTATGTTTATGTGTGTGTGTAATATCACACATTATACACACACACACACACACACACACACACACGTGTGTGTGTATATTTGCAAATATATATATTCGGGCAAGTTGCCTAACTTTTTCTGTGCCTCAGTTTCTTCATTTGTAAAATAGAGATCTTAATTATATATTGATCTTGTGTGTGTGTGTGTGTGTGTGTGTGTGTGTGTGTGTATGCACACACACACTATGTGTGTTTGCATAGGTCTAGAGAAAGGTCTATGAGGATATATACATATACACCAAGCTTTTATGAGAGATTAGGAGTGAAAAAGGGACATTTAATTTTACTGTCGCACTTCTGTTTTTGAGGGGTATGAACAAATTTTGTAATTAAAACAATGAGCATTTTTAATAGGGACCAATGTGTGACTCTCCTCCATCCTTCCCCCTCCCCCCAAGCACGAGTCTCTCCATCCAGCCAAGTGGCCAGCTGGCACCGGGCGGGGGCAGAAAATACTCCACTGAGGCAGTCCATGCAGTGGGAATGAAATGCCCCTGAGTGAGGGTCTGAAAATTTTAATTAAGCCTGCTCCAGGGTCCCTGTCTGACATGCTGTGGGCCCTTGGCAAGGTCACTACCTCTCTGGGCCATGCCAGCGGTGTTCCCTGTGCTATTTGACTGAAACATTTCCCACCCTCTGATTCACAATTCAGTGGACAATTCCTGAACGAGGGAGTGGGTGTCTAGGGTCAGGACACAGGGACCCTCCCCTAGGCTCCTTACTTTCCAAGGGTCTCCAAGGAGACCCCTGTAGGTTGTATTTCCTCATTTCCTGAGAACCAAAGGGGAGCCTTGCAGGGAAGAATCGGGTGTCTTTCCCCTCCTCCTCCCCTGCCCACCCCTGAGATCCTACTGCAGAGAAAAGACCTGGGTAGGTATGGGGCCCAGGGGTCACATCTGGGAGTCCTGTGACCACAGGGTCTGTCCTCTCCTCTCTGCAGGATCGTGTGTGAGATGGGGGAGGCCAAGCCGAGCCAGCACGCAGGCTTCGTGGAGATCTGTGTGGCCGTGTGTCGGCCTGAGTTCATGGCCCGGTCCTCACAACTCTATTACTTCATGGTGAGTCCCAGCCATCGGCGACCTGACCAGCACGGGCTACAGACCTCGTGACCATGGTTGTTGCCCGGCTAGACCTCTGTGGGCAGACTCCAGGCTGCTTGTGGAAGTCTGTCCTGCAGTGTGAGAGCACAGCCCTCTAAATCTGAAAGTCTGGGTCCCAATCCAAACCTGCAGTGGCTGGCCCAGCCCCAGGGAAGCTGCTGTGGCTCCCAGGCCCAGGGCCCCCAGCTGGCCCAGTGGCAGCGCAGCCAGGCTGGGGTTTGAGCCCTGGCTCTGCTGCCTACTTGCTGGGCAAACTTGGGTGAGTTCCTTAACCTTCCTGTGCCTCAGTGTCTTCATTTCTAAAACGGGGGTGATAATGTTTACATCTACCCCATGGTATTGTTACGAAAATTACACAAAATGGCTGTGTCACCTCTCTCATTTCTTGTATGGGTGCTGTGGCAGCTGGTGTTTCTACTATGGCCTGCCCTCTCCCTGTACACGGGCACCCTGTCATTTCTATCCCAGAATCCACATTCATTCTGCCTTCCCCCCTCACCAGCACCCCTTCCCATGACCTCCTTAACCCCACCCCAACCCCCACCTCACCAGCACCCCATCTCATGACCTTCTTAACCCAACCCCCACCTCACCAGCACCCCATCTCATGACCTTCTTTACCCAACCCCCACTTCACCAACACCCCGTCCCATGACCTCCTTAACCCCACCCCAATCCCCACCTCACCTGCACCCCTACCCCACCTTCCTTTCCCAGGGCTTGTCTCCAGACCTCACCCTGACCTCCACATCCCCTCCAGCCAGGACCCTCCCTGGCCCTGCAGAGGCAGCCCCTGGTGAGGGGCTCTGCGGGCTTGGGGCTCTCGGGACCTCTCAGCCTTGTCATGTCCGGCAGGTGTGCGGGAGGCATGGGCGTCTCTGTTGCCTCTCACGCTGCCTCATTTTCAAAGTTTTGCCATCCAGTTGATTCTCGGGTTAATGACGGCCGTGATGGGGTAGTTTCCTCATGATTCTAAGCTGCTTTTGGAAGCTGGAAGCCTGAAGTGATGGATGGGCATCAAATGCTCCAGAACAGTCCAGGGGAGCCCACTTTCCACCCTCCGCCCCTTCCTCCCTCCTCTTTCATCTGCCTCCCTCCTCCTCCTCCTTCTTTCTCCCTTCAGCTGACAACTCTTTAGCACTACCTGGCAGGATCCTTCTCATGAAATTGTTTGATAAATATTTGCTTAATTGGTTGAATTTCATAATTTAATTCGGTGGCCCCGGCTTGTGGGGGTTACAGTGATGACCCAGACCAGGCACAGCCCATCCCTCGGGGGCCTGAGGTCTAGAAGGAGAGGTATGGCGTACGTGCAGATGGGAATGGAGACGTGTGCATCAGACGCCCCTCCAGCCGGCGCCCGCGCTCTCTGCTCCCCCTCTACTCCTGAAAACTTCCCCTCCTTCTAAACACAGTTGGCTCTCTCTGCACACGCAGGAGCTCACGTAGAAGAACACGCATGTGTAATGGATGGGTTTAATGGATGCGTAGGTTTACCTGGCTCTTTAGGATCTGTACCCCCACCTTCTTCTGAAAGGATTTGAGGAAGTTGCCAAGGGAAACCCAACACACGTGAAGGCAATCAGCGATAAATGTATGTGTGTCTGTGTGTGTGTGTGTGTGTGTGTGTGTGTGTGTGTGTGTGTGGAGAGAGGGCATCTATACCGTACGTTATCTGTATGTATATACCCAGAAGTTGTTAATCCAGCAGAGTCGAGATACTGAAAGGGAGACTCAGACAACTGAGGCAGAGACAGAGACAGCGCTCCCCAAGTGTTTAGAGGTGTGGCATGGATGCCAAACTTGGGCACAAAATCCAGCTCGGAAATTACCTGGCCAAAGCAAGCGCTGGTCAGCCAGTCACCTGCCCTGCAGTTTGTTTTATGTATTGTTTATTTTTTAGAGGGAGAGAGAAAGAGAGGGCGCAAGTGAGCGAGGGGCAGAGAGAGAGAAGGAAAGAGAGAGACAGAGAGGGGGAGAGAATCCTCAATCCTCCAAGCCCTGCTTGTGAGCCACTCCACACCTTCTCCGAATACCCAGCCCACAGCACCCATGGAACCTGGCTTACTGGGGATTCCGTGGCATCTGCCTGCATGACACTCCGTGTTGCCTCTTGGAGCCCCTGCTCCCTCTGTCAGACCAGTAAGTCTTTGGAGATGAAGCCCCGACTGTTTATTTCTTTGTTAGCCCCCATGGTGCTTAGACAGTTCTAAACCTTCCTACGTGTTGGACTCTCCCAAGGAGCTTCAAACAAAATGCTCCAGAGCCCCCCTGAGCTAAATCACACACTACAGGTGGGGCACAAAACTCTCCGGGAGATTCCAACTCAGCCCAGCCTGAGGGCCACTGGCCTAGGAGAAACAATGTTTGTAGAACAGCTGCTGTGTGCCCGTTGATATCCGGTTCCAGGCTTAATTCTTACAAGGAGCCTATGTTGTAAACATTCAAAAGCCCCTTCGGCTCTCAGGTAAGGTCAGTCTTGCCTGCATGACAGTTTCTGCCCCAGAGCAGGATGTGGTTAGATGCAGGGCATCAAGGTGAGGCTTCATGGAAGAAACTGGATGGAAAGGCAGGATAGGATGTTCCGTGTGGATCTCGAGTAGTGGGAAGCTGCTCCTGGCATAAGATAGGAGTGCACCTAAAGATGGGAAAAGAAGGGAGGGAGCAGGAAGGGGGTTGATGGCAAGGGAAGAGGTTGGGACAGAAAGAGAAGTCAGTAAACAAAAGAGCTGTTGCCACAAGGCAAGAATGCACCGGCCCAGTGGGGCCCTGGGACTTGGCGGTTTGTGAGGGACTGTGCTGATGCCACGTGTCCACTGGGGAAGATGTTCAGGGAGGGGAATGATGCTGGGGAGCTCGGTCTCCTCCCCCGCCCCTCCTGTGCATTTAAGGGCCCAGTCATTGAGGCTACCCCCAGAACTCCTCAGGGTCCAGGGAGGGAATGAGGGGCAGAGGTTCCCATGAGTCTCAACTGAGAGGTGGGAAGAGACAGAGTGACCCTCTCTCCAGCATCTCGGAGCCCTCATAGCCTCCCCACACAGCTAGGCAGCTTGCAGGTGGCCCTACTTGGGCCCCACAGAGAAGCCCGTGACTCCTCTGGGGTCCTGGACAGCTCGGGAACCCCTTCCCAGGGGTCCTCTGGAGACACGGGGCACGCGGGGGAGCCTCTTCTTCAGGGATGCCTCTCAGGACCTGGGGCATGCTGGGGAGCCCCCTTCCCTGTGCTGAGATTGGGAGTAAGGTTTGAGTCTGATTCAGTTTCCCTCCACAAATCAGGCCAGACTCTGATGTGTGGGTTTATTCACCCAAAAGCCAAAACCCAACCGCCAAGGCCAAGGGATCAGCATCCTTGGTCTCGTCACCCGTTCTGTCCCTAGAGATCTCCACGGAGGGAATCTTTCCCTTCCCTACCTCCATCCAGGAGCCAAGTGAAGGGGTGGCAAGTAATACAGAATTTGATTTCCCGTGCAAACCCGCCGTGAAATATTTATGAAGCATGGCTTGAATAATTAATAGTTTCTCACAACTTTAAAACATGTCTCAGTATCATCCACTCCTCACCCCCGCCCCCAGCCCGCCACTGCAGAGCCAACAAGGATTACTCCCTTCCGCCCCTTCTAGAACCCCACCCACAGGCTGCCAGAGAGCCTCTTCTTCCCACGTTGCTGCCACCCCCATCTGTCTTAACCTGCCTGTTTTTTTACTTTATCTCCAGGCCCCCCCTTGCCTCGCACAGACAGCGCCCTCTTTCCCTTCCAGACAGTGGGACAAAGGCACCGTGTGGGGGAGGTGACTGCAAGTTACAGAACCGGAAAACCGGCAGGCCCCTTTGAGATAACTTTGTTTTGATCCAGCTCCCTGATTTTGTGATCAGAGAGGTTACATGGTTTGTCCAGAATCCCACAGCATATCTGGGCAGAGCTGTTCTCCACTCTTTCCACAGCCTCACCCCACCTGTGTCCCAGTCTCCATTTGAGCCAGCAGCAGCTCTAGAATGAGGGGTTCCTTAGCATTGTGGGTGCCAGGTGCTTGGGATCTGCAGGGACCCGGTGGGCAGATGGGCCCCACGTGTGGGCCGGACACTAGGCGGTGGGCAAGTGTCCCCGCGGGCCGCCCCCCCCCCCCCCCGCATACCTGCCAGCCTCACTGGGGCTTCTCCCCTCCTCCCCAGGTGTTAGTGAGGCCTCTCCTGGGGAGGTCGCCTGCGGGCTGGGAGCCCAGTAGGTTCAACTTTTGGTGCAGAATTCTTTAAGGGGCAGGGGAGAGCGAAATCTTCATTTAAATGCAGATACGGGCTTCTCACCTGGGACTGAGGAAAGTTTTTTTCCATTAAAATGCTAATGAAAGAGCAGAGCACAACTCCAAATCCTCAGCTCACAGGTGCCCCCTCCCCATCCTCACTCCATCCCTGACCCTTCTTCACTCCTCCCCCTGGGTTTCCCTGGGGCCCTCACCACCCATCGCTCAGGCCTCTGAGCCTTTGGACAGCTCTCTTAACAGGCCCGTGGAAGGAACAGGTCACCTTCCCAGAAGCACCCGAGACTGGAGAGGTGGTGGAGAACCAGAGCTCTGGAGTCAGATCTCAGACGTGCCACTTTTTAGCTGTGTGACCTCGGGAACTTTACTTAACATCTCTGATTTTTTTCTGTAAAATAGGTAATAATACCCACCTTGTAGAATTGACTGAGCAAATAAATTATATAGAGATGGATGAAGATATAAAGCGTGCCAGTTAAAACGTCAGCACACAGCAGCTGTTACTACTGTTATGAATATAGAGGTGTAAGCTCTCAGGGTCCAGAACGTCGCTTTCCCACACAAGCGCAATAAAATCTTCATGGGCTCTTTGGGAGGCCACCGTTACTGAGGATTCCAGAAGGCAGCTCCGGGGAGCGGGGTGCTGCCTCTCTTCAGACCCTGCCCCAGTTGTGTCTCAGGCCAGATCCTTTCCTGCACAGACGCTGACACTCTCGGACCTGAAGCCCAAACGGGGGCCCATGTCGGGGGGCACCCAAGTGACCATCACGGGCACCAACCTGAACGCGGGCAGCAATGTGGTGGTGATGTTCGGGAAGCAGCCTTGCCTCTTCCACAGGTAACTCAGCTCAAGGCAGGCCTCAGGGGCCCACAGCCCAGTGGTGGGGGGCCGGTGGGGCAGCCTCAGGGCAGCAGACGACCAGGGCTAACCTCCTAGAAGTGCCTTCTCTTCCCTGAGAAAGTGGCCTTTCTCTTTGAGGGAGGATTTGATGGGCGGAACTGGCTGTGGATGTTTTTGCCTCAGTCTGGAGAACTGCCAGGCACCCCATTCATGCTGCTGCCCACCATTTAGCCTTTGTGCCCCTATACCAACCGCTGTACAGAACCCTCGGGTTCCGCAGGACTCCCTGGGGAATCTAGAGCCCCTGCCTGCAGGCTAGCCTCTCTCCAGCTGCTGCAGAGCCAGCCAGGCCTGCTGAAATCTGCTAAGGGCCCCTACCCCAGCTGGCTGAGGTTCAACCTCCAAGGGCAGCCGACTTTCTCCCCCACTGATTCCACCATCCAGGCCCAAAAGGGCACACCTTCTGTAAGCCAGGAGCCTGGGGTATAGGAGGGAGGTGGGAGGTTCGTCTGATGCAGGACTCAGATTTGGTGGGGACGTGACATTCTGCAGGAGAGGTTTTCCTGGGACAGAACTCTGCTGAGGGCTGTGACAGATCTGAAGTCAGGCCAGTGATCAAGAAAAAACTGTTCTGACACTTGCTAAAATGGTAAGGAAGAGTTCACTCAGGATTATTGCAATAGGCGCCAAGAGTATCACAAGGGGGAAGGAAAGAAATCAGGTTTGACTCCAAATACGGCAAAGACATGGGGGGATTTATAGCCAAGCAGCATAGTGAGGGGGTCAGTGATGGCAAATTACTAAGATGAATAGGAGTAGGGAGATTCTTGCTAAATGGACTTAACAGGATTCTTGCCCAAGGCAGCCCAGGGTACTCAGGTATCAACTGGAGGGGGGTCGGGAGTTTTGACTTAGCAGGATTCTTGCTAAAAATGGGGCTTGACAGGCCCAGGACAGGGCCCAAGGATAAGGCCTTGTTGAAAAGAGGGCTCAGAGGAACCTGTCTACCGTTGGGTCAAGTCTTTGCAGTAGTGCCTGGAGCTTTATATCTGAGGCAGCGCTGACTTATTGCCTCTGAGGAGCCTGACGAACAGGGAGGGGTGGGAGGGCCCTGACCCGGACCCCTGTCCCCATCAACACCCGGAGCCCAGCTCCATGTCTGCCCTCCCTGCAGACGCTCTCCATCCTACATCGTCTGCAACACCACATCCTCAGATGAGGTGCTAGAAATGAAGGTGATGGTGCAAGTGGACAAGGCCAGCATCCACCAGGACCTGTTCTTCCAGTATGTGGAGGACCCTACCATCGTGCGGATCGAGCCAGAGTGGAGCATAGTCAGGTAGGGGCAGCCCTGACCTCAATTTTCCTTCCTCAACTCTCAAGAGCCAAGGACAGTTCTGGGGCCCAGTTCAGCTTTGAGGACTGATGAGTGGGGGTTGACTCAGAGCACCCCCCAAATCAGACCTTCCTCCCAGGGCGCCCTCCTTCCACCGGGAACACCTCTGAATGGGACCCGGCCCCTGAGGCCAAGCTCTGACCGGCAAGAGCCCGTGACCCCTAATCTGAGCATTGGTGGGTACACCCGGAGGAAATGATCCCGTCATAGTGACTGCTGAGGGGGTGCCAGTCCTCTTCCCCGGAACCTCCTTTCTGGCAAATATGGGCCATAATTCCAATCCTGCTGAGGGATGCAGGAGAAAGAGATCAGATCCAACTTCTTCTTGGCCTGCTCTTGAACAAAAACGTGCCCCGACCACCAGGGTGCAATTCAGATGTCTGTCCTCTGGGCATCTGTAGCATCCTGCCATTCCTCTGTCCTGCTCTGTCATGACCCCGAGTTGTCTGCTTGCTTCGACCTTCCCTCTATTGCAAACTCCTCAAGGGCAGGGAGTAGATCTTGTTCCCTGCTCTTTTCCCGGGGGCCCAAAACAAGTATAGAGAGCGCATGTCCTAGGAGGGAGCCAGGTATGTGCTGTTACAGCAACACCCTCTAAGGCCACCTCTCACTCAGCCATTCGCAAGCTGACTTGTACCAGCTGCGTAACTTCCCGGCCTCCCCTCTGGAGAGATTCCCAGGGGGCTTTGGAAACTCCAGGATCCCTAGGGACCCACCCTCCCAGTCCCTGCTTGGTGGGGCTGTGGAGTGTGGCATCTCCCTTCAGGGAGGGAGCGCTGTTCCAGTCCCTGGGGGATACATTGTAATGGGAAGGCGATGCTAAGGGCATCCTGACACCAAGGGCCCTGCTGACCATTGGGAAACTGCTGGGTCAGGGGCTGAGGTGGAATGGAACAGGCCCTGGGGTCAGAAGGAGTGGGCTCAGCCCAGCTCTGCTTCTAACCAGCCAAAATAACCAATCACCTTAAAGGTTACTTGACTTCTCTGGGCTCATGGTTTCTCCTCCATCAGCTCCCTCCTGGGGCACTGGGAGGGGTAAGCAGAACGCATACGCACAGTGCAGTGCCTGGCCCAGCTCTCTCCCACTGCCCCTCACCCAGTCCTTAGCCCTCCGCACCATGGGCTTCAGTTCTACAGGACATCTGGCATCAGGGAAAGGGGGAACGCATAGAGATGTGGTCTCCCTGGCTGAAGCGGGGGTCAAGGACAAGTCCAGTACAGAGAACAATCTTTTAAACTGGGGTTGAGCAAACTCCAACCTGGGGGCCAGATCTGGCCATCTGCCTCCTTTTATAAATAAAGTTTTATTGGAACACAGCCATGCTCATTCATATATGTTTTGTCTGTAGCTGCTTTCTCAACACAACAGCAGAGATGAGTAATTGCAACAGACCATATGGCCTGGGAAGCCTAAAATATTTACTCTCTGGCCCTTTCCAGAAAAGTTTGCCACCCCCCGCCTTACAGCCATGAAAGGCAGCCTTTGCTGAGATCGGATGTGGTTGTCCTCAGCAGTTACCTCCTAAGACCCAAACTTTATAAGCTTTAGCCGTGATTTTAAAGTAGATGATTATGAGGCACAAAGAGGGGGGAAATTGTAGAAAGCTATTCTGGGTTTTGCCCCCCGAGGCCCCGGGAATCTAGGAAGTTGGTGTAGCCCTTTGCCTAGACAAACTCTACAGCTCCCTAAGGAATTCACAGTCTGGGTTAATTCAGCTCTTCCTCATGTCATTGTCACAGAAGTAGAGGTGTTGTCCTTCCTGGCGCTCAGTAGTGGACCCTGAGTCACGTTCATAACAAGAGGGAGGTTGGAGGTTTGGGGCCTGCCAGCCGGCCCTAGAGGTTTTGCTGCAGTGAACAAATTCTCCGATGGGGTGGGGCTCTGCAGAGTGAGGCTTCAGACTGCTCCCAAGAGTCTGGGCTACTAAGGATCAGTGATGGGGGGGGGGGGCGGGTCCGTTGGTAAACGCGTGTTGAATTGGTGATGGAGAAGATTGGGAGATGGCCAGATAGCAGAATCCCGTTGTGGAACACCGCCATGGGCAGAAGAGCCTGTCTGGGTTTTACAGGAATCTCCCAGCATGCATGTGCACGTGTATGTAGGCGCATGCTTGTGTGTGTGTGCACGTGTTGGGGGGGGGAGGGGGGGGGGGAGGGAGAGGGAGCGGGGCGGGGCCCAGGTGGAGGGTGAGAGGAAGCCAGGGAATAACTGGGAGTGCAGAGATGAGCAGATGCATAGAGAGGTAGAAATGAATGTGGGTGACAGAGATTCTTTATTTGCCAAGCTTGTAACTGTTGCAGATGAAATTGTAGTAATTTCTGGGGAGGAGACAGTGCTCAGACCCTGGAGGGTCTGGTGGGGGGCCTCTTGGAGCAAGGCTCTCATTAGGCCAAGGCTAGTGTGAAAATCTCCCTGAGATCGGTGAGGGCTGGGGCAGACACACCAGGGGCTGCGGAGAAACATCTGGCTCCAGTCAGGAGGCTTCAGAGCCTCCACGGGTGTCCAAGCTCTCGATGAGCCCAGTGCTGGACAGCCGCAGACATCTGGTTATCACTGTCGTCCCCTTGGCTGCTGAGAGCTCATCCTTATCATTATTCAGTCAGTTTGTCATCATTGTCCCTGTGAACATTATCACGCCTCCTGGCTATCATTGTCTTTAATGTCAGAGCTCAGCCTGATTGATCATCATCATCATCTTCAAGTGCCTTTGCTATTCCTATCCCCGTGTTGACACGCCTCCTCCTTTCTTCCCCGGGCAGTGGAAACACACCCATCGCCGTATGGGGGACTCACCTGGACCTCATACAGAATCCCCAGATCCGTGCCAAGCATGGAGGGAAGGAGCACATCAATGTGAGTCCAGGGTGGGCAGGGAACACGGGCAAGGAGCATGAGCACCACTCAACATGTCCTGATGGGACCCAGACACCCTGGAGCACTGGGACGATGGGATGAGGGAGCAGACATGAGGGCATTTTCATACCTTGGGGTACAGGCACGGAAGAGCAGTCACTTCTGGGGGTTCTGGGGTTTCATATCCTCATTCCTCCACCTTTCAGACCTCCGGTGCTGCCCCTTAGCTTAGAGATCCCCTAGTCACTGCCACACCCGCTGTGGACAAAGCAGATCTAGATGTCACTGCAGAGTCTACTGCTTGAGTGCCCAGGTTGTGTGGTCGTGGCTGCGGAGGGGTGGCAGCCCAGGTCAGCGCCATGCTGTTTGATGGCACTGGGGGGACCCTGGTGGGTGTGTTGGGGCTCTATGGGTTCAGGCGCTGCATAAGTCCCCCTTTCTGGCTCCTCCAGCTCTGTGAGGTCCTGAACGCCACTGAGATGACCTGCCAGGCTCCGGCCCTCGCTCTGGGGCCCGACCACCAGTCTGACCTGACCGAGAGGCCTGAGGAGTTTGGCTTCATCCTGGACAACGTCCAGTCCCTGCTAATCCTCAACAAGACCAACTTCACCTACTATCCCAACCCCGTGTTTGAGGCCTTCGGGCCCTCAGGAGTCCTGGAGCTCAAGCCTGGCACTCCCATCATCCTGAAGGTAGAGTGAGGTGGTGGGCGGGGGGTGGGAAGCCGGGAGGCTGCTGCATGGAATGGGGATGCTTTTCAAGTGCCAGAGAAAGGCCAGAAGTCATGGGCTCTGGCCCAATTTCATGACCGCCGTCCCTAGCAGAGGTTGTGTCATAGTCCAGAGCGTGGAAAACACTGCCTCCGAGTTTGTATTGGGAGGCGAACTCTCTTTACAGGCCGTAGAGACCTGATCGGGGCAGCTGGACCCATCCTGGCCATCTGCCTCCCAGGCTTCCTGTGTCCCCCGAGTCCAGGACCTGGGAGGTCAAAGGCGCACACTGCTTCCTCCCGTGTAGCCCTTTGCAAACCACAGCATAGGGTTTCTTTGGAGCATGGGTAGCAAATTAATTTTAACTCCTGTGACAATTTCAATCAATTGGTACCGATTGACTGTAGCTCTGTGTTGAGAGGGATTCTGAGGCTGCACTCGGATGAGCTCAAAAGAGTGCCCCGATCACTGACTCCCCACCGAGGAAAGGGGAATGGCAGTGTATGTGCCACAAAGCTTTTGGACTTGTTGTGGAAGGTGGCCTCTCCACCAGCTCGCCAGCAGGATGGGACCTCTGGGTGGGAGACGTGGCAGCCAGCCAGGAGCTATGATGCTGACTCTGGGGCGGGAACCGAGGCTCTCCTGTCCCTCCAGGGCAAGAACCTGATCCCACCGGTGGCTGGGGGTAATGTGAAGCTGAACTACACGGTGCTGGTTGGGGAGAAGCCGTGCACGGTGACGGTGTCGGATGTGCAGCTGCTCTGCGAGTCCCCCAACCTCATCGGCAGGCACAAAGTGATGGTGAGGCCGACGGGGCCCCGATCTGGATGGGGCGGGCACTTAGGGATGCGAGAGTGTGAGCGGACTGGCTCCATGCTGGGCTGCCAGGGCTTTCCGGGAGGCGATTCTGGCCCGCTCAGAACTTCCTTCGTGGCCACCCATCACCCCTTGTTCCTTCTCTCTGTCATGCTTCCCACCTCCTTCTTGTGCATTGTCATTCTTTCCTGACGCTGGTGCTACAATAAAGGCCATGCAAAACAGCTCTAGGGATGTGCTGCATGGCCTGTTACAGGCTAGAGACCCTTCCAGGAGAGCACCGTTGTTGGCCCCAGGAGGGCCATAATATGCTCTGCCTCAGTCTTCCAATCCTTATGATGGGATGAATCTCAGGGAGCGGTCATTGAAGACGTGTCAGACTTCTTTAGGTCCCAGTCGTGGGCTGTTTCCTTAGGAAGACGGACGACATTAGTCCCGGCTGAGGGAATTTGCAGCTTCCCGTCTGCGGGGGTGGCCTGCTCTGAGCCATCCGGACCCATCCCCAGGCCCCCACACACCCTCTCCTCTGTTCCAACCCACGGCGGTTTTCCTCCCTCGAGCCCTTTCCTTCATCCTGCCCCGGGGCTGCTTCCCCGGGGTGCTCCGTGCCCGCTCCCAGCTTCCTCTCGCGTGCTGTGCCCCCAGGCCCGAGTCGGTGGCATGGAGTACTCCCCGGGGATGGTGTATGTGGCCCCGGACAGCCCGCTCAGCCTGCCCGCCATCGTCAGCATCGCCGTGGCAGGCGGCCTCCTGGTCATCTTCATCGTAGCCGTCCTCATCGCCTACAAACGCAAGTCCCGCGAAAGTGACCTCACGCTGAAGCGGCTGCAGATGCAAATGGACAACCTGGAGTCGCGTGTGGCCCTGGAGTGCAAAGAAGGTACTGGAGGACCGGGGACCATCCCCCCGCCCCCCGCCCCAAGTCTGTGCGCGTGCGCCTCACACAGGGCAGGGGGCTGGGCACCTGCAGGCCGCACTGGGGGCCGGGTGTCTAACTCTGCTCTCCGAGCCTGTATCCAGACAGATCCCTTATCCCAGCAGACCCACCCCTTCCCGGGCGAGGCCGCCCTCCCCTCCCTCCAGATGCCCCCTTCCCCTCTTTCCCCAGGTCAGGCTGGGATCATCCTAAGCTCCGTGAGAGCAGTTTCCAGCTCAGAATCCTGGCCGCTGGGGTTTTATGCTCTCCTGTTGGGGACACCTTGGGGTGTCTTGACATGACACATTCAGCAACCTGCAGCTCCCTTCCTTGAGGGGGAAGGTACGGCTGTAGGGCTGATTTGAGATGTAGAAGGAAGAGGGTTTCCCAGCCTGTATGTTTAAAAATTACCAACACCGCCATGATGTGAAATGAGCTGCGCTAAATCCAAGAAGGAAATTTAGGAGTCAGACTCTTGTCGCCTGCCAGATATCATGATATCATTTCGTGAGTCACCCTGGGAGGGTCTGAGTGGATTCTTTGCCGTGGATTTATTCTCCGAGCCAATCCGGCCTGTACCTGGGGCTCTCCCATCCCTACTAGGGAAGCCGCAGCTCCCTCTGATGGGGAAGTGGGTCCATCCCGTCCCCTCAGTACATCCTTAGCTGTCAACACTGGCATCTGCCTTGTGGGACTGTTAATTACTGCCTTTTATTATATTTACGCTGCTTAATTTTTTTCTCCGCAATGTACTCTTCCCTCTAATTAGGTGTAGTGATTAGAATCTCTTTTATGTGTGGCAGGCACGAGGCTTTGAATGTTGGAGGCGCTTAGTGACTTGAAGGAAAGCTACAGACAGATTAAAAAACCACCCCCCTCCCTCTCCTCTCCGCCAGCTGAGCACCCCCAACAGGGAGCGGGCAGAGAGGGGAATGTGAAGCCAGGTTCCTCTCAGAAAGTTCTGGAGAAGGAGGAATTAGCAGTCAGGGAGTCCAGCCGAAGAGGGTCAGCGGAGGTGCCAGGAGAGGGCCTTGGCTTCTGGCTCGGGAGAGAGCTCTCCTGCGTGAGTGAGACGAGAGAGGTGTAGAGCAAAGTACACGGAGATTCGCCATGGAAGTATTCGTCGGGGGTGCCCAGAGCTGGCTCTGGAACATGTAAGGGGCAGCTTGGGTTCAGGGAAGGTGACTCCCCAAAGACTTGAGAGTAAGCCGGGACGTCACCCACATGCAAACCCAGGCCCTGCGCTGGCCTGGCCTCTTGAGACATAAACACACACACACGTGCTTACACGGCCACAGCAACTCACTGACACACACACACACCCAGACGGTCACTCACGCACTCACACACAGACACTCACTAATGCCCACGCACACATTGCACACATTCCCACAAACACACACGCGTGCCTCACTCAGGACATACATGAATGTTCACCAGTGCTTTCGGTGACAGCACGTGCCAGACGTCTTACCGAGTCCTCCTCCTGCACACGTGTGCACACACACTGGTGTGAGTTCTACTTGGAGGCGTTATGGTTGCTCTGCTTTCGGAGTCGTTCGCCTTGGCAGGGCCCCCCCCCCCCCCCGTGTCAGTGTGACCAGGGGTGCGGACGGAGAGCAGTGCAGGGGAGGTCTGGAGCAGCCTCTCCAGGGGCCCGGGTGGGGTCCTCACGATTCTGTCAAATGAGAAGCAAATGAGAAGCCTCGAGGCCTGGAGACCCAAGGTCCGTGGGCCCAAGTTGGCACTGTGGGGTGCAGTGGGGCCCCCGTCCACAGTGCCTGGGGCAGCCGTGTTGTGTTTGTGTCGTGTGATCAGTAGAGCCCACAGAATACTGTTTTCCCATTCTTGTGTTTATGGAAATCGTAAGAAGTATCGTTTCATCAGTGCCCACTGGCTGTGTTAATCCATGCTGGTTGTGTGTGAACGTGCGTGTGTCTCACGCATGCATGCACGCAAGTACGTGTGCGTGTGCCCTGGAGGAAGACGGAGCAGGGGGACATTTCTGACGGCCATCCCGGGGCAGAGGGTGGCCTGGGAGGAGGGCTGTGCTCAGGACAGAGTGTGGCCGCAGCTTTGGCGCTGTGTGACCACCTGGGCCGTGTGCTAGACTTCCTTGGGGGCAGGAAGGAAGGGCATCTTGCAGCTCCATGACCATCTGGAGGCCTGAGCTGCCTCCACAGACAGCAGTGCCCACATGCAGACCATAATTCACCATGGAGTGGCATCACCTTGAGGAAGGAAAGACAAAGATACACCCTGCATATCTATCCAGAAGGAATACAGTAATGTGGCAGAGCCTTCGTCTTGGCCCCATTGGGTGGTTTGTGGTGTGAAGGCTCCAGTGAGCTGCGTGGCCCAGAACTAGGACTGCAGAAGAAATTGTTTTTCACTTTTATAAGAAAGCCCACTATAAAACGCAGAATTAGGAATAGACCCTCCACCACTGGAACCTCTCCCCGCCCCCCCCCCGGCGGGGGGGGGCCCCCTACCCCCCCGCATATTCTGTAAACCAAAACCATTCAGGCCCCAGCAGCAGGACAAATCTGTGGACAGCCACCCCCACCCATGCTTTGGAAGGGATTTGGCCCAGGACAAGCCTCCTTGTGACACATTCTATCTCTCCTTCCTATATCATTCACCCCAGCTACTTAAAACATCCCACGTTATTCCTGCACACCTGCAGCCTATTGCCCGTGTCTCCTAAAGGCCTGGGTGAGGGTTCTGAGCCTCAGACTCGAGGCCCACCCCAGCCAGCAGTCTCACGGGCTTCCCTTTGTACCAGCTTTTGCCGAGCTGCAGACGGACATCCATGAGCTGACCAGTGACCTGGACGGAGCTGGGATCCCCTTCCTGGATTACAGAACGTACACCATGCGGGTGCTGTTCCCAGGGATTGAAGACCATCCTGTGCTCCGAGACCTCGAGGTGAGAAGTAGGACCCGTAACCAAGCCTTCCCCATCAAGGTGCTAGTGCAGAGAAAGGTGTCGGTGACCTGCAAATGCAGCCACCTCATCGGGAGGTGAGAAAGCTGAGGCCAGGGAGGGGATGTGACTTGCCCAAGGCTTCCCCCTACCCCCCGCTTGTCAACGGCAGCCAGCCCGTCCCTCAGGAGGAAATGGGGCCGAGCCAGGGAGCCATCTGAGCAGAGATGGGAGTAGATTTGGGTTCTAGGGGTCATGGAGCCCTTGAGAATTGAATGGAAGTTGAAGAAAAACTGTACATATACACAAAAACAACACATCTGGCAGCTAATGTAACGAGCTCACGGACTCCTGTTTAGGAAACTCCCATGATGTAAGGGATTTCACCACATAGTTGGTGCTCAATAAATACATGTGGAAAAAAGAAGTAATGTGCTGGGAAGGGGGGGTGGAAGCGTGAATGATAAGAATATAACTGTCTTTTGTACCAGCAGGACCTCATCTTTTGAACATTTTATCTCTTCCTGTCTAGCATAGTATCTGGCTTATGCATATATTCATACTGTGCTTTGTTCCGAAAGGGATTTCGGATGACTTATCAAGATAAATACCAGAGAAAAGTGAAAAATATAAATGAGGAAACCAGGGCAAAATAATAATCATAAGGCATAATCGCTGTTAGCAGGCTGCCGACTAAGTTCCCGGTCCAGTTGTAAGTACTTCATACGTGTGTGCGGATTTACTATCTCACAAGCAGTCGGAAGAAGTCGCGCTTCTTTGAGAGGCAGCAAAACTAAAGGCACAGAGAACTCCGGGGCCACGCAGCTGGGAGGGGGTGGCACCAGGATTTGAGTCCTACAGTTAGACTTCAGGGTCTGTGCTCCCAATGATGAGTCTTTGCACATCACTGTCGTGCCTTCGGGCTCTGGATACTTATTAGGACGGATCAAAACTCTCCAGGCAAAGCAACAGTAGAGATTAAGGCTAATTCCAAGACTTATGTCGTGCATAACATAACAACAGACGCCTCGCTCGGGGGTTGCACGGGTTTGCAGGTACCAACCCCTGCGGGAACATCTACACGGTTGTTCGAGGGGGTGGAGACGCTGTGCGTCTCTACAGAAAACACAGCAAGTCCCCAGGGACTTTGGGGCCCATATGCATTTCTCCATAATTGTTGAATAAATTGTGTGCCAGTGTGTGTGTGTGTGTGTGCACGTGTGCACACTGCTATAATGAGGGCACAGTCACTTCTGTCTGGAGGAGGGTCCGCTCGGCTCCTCAGTGGATAGATACCAAGAGGCACTTCCAAAGGCCGTAGGTGGTAGGCTCTGTGTCCTCACTGATAACGCACCTCTGCTCCGTGTGCACGTCTGCTCTTGTGTGGACACGTATAAGGTATACAGGTGTGTCGTATAAACAAATGAAAACATCGGCTATATCATGATACGCTCTTCCTTTTCTTGGTCTCACCCTTCTTTCTAAATGAATATTATCTTGTTTATTAATGTGTTTACTTGTTTACAGTTCATATCTCTGTAACCCCCTCCCCCCACACAGGCTGCATTCGAGCAATAACCGTGTTTATTTTATAGACGTTAATACCAGAACACCAGGTGGCACCAATTTGGTGAATGAAAGAAGTCACTCTATAGCCTAAGACATATAAAATCCACAATTGTTTATGAAATTAAAGCACCATGCCTATGAGTTGACATTTTAAAAGGATGTAGGTCTTAGATCTAGCAAAATAAAGTATTATAGTTGACATATGGCTCTGGTAAGTTAACAAATAATTGTTTAAAAATATCATTTGGGGGCGCCTGGGTGGCTTAGTTGGTTGAGCATCTGATTCTTTTTTTTTTTTTAATCCAAGTTAGTTAACATGTAGTGTAATGATGATTTCAGGAATAGAATTTAGTGATTCATTACTTATATACAACACTCAGTGCTCATCCCAACAAGCGCCCTCCTTAATGCCCATCGCCATTGAGCCCTCCCCCCACCCAACACCCCACCAGCCGCCCTCAGTGTGTTCTCTGTATTTCTTATTGTTTGTCTCCCTCTCTGTGTTTATCTTATTTTTGCTTCCCTTCCCTTATGTTCATCTATTGTGTTTCTTAAATTCTGCATATGAGTGAAATCATACGATATCTGTCCTCTGCCTTGGTCTCACTCTTCACGCCTATGCCCCTCTCTCATTCTCATTCACTTTTCTCTTACATTTATACTTTTTCCAGCCTCATTTTTCACCTGCTTCAAACGACTAGGGTGTTAGTCCATGGAAGAGTACGCACTTTCCACATGCATTTGCATCTCCAGGGATTCTCAGACTCTCAAGCCTGGCTTGGCACGAGTTTAACATACAGACTAGGGCAGTACGTTCCCAAGGACTGCCCGAGGTGGTGGCAGGAGAGTTATAGGGCTCCTTCTCCTACAGGAACGCATGGGCAGTTGTGCAGGTTGAACACTGCAGTGCTCCAGATGGCATCATTCATATGCAGCACCTTTGGGGTTGTTCAGTGCACAACCTGCTTCACTGTCTACAGCAGCCCTGTGTACCAGGACCAGAATACAAATGATTCCCTCTCATTGCCCTTCCTAACTGTACCAAGCCTCTCGCTGAAAGTTGTTGGAGTCCCTAGCTGCCCTGCCGGGCTGTAACCACCTGAGATGCTCTCTGGGTAGATACCCTGCCCCCCCCCGGGGCGGTTCCGACGGCCCCAGTATAAATCACATCACACCCTACCACGGCCTTATTCCTCATCTGGCACATTCAAGTTTCCCCTCCAACCTGAGTCTTCTCTCTTCTTTGCCTTTATCATGAGGACAGACTCGCAGCTCCCACCCTCCTGCTCACGAAGGAGTTACAGCCACCTGCACCAACTTCCTGAGTGGGAGCCCACACAGGACAGCTCACTGTCACGTACACTCTGCTTCACACAGGGCACGTGGCTCTTCTTTGTTTGAGTGGTGGTAAAATAAGCATAACATGAAGTTTGCTATTTCAACCATTTTTTACATGTTCGGGGCCATTAAGTACGTTCCCACTGTGGTCCAGCCATCCCCACCATCCATCTCCAGGATGTTTTCATTTTCCCCACTAAACACTAACTTCCCATTTGCCCTCCCTCAGAAACCCCCATTCGATTTTCTGTCTCTATGAACTTGACTGCTCAGCGTCCCTCGTGTAAGTGGAAACACACAGGATTTGTCCTTTGGGGACCGGTTTATTTCATTTAGCGGAATGTTTTCAAGGTTCATCCATATTGTAGCATGTGGTAGAATTTCTTTTCTTTTTAAGGCTGAACAATAGTCCGTTGTGTGTGTAGACCACATTTTGTTTATCCGTCCATCTGTCAGTAGACACAAGGGTCACTTCCACCTTTTGTCTGTTGTGAATAATGCAGCTAAGAACGTGGGTATACAAGTACCTGCTGGAGCTCCCGCCCCTGGTCTTTTGGGTATGTGCTCAGAACATACGACTCTTCATTTCTGTTAAACTCACTAATTAATTGACAGAAGTCAACTTTTACCATCCCACATTAGCCTGGGGCCATATGAGATCCGGCATCCTAGGCAAGACCCTGGGATCCTGCCCGGATTATTCTGATTTGCTTCCAGCCCCGCCTTGCCACCGAAATAGTTTCTCCCTGTTGGCTTTCCTAGTATGGAAATATTCCCAGGGAAGCCACTGATAATCTAAAGCGATGTTTCCTGACCTTTCCAGCCACTGGAATCGGTGCCCACTGATTGGGCATGAGCGGTAGATGTGTGTGAAGGAGGAGTTATCCTCCGGCTCTATCTGTCCTGGACTTAGCCCTGGGTGAAGGGATGGCATGTGGTTAGGGGGCTGCCCAGGCACTGGGGACACACCAATCCTTTAAAGACAACAAACAGTAACCACACACCCCATTTTCAACCTATCCTTGTCTCCTAAACTCTAACCTGTTGGGTTACAATTAAAATTTACTCTCCGGTTTTTAACTCACAAGCTTCAACTAAACTGTCGAACCATCTGGTGAATAAAGAAAGTCTTGTTTCAGAGTGACATTTGCTTAGGGAGCTGGTTGGGGGGAGGTGGCAAGTTACAAAGGGGAATTGTGCTGAATACTCTTCTTCACCGAGACACTTCACCTCTATCGCCCCCTTCATCAAGTGGGGAGAAAATTCCTACCTTCTCCACCCCCCAGACACTGGGCTGATGTATTCGATGTCTTAGAAACTCCTGGGCAAGAGGGATGGGTGAAAAGCAGCCAGTGGAAGAGGAGAGGCAGGTAATAAAACTGCCGTTAAGTGCACACTGTGTGTGCCAAGCACTTTACATACATTATCTTATTTAATGCTCATAAAACATTATGACATGGGCACTCATATTCTCATTTTACAGACGAGGCAATAGAGCCCAGAGGTGACAGGGCTTTCCTCCATGTGTGAGTCAGTGAGTCTTTCTGATTCCAAAACCCATGCTGCTGACGGGGTTCACCCCACAGCTGGCTTTGCTAACCCTTCCTCCCCAAGGGCCTCAGTCCTTGGTGCCCCGGAGGCGTGTGCAGCCAAGGCAAGAAGTCCAGAGCATGCCCTCTCCCCAGACCTGCCCTCTGGCCAGCCCTGTGCCCTCTTCCTCCTGGTGCCAGACCCGGACGTGGCTCCCCTGCCCTCGATGGCCAACCTGAGTTGCCAGGAGGCCCTGCGTGGGAGGCTGCAGGGGAGACTCAGGGCTGTCTCTCGGTCACCTCCTAGGCCCAGGGGGAGGACTAGGTGTGGTGAAGGACGGGCAGATGGATGGGGACTCGGGAGCCAAACAAGCTTGGGTTTGGAAGTCCAGCACCATCCCGCACCAGCTGGCTGGCCTTAGGAAGCCTGCGGTACCTTCTCTGAGAGGCGGTTAAGAGGACACCCTCACCCTTGCAAGGTCCTTAAAGGCTTAGATGGAGCCATGATCGCAGTGTGCCAGCACCATGCATTGCACGTGCTGGGTGCCTCGAAAGTGGCACTATCTATCAGCAGTAGAACGAGTTGTGGGCATATTGCTTCGGCGGGGCGGGACAGGGGAGCGGTGGGTGGGGATTGAAGGACAGAGGAGGTAAAACATGCACTCATGTGTTGGAGGCCGTCACAGGGCAAGGAGGGAGGTCGGCGGGACACAGACGGCTGGGTAGATTGAGGCCAGGCTGACGGCAAGGTGAGGCTGTCTCATACCCTTGTCTTTTTCCCTTGTCAGCCCCTGTGGAGAGGGGAACCAGGGATCCGGGCAGGATGCCAGCCGAGATCGGGCCCACCTTGGGGAATGAGGAGTTTGCCAAGGGCAGCTGGGCCAAGAGCTGGGACAAGCGGGGCCCCGGCTCTGGCGAGTTCCCATCTCTCTCCTGAGTACCGCCTTCCCACATGGCCTTCTGGAGGGGCCTCCTGCTGACCATCCAAGGACAGGCAGGGGCCTGCCCCGTCTCTGCCTCCTCCAGGGCCTCGTCTCGAGCCTGGGACACAGGGGAGCTCAGGCAGTGAGCGGCGTGAACATTCCAGCTCTGTGCCTGCCACCTCCTTGGACCTTGGGCACACAGGGTTTCTCTGCTGCCTGAATCTTCCCCAGTTTAAAACTTCTGGACTAGAGTGGGATGAAGTTGCTACCATTCGGGAAAGGTGACTGTGTGTCAGGCCCTGCATTGCCAAGGTTTTCACGCACCTTCTTCTTCAGGGCTCACGCCAGCCCCCCGAGATGGCAGGATGCAGTGCTGGCTGCCTGGGTGCCGTCCCGGCTCTGATACTCCTGTGTCTTGGGATCCCGGGAAAGTTCCTCACTGTCACGAGGCCCTGGGATATTAACGGTACCCAGCTCATAGGGGGTCATGTGGAATAAATGGGTCAACATTTCTCAAGCATGTAGAGCCGTGCTCAGCAAAGTACGGACTACAGACGCATTAGCTGGAGTACCTCCGTTTCGCTGTTGGAGGAATGGAGCCTTCTCAGGGTCCCCGACTAGTCTATGGCTGTGACAGTGAACCCAAGCTTGACCCTCCCCGAAACTGCTGGCTTCACTGCTGCCCACAAGACGCTCCTTCTCCAAGACCCCCGCGGGGGGGGGGGGGGGGGGGAGAGGGGGCACAACCCTCCACACGGCACCTTGTTTGAATGTCCCTGCTCCTCCCGCACCCCACTCCACGACACGGGTGCCCTGCTCTGTTCTCCGAGGGCTTCACCTTGAGGGCAGAGGCTGCGCTTTATTTGTTAAGCAACCTTCTTGCTATAATGAAAGAACACCTACAGAGCAAGGCACACGTTGTCGGGACACAGCCCAGTGCATTTTCCCTGAGTGAACACAGCCAGCAGGCCAGCACGCAGATCAGGAAGCTGAACCCTACCGGCCCGCCACAAACGTCCCTGAGTGCCCCCTTCCAGTCACCGCCACCCCCGAGAATAACCATTTTCCTGCCACCGTTGTTTTTTAATGAATCTTTATGTAAATGGTACTACACGGTATGCCCTCTTCTTCCTGACTTTTTTTCATTCCATTGTCTGCAAGATGCATCCGTGCTACCGTGAGTGGTAGAAAGCCCTTCACTGCCGTGGCCGTGTGGCCGTGTGGCTTCCCGCTGGGCGAATATCTGCACTTCCTGGAGCCGCTCGCTGTTGCCGGGCACCCGGCTGATTCCAGTCTGGGGCCCTGACATGCAGAGCTGTGGGGCCCGCCTGGTGCATCTCAGAGATGCGTTCTCCAGTTCTCCATGCCTCCTCGCCCAGTGGCTGGCTGGTGTGAGCTGGGTAGACCCTGCCCCCCCTGCCGGCCTCTGCCGGTGGACAGAGGACGCAGGCTGGAAGATGAAACCTCCTTCCCCGTCTTCCTCCTGTTTCCCTGGGTGCGGCAGGGTCTCAGAGGAGTCTCCGAGAAAACATCAGATGCTAGGGTCTGTGGGGCTTAATCTTCTTTCTTTAGGCGAATCACCTTGGGGCCCCAGAGAAGTTGCGGGACCTGCCAGAGGTCCCACGGGGTGGCGGAGTCAGAGCCTGTGTGGACCCTGGAAGTCCTGACTCTGAGGCCACTGGTCTGTCAACGGGATCCTCGTGGCCAGAGAAGGGTCAGCATGAGGACAGGTGGAGGCTCAGGTGTGACGACCCCTCCGGGAGGCCCCCGGGGGCTGTCCGTAATGCTCATGCGCCCTGGCGCAGGGCCCCCCACCCGCCCTGTGCTGCTGTCAGGGACGAGCTCGCGCTCAGCAGCGGACTCAGATCCCAGCATGGCCATTATCACTCAGGGTGCCTTCTCTCTGTGCCTCACTGATTCACCTCCAAACAAGAGGCAGTGAGCCGCACGTGGGTTAAGGAAATAGCTGGCACGGTGCCCGGGGCCAGATGAGGGCAGGGTCCACAGCGTGCGGCACCCACCCCGTGGGGAGGCCCCTGGGCCTGGCTGGCCTCCGCCTCACGTTGGCGGTCACGTTGGCGGTCGGCAGTCAGGACTCCCCCGGGGGCTCCTCCGCAGGTCCCGGGCTACCGGCAGGAGCGCGTGGAGAAGGGCCTGAAGCTCTTTGCCCAGCTCATCAACAACAAGGTGTTCCTGCTGTCCTTCATCCGCACCCTGGAGTCCCAGCGAAGCTTTTCCATGCGCGACCGCGGCAACGTGGCCTCGCTCATCATGACGGTGCTGCAGAGCAAGCTGGAGTATGCGACCGACGTGCTGAAGCAGCTGCTGGCCGACCTCATCGACAAGAACCTGGAGAGCAAGAACCACCCCAAGCTGCTGCTCAGGAGGTGAGGGCCGGGCCGGGCGGGCGGCAGGGGGCGGAGGTCGGAGAGGGCCCCTGCCCAGCCCAGCCCGCTTGGCCTGGATCTCGTGCCTTCTGGGGAGACGGGACAGAGCTCCCAGGAGGAGCAGCCAAGTCCCGCCAAGCTTAGGAACCAACCTGCCCAGAGACCAGGGCGCACCCCATGTCCTTTTGGAAGAACCCGTCCACCCCGGCCCGTCCACTTGCCCTGCTGCTTCTCTTTCACCCTCTAATTCCGCTCTGCCTTCTTCTCTCTCCACCCTTACCCTTCCCTGGTTACAGCCCTTTCTACCGGAGTTCTTCTCTCGTGGAATCTTCAGAGGTCACTCGCCCAGCCCCCGGCCTTATCTAAATCAGAACATGAGTTAGGAGAGATACCCCAGGGCCTCTCTGGGGACCATCCTCACCATCTTAAGACTGGAAACTTTAGGGGCGCCTGGGTGGCTCAGTCGGCCAAGTGTCCGACTCTTGATTTTGGTTCAGGTCATGAGCTCATGGCTCATGAGTTGGAGCCCTGCGTCGGGCTCAGCGAGAGCAGTGCGGAGCCTGCTTGGGATTTTCTCTCCTCTCTCTGTGTCTCCCCTGCTCTCTCGCTCTCTCTCTCTCTCTCTCTCTCTCTCTGTCTCTCTCAAAATAAATAAGTAGACGTTAAAAAAGATTGGAAACTTTGGCCCTGGCCCCTCTCACTGCTGTGAGCACCACAGCAGCGAAGCCACTGGGAGCTTCTCAGTAACACAGAATCTCAGGGCCCAGCCCACAGCCTCCTGGATCAAAATCTGTATTCTAACGCGAACCCTAGGTGATCTGAAGGCACAGCGAAACCCGAGAAGCACCGGTCTGGCCTGTGTTCGAATGAAAGCCCTTCAGTGGCCCCTTGCCTGATGCAATGCACCAGGTGTTTCCTGGCACCGGCTGGGGACTCTGCACGGGTCCAGGTGCACCACGGCACACTGCTGGACGCCTCATCCTTGACACTGTGGAGACCTGAATGGTCACATGTGACCGCAGAAGCCATATCCTGTGGCTTCGGCTTTATGGCAAATAGAGGTTCTCTGACTCCATCCATGCCGCCTTTCACGTGTTCCTCCTGCTGGAAGGCCATTTCCCCCCTAGGCTGTTAGCGCGGTGTCTTTAGCCTTTCTGTGGACAAAGCTGGAAAACTCCCGCATCAGGCCTTTGCATCCAGCCCTCTGCCTGGACCGCCCCAGGGGCCGTCTGCCTCTGCCTGTCCTCTGCCTCCGTCCTGGGTGTCTGGGTCTGAGGCAGGGCCCCCTGCTTGGTCCAGTGGCTACATTTGGCTTCCAGAAGTGTCTCCTTCAGGCTTTTTTCCTGGTGCCGTGGGCATTCGCCTGCACAGCTGCAAAAGGTTGCTACAGTTCGGAGCAATCAGACAGCTTTGGAAACAGCAAGGTAGATCATTTTGATTTGTGTTTTACTTCCACCACGCAGCCACCCACCGGCATAATTCTAGGGTTGCCACTGCCTGCCAGAGCTCCCACCGACAATTTCCCCGCGTGGCCTCGCTCTGTATCCGTGCGTCTCCACCTCTTGTTTTCCACTCGCTCCCCCACCAGATGCCCTCTCTCCTCCTGCCCTCCTCCGTCTCCCTTTCTTTTCCTTGCCCTTGGCTGGGCCCCTCATTTCAGCAGTCTTGCTCTTCTCTTCTTACTTTCATTTGTGTGCTGGCAGCTGCCTCAGGATCGTACTTATCCATATCTTCTGCCAAGTGCAACTTTCAAAGCCTAGCCACACATACCCGAACGGGCCCGTGTCTCCGTGGAGGAGGCCACAAGCTTAGCGCAAGTTCGAACGGAGTTTGTTTCCTCCAAACGGGTGCAACCAGAAGTGTCTTGGGGCCATGACAAGGCCGCAGTGTCCTCCCCTTCCAAAGTAAAAGAAAGGGACTTGGGTAGCAGCACAAAGGGTGCGAGCTAGACTCAAGAAGGCACTTCCTGCCGTTGCAAATGAAACACTAGCGAGGTTCCGGGGGAAGTTCCAAAGTAATCTGAAACAGGACAATTTTGGCATCTCTTGGGATGAGCTAGGTATTAGCTCTAGGAGTCTTTAGCTTTAGGGGATGGGGTCAGTGTAATCCATCTGGTTTTTGTCCCACGACCCGCTTCTCCCGCTGCCTTCCTTCTATCCCCTGCCAAATTAGTATCTCCCCGGGTTTCTTATTCTTCTCTTCCCCACCCATAGGAAATTATAAAGTCCTCTACGCTTGCACTGTCTGAGGTTGCAGCTACAAGCTACACGTGACCATTCAAATGTAAATTGACCACAGGTCAAGAAAATGTAAAAGTCGGCTCTTCAGATGCACTAGCTGCATTTCGAGTGCTGAGTGGACACGTGTGGCAGGCAGGGGGCTACCACGCCGGACAGGACAGTGTTTTCCTCCTCGCGGAAAGTGCCGACGGACAGCTGGTCTAGCGCGTTCCCTCCAAACATGCACCAGGGAGCCTGGCACCAGAATGTCATCTCCTGGCTTCGCGGGCAAAGCTTGTCCTATCATTACGGGGTGTCTAGGAGGCTGTGGAATCCAAACGTTCTTTAGCACCTCAAGATGGGGCCCAAAAGCCGCAAGCAGCAGAATCAGTGTGGAGTTGTTCCCTTGCCTTCCCAGTCCTTGGGGGTCTGACCAGCTGCTTCTGTCTTTGTCTCGCTCCATCGGTTCCCTTGGTGACTGGTGACAGGACTGAGTCGGTGGCTGAGAAGATGTTGACCAATTGGTTCACTTTTCTGCTCTACAAGTTCCTCAAGGTATGATTGGATGTGGGGGTATCTCTGGGGGTACCCCCCTACCAGAGTCTGCATGCCCCCAAGCCCACATTACCCACGGCCTGGCTCGTAGAACCCCACCGAGAAATGCGGTCCCCCTCAGCACTGTCACTGGCCCCGAGGCGGCAGACTCCTGACCATCTCAGGAGACAGAGCCTCTGTCAGCCCTTGCATGAGCGGTACCATCCCCTGTCCCCCAGGCTGCTTTCTCCAGAGCAATGAGAGCATCCTGCGTGAGCCCTAAAGCCAAGTTCCCCTTGTGAGCCCAAAACATTTCACCCCTTATTTCCTTGCTTTCCCTCTTCCTCCCGTCCTACCTCCCCCAGCCCCAGGCCCATAAGGGTTCCAGGCTGGTACCTTGCAAGGCACGCTGCCCGTGTGGCTGGGAGATAGAAAATCCGTTCCCCTCCCATCATTACCTGTTTTCTAAGGCTTTGGCACCACCAGGGACTGACCGCTGTCTCATGATGGGCAGGGGTGGGGTGGGGTGGGGAGGAGGAACAGAGAAGGGACAGGAGGCAGGGGAGGTGAAGAGGAGGGGGCGGACAGGAGAAGACAGGTGGTCGAGAGAGCTGAGAGAAACGCCCATCTGAAGGGGGAGTTGGCACCAGAGAGGAGGACGGGGAGCAGGAGAGAAACGAGACAGAGGAGTGGAGAGCGGCCCTGTCCAGAGAAACGGGCTCCGGGGGGCTGGTCCGGCGTCCGCCCAGCACGGCTCTTCTCTGTGTCCAGGAGTGCGCCGGGGAGCCCCTCTTCTCGCTGTTCTGTGCCATCAAGCAGCAGATGGAGAAGGGGCCCATCGATGCCATCACAGGAGAGGCCCGCTACTCCCTGAGTGAGGACAAGCTTATCCGCCAACAGATCGACTACAAAACCCTGGTAAGCCGGCCTCACGGCACTGCCCGTGCCCCTGGACAGGGGGCTCTGGTCCTGCACAGCCCCTGCCCAGCAGAGGGGACGGCTGAGGTGCTGGCGAGCCATCTGTCCTTACCTGCCGCACGGGCCCAGCCAAACGTCCCACCTGTGCCCGTCACCCCCAGACTCCCTCAGTTACCGCCACACCAGGGCAGCTGGATTTGGGGGCCAGTTGCTCAGGCACAGCTCAGCCACACTTCAGCAAAGACTAGTGTGGTTCCGGGCCAGTGCACTGAACGTGGGGTCCCAAGCCCTTGCCAACAGCTGGCTAGCTGATTCCCCAGAACAAACTCCTCATCAGGAATCCCAGCGTGGAGAGCGAAGGTTCCATGCAGAGCAGGTGGAGGCCAAAGGAGAGGAAACCGGAAAGAGTTCCTTATGTTTCAGAAGCCCAGCTCTGCCTACAGTCTAAGTGCAAATACGCCCATGACCCGAGCTATAGACCACAAGGCCGGGATAGCCTAGTGATTAAGGCACTTGTCCAGGGAATGTAGGGATTCCCTCTGTCAAGGTTAGACCCCCTCTTCTAATAGGAGCTGTCACCCTAGGAGGCAGCCGAGCTCAGCATGTAGGAGCATGAGGTCTGGATTAGAGCCCTGACTCTGCTTCTGACCAGCTGGCTGATTTGGGGCAGATCCCTCAATCTCTCTGAGTTTGGGTTTCTTTATCTGGAAAAAAAAAATGGAGGATAACACTAGAACTGATTTACCCAGGGATAACAACCGTGCATACCTCCCCAAGTTGTCCAGAGGATGGGGTGTGGTGAGCAGCACAGGGCAGGGAGCCCACTCTTTCCTGCCATGCCTGTCCAGCAGGCTGCCACTGTCCCTCCCAGCAGGGCGGGCATTCACACAGCTCTGGGCTCTTGTGTATGGAGGTATGATCTCCCACCCAGCCTCCTCTAGGAAAGGGGAGGGGTGTGAAAAGAAGGAGGTAGAACGTAAGATCACAGATAAGCGCTGCAGGTGAAGCATGGATGGCCTCAAGACCTGTGGACAGACAAAAGGATTTAAATGCACTTACGGGGAGATGAGACCCATGCAGGCTGGGCCGGCACAGGGCAGAGTCGGGCAGGAGCAGTGAGCCCAGGGCGAATCCCAGACCCCATGGCCAGTGGGGAGACCGTCCCTTCTGGCTGGGAATGATGCACTTGTCCCCCTCCATCTTCAGAGGGCCGGCGAGGCGGGGAGGCACCCAGTGGGCATCTTGACAGACCTGCTGGGATGGGCTCCACTGGGGGAACTTCAGAGGAGCAGCGTGTGACCGAAGGCTTGGCTTCCTTGAGTCACATTCTGCTTCAGAGGAGAGAGTTAGAGGCTCTGATTAAAATGAGAAGGGGCAGGGGGGGAAACCTTCCCAAAATAGAGACCCCAATAGATTTTTTAATGAGCTAGAAGTACCATTGAAATGTCTCCTGCCTGATCTCCCCCGACCCCTTCCTTTCCCATCCCATCCGTGGTTCCCCAATACTGAATCCAGCACCGTGAGCTGCAGTGATGCTCTGTCCCCAGATCGCAGCATCCTTCCTTCCAGAGGCCCCGGCTACTGTTCACACGCCAGCCTGGTTTCAGACGATGTCAGGAACTAGGAGTAGGTCAGGGGAGCGCAGCCATCAAGTGGAGAGACCTGGGGAAGAGGCGCCGTGTGGAAAGGGGGAGGAAATTGCAATTGTTTTGCCGGGGGAAGAAAGGGCTGCAGGGAGACAGGCTGCTACCGCAGGCCTATGAAAGGAACTCCCAACAGGCAGAAGGGGAACAGCCCCTGGCTGGCGAGAAGGAAAAGGAAGCAAGCCTACGAGACAAGACAGCCGCAGACAGGGCTGCCCGGGGCCGGAGCCACCGAGATGAAGGGGTCAGATAAAAAGAGGGGAAGTCGTGGGATTCAGCAGTGCCGGAAGAGCCCTGGGCAGTTTGGGCCAACTGCTGCTGTCCTTGTCCTGGGCAGGAGGGGTACCACAAAGGAGACAGGTGCTGAGAGGCTCGGGGCTGCATCACGTTCTAGTTAGGTGCCCTCAGAGGTATTGAGTGATTAATTAGCTGGATACTAGAACTTGCTTGGGCTTGCGTGTTCTAGGGCCCTGCTGCTGGGAGTGGCTATTGCATCACCCAGGAGACTGCTAGGTGCTGGGTGCTCACTCGGGAGCTTGCTAGGTGCTAGACCACTGGATGCTTCCCTGCCACAGTGCAGAATTGCAGGCCCCACCCCAGACCTCCTGAGTCAGAATCTGCATTCTAACAAAACCCCTGAATGATCCTATTCACATTAAAACACCAGAAGTACTGAGTTAGCAGGGAAAAAACCTCAGTCAGTTTGCTCAGAAACTAGCCAAGGGGCATAAGGAATCGGTGTTCTGGGTGGAGCTGTGGCTTGGCCGGTGGCCAGGCAGCCCTGTCCCTCAGTACTTCCTCTTCTTCTCCAGATGCCCCGATGCATCCCACGGGGTTCTCCTAGGGCCACCATGAACCCCTGGGGCAAGTAGAAACGTCAGAAGGGCATACTCTGGGGTGGGGCAGCCTCTGCCTTGAGGTTCTAGTGGGAGGAAACCCAGAAAAGGCTGCGTTGCTCCTGGAGGAGGAGGCTGAGTCCAGAGCACAGGACGGCAGGGGCAGCCAGGGCAGCACCAGGTGGCAGGCTGTGCCCAGCCATGCAGGGGACATCGAGGGTCCGGGAAAGCTTTAGAGCGAAGGGCTGGGAGAGGGCTCAGAAGGGACCCATGGTCCAGAATTCCTTCCACCATTGTTTTCATTTTAGGACACGTTGAGGGTGAGAATCTGGATTTATAGATTTAGGAGGGTTTTTTTTTCCTTCTTAATGGAAGAAGCATGTTCCTGTTTGAGCTCACAGCAGTCTGGCTGCTAATAAAAGGCAGGCGTCCAGGGGCCAGGGTTCTGATTGCAGCCACATGGAGCAGAAGGGGGTGGGGGAGGAAGCTGTCGTCTGAGTCTGCAGACATGTGACATCTGAGATCCGAGGTGGCAGGGGTGCAGGGAAACATCAGGGAGGGGGCATAGGGGGCTCAGGCGGCAGGGGCAGAGGGAGGGTATGGGAGCCCGGCGTGCCAGGCCGCCTAGTCCACCCGCGCCCCGTGGCACCCACCCCACCCCACCCCACTGTGGCCGCGTCCCCCCGCCCAGCATCCTGCACAGCCCCATCCACGTAGACAGAGTCCTCTCTGAGAACAGCAAGGAAAGAGAAGCCTTGGGAAAGAGCCCAGAACTTTTTAAAGGAAAAAAAAATACAGCTTGGTGCTTTAAGAAGAGCCTGACTTTTTCTGACTAGTTCCAGAAGGAGACTTTGAGGCCCTGGGCCAGGGTGACCACTTTCCCTTAACACAAGTTTGTGGGTTCAGAGCCAGGAAGGGATCTCAAGTGGTTTGAACCTGCACCTTCTTATTTTTAAAGAGCCCATTAAGCTTCTTATAGATTCTCCAACCTCCAGTCAGCCCGAGACCGTCACAAAAATCGAAGCTTATGAAATCTCTTGAGCAAGGAGCCAGATTCGCATGAGTGCGTGTACATTGAGAGGGAGTGACCGGGAGGATGGACCCACACACGTGGAAGGGGAGGGTTCAGAGGGCAACGGGCTGGGTGTGCTGCTGACACAGTGCCGTGTACGTGGGAGAGAGAGCGAGTGGGGGTGTGTGTGGTGGTCTGAGGATGCCCCTGGGACTCAGCTCTTCCTGCTGCCCTCCCCCATGCGCCTCTGCTCCCCCTTCCCCAGGTGCTGAGCTGTGTCAACCCAGACAATGCCAACAGCCCCGAGGTCCCAGTAAAGATCCTCAACTGCGACACCATTACTCAGGTCAAGGAGAAGATTCTGGATGCCATCTTCAAGAATGTGCCCTGCTCCCACCGGCCCAAGGCTGCAGACATGGACCTGGGTGAGTAGGCTGCCCACCCAGGACTGTCCTGGGACTGGTCAGAAGCACCTCCTACAGACCAGGGGGGCCAGGAGGCAGGGGGCAGGCACCCCTCCGTGTCTGCTCAGTGAGTAATAGGCACACAGGGGACTGCCACCTGCTGGCAGCCCCACTGCCTCTGGTGTCCCATCGGCAGTGAAGGGGACGCAAGCTGAGTCTGTGTGGTCCAAGCTCCCGCCACCCCCGTCATTCCCCCCCCCCCCCCCCCGGGCCCTTCCCTTCCCCTCTGTTCTGTTCGTGTTGTTTTTGCTGACTACCTAAGGCAGGAGGGATCTGGGTCAGTGATGGAGGATGCAGAAAAAGAAGAGAGGAATATGAGAGGTGACAGCCTGCTGGGGAGCCGGATGACATTTTATTTGAATGTTCCATGAATAGATCGCATAGCCTACATAAACAAGGGCATGCCAGTTAGGGCCAGCTGTACTGAGATCCAGTTACGGCTCGCCTGGGTGTTGAATGAGATATTGTCCTGGGGAGACCCTAGTGGGGAGCTCCAGGCTCCAAAGGGGCCAGGACTGAAGAGAGGCAGTTTGGCCTCGTGGCTCATTCTCACACCCGGATTGGAGTCCTGACGCTGCTAAGTTGTAGCTGTGTGACCTTGGTCAAGTCACTTAACCTTTCTGTATCTTAGTGTCTTTACCTGTAAAATGGAGATAATAACAGTGCCCACCTCACTGTAAGAAAGAAATTAGATGGTGCTTGTAAAAGCCTCTTAATGGAGTGCCTGGCCCGTAGAACCCACTCAGTTAGTACTGGCTGTTGTTACTGTGGATCATGAGAATAACACCAGTAAGGAAGTGCTGTGTGTCTGTTGATCCCGGGCATGGAGAGAAAGGCGTTTATGTGTATGTGCTTATGTCTGGAGATTTGTGGCAACGTGGGGATAGGAGGGCCTCCAGGGGCCCCTATTCCATCCATCTGGCCTCTAAGCTGCCTTCAGTTAAGCCACCCAACACAGATGGGCATCTATGCTATTTTCTAAAATCCAAAGGGAATTTTCATCTCCTGCTGTGCCTGAAGACTCAGGGTCAGGAAGTTCCGCTCACTCACCTCAACCCTTTCTGCTTCGTTTAACCCCACCTCCTCTTGCTTAGCTCTCAGCGGGATGTGTTCTGCCCCACGCCCAGGGCTCTGACACCCAGGGAGAGACATTGGGCGAGCACATGGTCCCCTTCCCTTGAGAGGTGTCTGTGTGCGTGCTGCTCTCACGGCAGAGAGTCGGTGGTGGTGACGTGTGTGCAAGCGTGTCCACGCGTGCGTCCCAGGGCACTGGGCACTCCAGTCGGAGTGAGCACGTGTGTCTGCATGCGGGTGACTCTGCTGCCGTGAAGATCCCACAGTCTGACGTAGGGAAGGGGCTGCTACAGGACCAGTGGGAGGGAAACCAACTCCCGTGTTCCCCACCCCCAAACACCTAAGTGGGTGGCTCCATAATGGGTTTCTTGGGGAGAGTTGGGTTCACCCGGGATGCCAGGTAGCACCCACCACTCCTTTTGTTGATTTACGGAAGCCGCGTCAGAGAGCTTATCTGTGCTTCTCGGTGTCCTTATCTGCACAGTGGGCGGGAGGGTGACCCTGACATCATGGGGCCAAGAGGAGGAGCTGTTGTAAGAACCTTCACGCCAGAAGGTGAGTTCAGAAAGGTGGTGTTAGAACACAGGAAGAGCTCCTGTGAGCAGGTGCATATAGGACTGTTGCTTCTCACGCTTGGGAAGGGGTGACTCCCCGGGAGGGAGAGCAGCAGGTGGCTTCGTAAGCCTCCACCTGAAGCACCGAGACAGAGTTTTTGCTCCGGAACTCCTCTCTTCCTTACCAGAACAGGGCAGATGGGTGGTAAAGAACACTACCTCCTGTGGTGGTTCAAACACTTAGTAGATTTCAGGAAGGGCGGGAGCCAACGTTCTCCAATGTCCTCTCCACCCCAAGCTCAGGGGGCAGCGTCCGGAAGCAGATTCAGGGGCCACACCTTCTGCACCTGCTTGATTTCCTGGAGGGAGAAATCCAGTTTCACGGTTCAGGATCTCTCTCCCTCCCTGGAATCTGCACTGCCCCCCGCCCCAGCTTGGGAGGGGAAGGGGCCGCTTCTTAGCCTTAGAAAATTGCTCCCCTAAAAGGCCTGGAGATGCAAATGCCGGGCAAAGCAGAGCATTAATGAAAAGATATAAAGCATCCGGCAGCCATCGCGGTGAACCATTTGGAGCGAAAGTGGCAGCCTCAGAGCACCTGTGGCTCCTCCCACCCCCCCAAGGCGGAAGGACCTTGCAGCAAAGCAGCCAAGACTGCCCCCCGGGTGCACATTCTCAAGCAACAGGCTGCTTCCCAGCAGGGGCGGGGTCTCCTGTGACTCACTGCCCACCACGGCTGCCTACATTTCAGGCCCCAAGACAACAAAGAGGGCACCTCTCCCGTGGGAGCTGCTGCTGGGAAGGACCCAGGAGCTACCCTGGAGGGATGAGGCCTCCGATAGCAGGGACAGACAAGGGGGAAAGCCAAAGAAGTGGGGACCTCAGGCGGTTTGAGCCTCAGGGCCCCATCTCCCTGGGGGAGGAGCCTCTTGCTGGACTCCTCATAAAGGCCCCCTGTGGTGGGTGCTTTTCCGAGGAAGGTCCTTTTTTCTATGAGATCCAGGGCTTGGAGCCGCCCCCAAAGCTCTGGCCTTCTTTCTCCCAAAGCCACATTGCATAACAAGGAAATGGGGCCTCCTCAGAGATCCAGATGCTTTTTCCACATGATTCACCTCAGCCTCGTGCCCCCAAGGAGAGTTTTTCCGCATCATGTAGGTGATGGTGCTTGAAACGCCTAAAAGCAATTTACAAATGTAAGGTGTGATTACTATCAAAAATTAATTTATGCCAAAGGGACATAACACATAGGCACGGAGAGGACTCAGACCCATGCTCTGGACAGGGGCAAGATAGCCAAGCATTCTCCTTTCATCCCCCTCCCCACCCCCCGCCCCCGCAACCCCCATAGGAGGGCATTGGGCCAAGACTTCCTTCCCCCTCCCGATGCCAGCTAGCCCCTGGCAAAGCAGGGACACCTGTCTAAGAACAGCTCAGAAGGGGACAAAGACATTTTAAGCCACCCCTGTCACTGTCCTAAGTAAATCCAGCCCCAAACACCTCCTCCTGCCTTTCATCATCACCCCTGGCCTGGCCCCTCATTCCAGACACTTCCATCCACTGCTTCTCAGACTGAAGTTCTCTCACCTCCCCACCCCACCCCCATCCACCCTTTCCCTAGACCTTTCCAGGTGTTAAGCAACCAAGATGGGGAATGTATTAGTCAGGGTTCTCCAGAGAAAGAGAACCAATAGAATGTGCACAGAGAGAGAGGTTTGTTTTAAGGAATGGCTCGCGTGATTATGGAGTCTTAGTCCGTTTGGCCTGCTATGACGTGATACCATGGACTGCATGGCTTATGAAGAGCAGAGATTTCTTTCTCACAGCTCTGGAGTCTGGGAAGTCCAAGATCAAAGTGCTGACAGGTTTGGGTCTGGTGAAGATCGCTTCCTGGTTCATCGGTGATGCCTTCTTAGTGTGTCCTCACATGGCAGAAGGAACAGGAGAGCTCTCTGGGGTCCCTTTGACAAGGGCACTGATTCCATTCATGGGTCTCCACCTTCATGGCCTTTTATTTGACATAGAACCCACCTCCAAATCCCATCGCATTGGGGGCTAGGATTTCAACATGGTAATTTTGGTGGGACCCAACCATTCAGTCTATAGCAAGGGGGCTGGCAAGTCCAATGTCTGCAAGGCCGGCTGGCAGGCTGGAGACACGGCGAAGAACCCACCCTGCAGTTCAAGTCCAAAGGCCTTCTGCTGGCAGCATTCCTTCTTGCTCACAGGAGGTCAGTCCTTTCTTGTCTTCAGGCCTTCAGCCCTGTGGAGGAAGCCCACCTGCCTTATGGAGGGCAATTCACTTTACTCAAAGCCCACCGATTCAAGTGTTAATCTCATCTAAAACAATTCACAGAAACTTCCAGAATAACGTCTGACCACATAACTGGATGCCTAGGCCCAGCCAGCTTGACACATAAAATTAACCATCACAGGAGCCAAAATGAAGGACAGGAAGGCCTGCTTTCATTTTCGTCTGTTGGAATCTAGGGAAGGAAGGAAGGAAGGAAGGAAGGAAGGAAGGAAGGAAGGAAGGA
>NW_024412391.1:14639852-14661502 GCF_014898765.1 Herpailurus yagouaroundi
GGAAGGAAGGAAGGAAGGAAGGAAGGAAGGAAGGAAGGAAGGAAGGAAAGATACCACAGGGCAGGGGTCTGGGGCTGTGCTGGGGCAGCTACAACTTCCGGAGCTCTCAAAGCACAGTGGCAACGGTACCCCACTCTGTTACACACGAGGCTGTCCTCACCACGTTTATGTCCCTTTCCACCCCTGGGGCACTAAACTCTTCCACAAATGTATCAGAAGAGCCTAACCTGGGGCAAGCTCTGTGCCAGGCATGGGATGTACCAGTGTGAGCAGGATGATTTCCTCATTTCTTCACACAGGACACCCCTCCCTCTGAGCCGTGGGACTTTGTCTCAGTAAACTGGAAATCGTTGGTGCCGTTCTGTTCCACGGCACGGGACAACCCGCCACTCAGAGGCACAATGCCTGGGCCCTGGTCACACAGCAGGAAGGTGGAGAGAACACCCATTTCCTCCCCGTACACTCGCCCAGTGGACCTTGACCTCCAGAGATTCCTCTGGTTTCATGCAAATGCTCTCTCATAGCCCCCCCCCCCCCCACCTGGGGAATGCTCTGCCACCCCCTCTGTCTTGCCGTTCAAGGTTCAAGTCATGCTGTAAGGATATATATATTTTTTCAAACGAGTAATTCCTGCATGCAATAAAAAGATACACTATCTTCTGAATGAAATATAAAGAGTTCACAGCAGCTGTCTCCCCAGTTTGCATTTTCCGCTGCAGCTGATAGGAAGGACAGATAAAGATAATGGGATTTTTTTTTTTCCTTTCTTCTTTCACCTCCCTCTCTCCCTGGAAGGTGGAAATGTAACAAATTGGATTGTGAGTGCGTCTGTCCTTTGTGCTTGGAGCCGGGACCAGGGCATCGGGCTGCCAGGCAGGAGCTGCGAGGGAGAGGTCAGAGCCACCAGCTCTGTCTTGGTGCCGTGCACCGTGCATATGAACCCTGGGCCACTTCTCCTCCCCAGTGCCCACCACCTGCCTTCTCCACTCTTCTCTGACCTCGCACACCACAGCCCCGCTGGACGGCCACCGGAGCCTCTGTGTCCCATACTCAAGAATGTCCATTAAGCCCTAGCTCCTGTGTCCTAAACTGAGTAGCAGAGCACAGCCTCCTTCTGCCTTCAGCTCTCCAGACTTCCCCCAGATAGCAACAACTCGCCAGTGCAGGGCACTTTACAGTTTACAGAGACCTAGTACCTTAAATGCAGACGGCAAGTTCTACCTGAGAATTTCGTCTACTTCTTCTTTTTTTTTTTAATGTTTGTTTGTTTATTTTGAGACAGAGAGAGAGCACGCACATGCAAGCAGGGTAAGGGCAGAGAGAAAGGGAGAGAGAGAATCCCAAGCAGGCTCCATGCTATCAGCGCAGAGCCCAAAACGAGACCCGATCTCACGAACCGTGAGATCAGGATCTGAGTTGAAATCAAGAGTGGGGTGCTCAACCGACTGAGCCACCCAGGCGCCCTGGGAATTTCTTCTTTTAAGCACCTCTTGTTGTAGTTCGGTTATTTTATATTTTAGAACTTGCTCTCACAATAAATAAAATGCTTCCTTTTTTCCTTTTTTTAAACAAAACATAGTTAGACAGTACCCCCTCCTGTTCCTGGGTCAATTTCCCAACCTTGTTTGCAGTGACACTCTGATCCTGTCATGGCCCCTCCCCGTTCTGCTTTGATGCACATTCCCTACCCTGCTGAGTTGCTGGGAGTTGAGGGTCCCAGGGTCCCCTGCCAGGTGTCTCCTTGGGGTTCACCGGTCAACAGGTGTGCAGCAGAACCCATGTCTCCTCCAGCCCTCTGCTCAGGGTCCTGTCTTTGGGGGCAGAGCAGGCGCTGTGCAGGTTGGCTGCGCTCCTGGTGAGAGCCTGCTCCCCGTGCCCCTAAGGTGAGACAAGGTGGCCTGGGGTGGCAGCTCAGGCATCCACCGGGAAGGTCCCCTGTGGATCAGGAGGGCTGGCTCAGCCAGTTCTGATGAGTCTGCTTCTTCCCCTGCCCATCTGGGTCAGCCTTTCTCAAAGCTTCTGTGATAGATCTGAGGAGAGGTGCTGATAGGAAGAATGGAAAGGGGGGGGGTTGCAAGCCTTGAGCCCCCACCCTAAGGTAAAATGAAGTGCATGCATGAATGTGTGTGTGCATACATCTATGAGTATGTGAGTGTGTGCACGCATGTATATGTGTGCCCGTGCACACACGTGCACACACACACACACACAAGGGAAACAGCTTGTGCAGGTTTGTGCTCTACGTAGGGTGTGTCCCTCAATATAGCACCTGCTGGGAGGCAGAGGAACTTCCAAGAGCCAGGCCAGTGATGTGCTTGGGGCCAGTGCCTCCTTCCAGGGATTTCCTGCACCAGAATCCCTCCCTCGTCTATGCCCCAGCTTCCAGCTATTCCCTCAGCCACCTTCTCAAAACTTGGGGGACATGCCATGGTGCTCCCATCTCCTCTTCCCTGAGAATTTCCAAGCACTGTGTGGTCTATCTCCTGAACACCCCCTACGTCTGTACCCCAGTCCCTACTGCTTAGCTCGGGCCCTCACCATCCGCCTTGGCCAAGGGCAGCCATCCTTGGTGGGGCTTCCTACCTCCGTGTCCTTCAAGAGCTCCCCCCTTCTCATCCACCCCGTCTCCCTGCCCTGGAGCTCACCCCCAGATGCCTTAGCCTGGCTTGCCAGATCTTTCTTACCCCACTTCTGCCTTGCACATGGCTCTCCAGCCTCCCAGCCTCTCCTTTCCACTGTCTCCCACACTGACACACATCTACGGGTCCCCAGAAGCATCACATAAGTGGCATCTTCGGACCAGAGCACCCGTCCTCCTGGCCGCCCAGCCCTCAGCCCAACAGCCATCCCTGGGCCCCCCCCCCCCCCCGACGCGGGGCATTCTCCCCCCCCCCCCGATCCCAGGGCCCCCGATTCATCCTGCTTCCTCACAGCCTTCCCCTAGAGAGCCCTTCAGGAGCCAGGGCTTCAGTCTGATGAAGCGTCATGTTGTGCTAGCACAGGACCTGGCACGCTGTGGGCACTGAGCAGACGGTGCTGGAGTGGGTGAGTGTGAATGGGGCTCTGAGGTTTCCTGGATCTGGATTTTCAGCACGGGGGCCACAGGAGATGCGTCTTCCTAGATGTGCTGGTCCAGAGCGTGCCCTGTCTCAAGATTCTCTGGGGCCATCTCTGAGCTCAGTGTCTCCCATCATTTGGTGTCTGGAGGTATTTTCTGGTCCCTCCCTGTGCCCCAAGGGCAGGCAGAGCTGTGTGGAGGCTACGCACTCACCCGGAGAATGCTGGCCATCGGCCCAGCTGTCCCATCACCCCTCAGCTATTCTAACAGGGCCACCTCATACATACATAGCAAGGTGTGGACACAAAAGAGAGATATTTTTAGCACTGTTTTTATAGGCAAGACAGAAGGAGCCTCTCTGGTGAAGAGAGTGCTGGACTTGGGATTGAGAGGCCTGGTTCTATTGATTTGCATTACCGTCATTAATACGGAGCGTGTGTCGAATATACAGCAATGCACAGGGCGCAAAATGAGATACGTCCTCGCTCAGGGGCCTCCTGAGGATGACCTAGCCAGCCACACGCTGCCAAGGGCACGAGGCCGCTGTCCTTCAGATCTGAAGGTGGCAGGCCTGCCTTACCCTCAACCGGTGCAGCCGGCCCTTGGGTTCCTCACTGCTGGGCAAGGACGGTATTTCCGGAAGCCAGCTATGGCCTGCGAAGGGTGGACACTCTGAGATGGGGAGAAGCCAGCCGCTTTGGCCTTTGACCTTGTCCCTTCCTGGTTCTGACATGACTCCGTAGAGCTCCAGTTCCTGCCTCTGTTGAGATAAGGTCACAAAGCTATGCAAGAGCACTCCAGAAAGCCGAGCCCATGTCTGCTCTCCTGATTTTCTGGAGACTTTCCGTGATGAGTCTGGGAAGAAAAGAGAGACCATGGCTGATATGGATGAGGGATTTCAGGAAAGGAAGGAAAGTGTAACACAGAAGCAGAAATGTGTTCAGGCCAGCAGGTAAAACTAAGGACTCCGGCCAAGAAGAGTGAGTTTCAGGAATGAGTTCCCAGGTTAGCCCAGGTTAAATTACTGGGCACCGGGCAATCCCCTGCCTTCCTGCTGCACTTCGAGTCCCCGCCTCCGCTGGGGGTCAGCTTGGCCGGCTCCCCATGGCCTGGTTCTTTCTTGTAGCCCAGGGCTGGGGTTGCCAAAACCAGGCTCCCTCCTCCCTGGGTTTCCATCCATTAGGACTGATTTGGGGGCGGGACAGAGAAGTTCACTGTTTTATCTTCCTTCTATTTCAGCGGGATGGAAAGCAAATCCAAGTTTTCTCTTTTTTTTTTTTTTTAAGTTTATTTTTATTTATCTTTGAGAGAGAAATAGAGAGTGAGTGGGGGAGGGGCAGAGAGCGAGGAGACAGAATCCCAAGCTCTGACAGCACAGAGCCCGATGCGGGGTTCGAACTCACAAACCGTGAGATCACAACCTGAGTTGGACGCTTAACCGATTGAGCCACTCAGGTGGCCCACCTCCCCCGGTTTTTCTGTGTAAGAGGTAACGAGAAGAAACAGGTTCAAGAGATCTAAAAAGCAGGGCTAAGTGCTCCCCTTGATTCCAGCTCACCATCCTCATGTTGGTATTTGGGGGAATATTCATAACTTTTTGAGATAACTGCTCAAAGACTTGGTTTTATGGAAAGAAAGCTGCTGGGGCCTGAGGACACTGCCTTCTCGGGTTCATAGAGCTCCCACGTCTAGGGAACACACAGGGCACGCACGAGGGCTCCTCTCATGTCACTGTATCCAGATGACCTAGTCCAGTGTCCTGCCCAGAGAAGGAGCCCAGTTAGTGCCCGTGGAAGAGAACTCAGCTGGTTATCAGAAGGAGCAGTGGCCTGGGGATAAGGACTTCTGCATCTGTCTTCCCAACCTGTTTCTCTAATTTCCTGGTCATAACACTGGAAGAATGAGTGACAATAATTTAAGACAACTTTCCTTCTGGCACTGGCTATGCCTGGCTGTGTTTCTGAAGAGTTCAGATCAACCTTTGACCCAGGTTGCTAAGAGAGTAGTTCACGGTTCCCCTTTAACTGCAACTCACTGCCCACTGTGAGCACCAACACAGAGGCAGAAAATTCTTTTGTACTGCCTAATATAGGCCATCATCACTCACTCGCTCATTCTTCTCCTTCCTTCCTTCCTTCATTCACTTATTCATTATTCTTTTAATAAATACTCATCAAGTACATACTGTGTCCCTGGTGCTGGGCCAGCACTGCTGGTAGACATTTAGCAACATCAAATTTTTGTACTCCCAAGGACAAGCCATCATTCCTTGACTGCCCTGGGGGAAGCATAGCCATACTCTGCCCTACTTTTTTTCAGTTGGGGACACAGATACAGACTGATTTTCATTTGCTTACATAATTATTGGGCATGACTCAGAAACAAGGCTGCTGAGTACAGCTGCACAGGCTGCGCACTGCACAATTTCAAGGGGAGTTGTGCAACCGGGAAGCGTTCCATCGGGCTCCAGAATCAGTCACCAGCTCTCATGGCTTAATCCACCAGGCTGTGTGGCTTGTTCAGATCCTACTGAGATGTGCTACAACTCCATCAGCAAACAATGCCAGTGTAGCTGCTAAACCAGAAAGCTGGTCCCCATCTAGTACTGGCAAGCCCACAGCCACTTCAGTGGAGGAGACCTTCTTCTCCCTTAGGAGAAGCCAGTGGACCTAATATCCCAGCCAGTGGACCTAATATCCAGAGTCCTCCCCTCCTTCTCCCCCAATCCCTGTGTGGGAGAATGTAGAACACTGTCTTCCGTGCCCCCAAGCTGTCTCTGTACTGTTCCCGCCATGCAGCCTCTGACTTAATAGCCCTGGAGCTATTCACCAGGCAAGCAGGAGAGACCCCAGAGGCTTTGTCTTTTGGGACTGGGGTAGAGCATGCCACTGCCATATTCCTTAGCCCCAGGCTGGGCTTCACCAAGAGTTGGACTGTACCACGTATCAACTGGCTGACCAGCTGCCAGATACTCTACTTCGTGTTCCCCACCACTCAAAAGCGCGTGCATCCGCACATACCCACATAAAATGAAAAACAAAAACAAAAAAAAAAAACACAACCAACAACACACTGCCCTCGAGGTGCCTCAGTGGGGCATTTCCCCTTTAGTCTATTACCCTACCTGCCCCGAGGCTCTAATCCTTGCGCTCAACTCCAGCCATGCCTTCAACGGCACTAAGTGATAGGCGGTGCCCAGGGACCTTCACTCCAGTGAACATGCACGATTATCCTCATGCTCTCATTCCTCGGGCGACCTGATGCTACATGAAGCTTTAAACCAGGCAGCAGACAAGCCCACGACCTCGAGCAGGGACTGGGGTATTACGAGCATCTCTGCTGCCCCTCAGGGCAGGCAGCTCTCTTTCTGGGCCTGTCTTTCATCCACAGCACTGGTCATGCCAAGTGCACAAGGCAGGGAGGAATCGGTGCCCTCTGCACCGCGGATGTGGCCAGTCATGGGCCCACAGCTCAGCCTTGACCGGAGGGGACAGCGGGGCTGGGGGTGGGATCTGAATCGGGTCTCTGTAAGCCATAGGAGAATCCACAGCGGGGTCAGGCAGGAATGTCAGGTGACTCCCGCACCCGACCGTGCTCCGTGAATCCCAGGGCTCTTGCACGTTTCGGAAGTACTGGCGTCTGTGTGGCGTTGAGCGGGGTCGTGATTGCCTGGAAGCCAGATTCGTGGCTTCCTGGCTGGAACACACGTTGCATTTGAATTTAAAAGGCCGTCTTTTCCTCTCTGGTGTGTGTATGTGAACATACGTGTGTGTGGGGGTGTGCACGTGCCCCTGCACTCGAGAGCTGGCGTGCTCCTGGGTCTCCGTGCGCACACATTTCAAGACTGGAATGTGCACTTCTTCGTCTGCATGTGATTTGTACCATGGGTGGTGATGGCAGTTTGGTTGATGGGAAACAGTCCCCTGCTTCCCCGTGCGGGAGCCATCAGAGAGCCTGTGTGTCGGTGGTGTCTGGGCCCCCGAGGAGAACGTATGGATAGAAGTATATACCTAAAGCATCAAATAATGAGGTGTTGGATAGATCACCAAGACGCAGGTATTCACATTAAGTCCGTGGGGATGGGGCTGGTCCCGGGCACGAGAATGGGTTTTGCTGATCCCTCCACGTGCATTTACCCGGCCTCCCTGCCAATGGTGCGACCCACCTCCCAGCTTTCAGGTGCAGGACACAGCCCTGCAACAGGACCAGGGTGCACAGAGACTGAACCTGCAGCCTCTCCTTAGCTCTGAGACCTTGCAATCGAGCAAATGAGCCTGTGGCGGTGATGATGCCACCTGGCATTTACTTAGCGTTCTTAAATGCTTTGACCTGCCTCATTCACTCAGCCAGTTTTTATAAGCACTGCTCACGGATGTGGCCGCTCGCAGGGGACAGGTGAGCAGGGGAGGACAGGGGACGTTATCCCACTTGTGGCACACAGTGCGTTGGGATGAGAACCGGGGCTGGGACCCAGGGCGCCTCTGCACTGAGAGCTTCTGCACCCCTCCTCAGGGAGTGTCTCGTAACACCTGTTGGTCCACGGATGCACCCTGGAGATCATGCATTGTAGTTGCCCGCACAGAGGTCCTTGGGAGCACCGCAGGGAGCTGTCCTTGGGAGCACAGGGGCCCGAGGGCCTCTCTGAGATGCATCTGCTCTCCCTACAGAGTGGCGACAAGGAAGCGGGGCGAGGATGATCCTACAGGATGAAGACATCACCACCAAGATTGAGAATGACTGGAAGAGACTGAACACGCTGGCCCATTACCAGGTGGGGTGACTGCACAGGAGGGATGGGGCTGGTAACCTGCCGTTCCCTCAGAGTCTCAGTCCTTAAAGGATAGGGTCACCCTGAGGCCGGACACCAAGCCCTGCAGCCACCTCTCCACCGGCACTTCTGATCCCTTAGCGACCCAGGGAAACTTGGTGTCCGTCAGCCAGGAAACCCTGACCTCTTTGGAGATGGGAGGCCAACATGCATGCTTCTGGCGGGGTGTGCTTCCGGCGGGGTGTGGGCAAGTCCCCAAGAAAAGGCCTTTCTTGGATGATCCCTGGGGCGTAAGGCCGGGTGCTCTCCCAGGGAAGCATCGGGATGGAGGGTGCTGGTGAGACGCTCTTGCCAGAGTTGCTCTAAGAGTTAGCCACGGCGTAGGATGCTATTCAGCGTTCAGGTCTGTCTTGTTTCATCGAAGAAAGCCGACCGCCTCCGAAGCCCCCCCTGTTCTTGGTGAGGCACTGACTGCCCCTGAGATCCAAGTAAATTCCTGTTGTCCTCATTTCCTCAGGTGGCAGAGTTTCTGTGCCCAGTCTCTTGTAAGCCTTTTCCTTGTAGGTGCCAGATGGTTCTGTGGTGGCTTTAGTGTCCAAGCAGGTGACAGCCTACAATGCCGTGAACAACTCCACAGTCTCCAGGACCTCGGCAAGTAAATATGGTGAGTTCTGCCAATCGTCCTGGGGAGGAGAGGATGCCCGAGCTTGTTGGGGTGATCGTCGCATTAACAGCACCGCTGAACAGCACTGGACCCCCGGACAGGGAGGGGGAGAGGGAGACGGGCAGGCGGACCACGGCTGGGGAGAGCCCGAATGGGGAGGAGTCTTCTCGTTCTGGAACTCTGGTGCAGGAACAGGACCTTCAGCCTTGAAAACAAGAAGAAAATCTAACCTTCACGAGCACCTCACAGTCTACGACACGGTGCTTTCACTTTTGCGGTCTTCATTATCGCACGTCATGTTCGTGACAATCAGCGAATTAAATAATTATTATTTCCCCCTATTATGCAGATTAGCAAATTATAACTCAGATGCTCAGAAGCTACACAACACGTAAAGGTCACACGGTTATGAAGCGGCTGAGGGAAGGTGCAGACCCAGGGCTCCAGCTCCAGGATGCGGGGTGGGGAGAGGATGCTGGGTCCGGGCTGGGGGCCCCCGGTGCAGCCCTGTTCTGCCTCCACCTGTGTGCTTTGGGGCCAGCTGCCTGACTGCCGTAAGACCTGGTTCTCTTACCAGCAAAACTGGAGAGGAAAAAATGACCAATTCCCCAGGATCACTGTGAAAAATCGGTAGTAAACATACAGTGGTGCCCGCACACAGTAGGACCTTTTCTGCTCCACACTCATTTCGCCACAGCCCACAGCAAGCCAGTGGGAAGATCTGGCCCGGGCCAGACGGGAGGATGCAGGTAAGCGGGTGACAAGGTGATCACTCAGCTGCTCCACGGCATTAAGGGAAACACAGCACATGTCCTGAGACATCACCTCAGAACCCTTACCAGGAAAAGTGTAACGACGGACAGGCTGCTGGTCTTACAGATTGAATAATTAAGGGCTGGGGAGATGCAGGTACAGGAGGGGGAGGAATCTCAGCGGGTCAAGTAGCCGCGGAGGGTTTCCCGGACGTGGCAGGAAAAGCATCCCACGCGCAGGGAATGGACCGATGCGAGGCAGGCAGCCAGCAGCACCCGCAGATTGCAGGCAGGATCAGACGGTATTGGCCACGGCCAGAATGGGGGTCGTGTGATGGGTCATGGAAGGGCCTCACGCACGCTGGGTCATTGCCTTGGCAGAAAACATGATCCGATACACCGGCAGTCCTGACAGCCTCCGCTCGCGCACACCCATGATCACCCCCGACCTGGAGAGCGGAGTCAAGATGTGGCATCTGGTGAAGAACCACGAGCACGGGGACCAGAAGGAGGGCGACCGGGGGAGCAAGATGGTGTCTGAAATCTATCTGACGCGTCTGCTGGCCACGAAGGTATGGGGCTTCAGACGGGCTTCGGGGCACGTGTGGGGTGTGGGAAGGAGCGTCATCAGCCCACAGAAATGCCAAGCTGGCGGATGCCTAGCATCTGTGCTCGCCCCACCCGTTATCCACTCAGCCCCAGTGCTCTTTCCCAGCACCGAAACTCAGAATCCTCAACCTCGCGCTTCAGGCAAGCCCCGCGCATGCATCGGTGTGCAGCCCGAAGCACTGCTTCCATCCTGCTCTGTGCCCCGTTCCCAAATATGGAGACACTAGCCACATCTGTTCATGTTCTTCTGTCATGCCTGTGAGAGAATGCTTCCTTCTCAAGGGTGTCACATACAACCCCTAGTGAGGCAAAGTGGGGCTCCATCAGTGACTTTCCAGGCACCATTTCTTTTTTTTAATGTTTTTATTTATTTTTGAGACAGAGAGAGACAGAGCATGAGCGGGGGAGGGGCAGAGAGAGAGGGAGACACAGAATCCGAAGCAGGCTCCGGGCTCCGAGCCGTCAGCCCAGAGCCTGACACGGGGCTCGAACTCACGGAACGTGAGATCGTGACCTGAGCCGAAGTCGGACGCTCAACCGACCGAGCCACCCAGGCGCCCTTCCAGGCACCATCTCTGATCCCGGTTCTGGGAACATTGTGTGCCTGTGCTCAGCCCTTCAACTTGTGAGGCTGGCCTCCGCTCTGAGCTCTGCAGAGCTGACTGTGTAACTGCTCATCAGCCAGCGTGAATGATGCCCAAACAAAACCAGCAGATTGTGTTTGTCTGCTCCGACCGAGTGAGTTGTTCGTTAGCATTTGTGAAAAGTGCTAAAATAACACCACCAAAGGGTGTTAAACCAACCCATGTTGTTGGCAGAGGAAGGCTCGCTTAGGTCCAGTCATCAGCATTATATCTATCTTCCACGTGCACGGGAAATTTAAAGCTGTTGGAGGAAGGTGAAGACGGTAGGAGACTTGATGCAGGCACTTGCCCGGCCTCCGCTGTCCCCCTCCCCAGCAGGCCATGCACCCTGCCCTCCCTGCCCCTCTCCTGGTCTGCCGGGCAGATCTGAGACCCTGTCCTGAGAGCTCCCTGGGTGGAGCTGCGTTCTGAACCAGTCCCCCTCCGCAGGGCACGCTGCAGAAGTTTGTGGACGACCTGTTCGAGACCATCTTCAGCACGGCACACCGGGGCTCGGCCCTGCCCCTGGCCATCAAGTACATGTTCGACTTCCTGGACGAACAGGCCGACAAACACGGCATCCACGACCCGCACGTCCGCCACACCTGGAAGAGCAACTGGTGAGGGAGGCCGCCGCCCCCGCTTCCTCCGCAGGGACCCGGAGCAGGCCCTGCGTCTGGGCCTCCCTGCCCTCTCCTACTGCGTCCGCGCTGGCTTCCTCTCTCACTTCCCTCCACCCAAAGCATCCTTGTTTCCTATCCATCAGTCGGGCAGGTTGCAGACACTTATTGAACCAAGTAAGTGAGCGAAAACTTAACACGCCAAATGTTGCCACCAGACCCCTGTCACATCCAGAGTATGCCCGACACTGTGCCTGGTGTGTGCACACACGCTCAGGCACGGCCACCGCCCTCGGTGGGCTGACAGGCGTGGGTAAGAGACAGGCAGGTGGCTGTTGGGACAGGGAGGCCGAAGATGCACGCATGCAACCAATTCTAGAGCCAGCACCTCAAGCACGGTTGTGACCTGAGAGTCGTCTAGGCGAACAAAAGGTGTTTCCGTTCTATTCGAGAAGCAAGGGTCTTCCCTTCTGCCAGACTCGTCTTCCCAACTCCCTTTGGGGAAGAGACCTTCCCGTACCTGCTTTGTCCTTCTTCGAGGAAGCAGGACTCTCTGAGCCCTGACACCCTAGATGTCTCCACTATGGTTCCTGTGTCCTTGAACATAGGCCCTCCTGTCTCTTCGTGGGTGTATACTCTGTGTTTCCATTTGCAGCTGCAAGGTCAGACATCAGTATTCAGCACTTGGTGTGGAACCTCGCACAAAGCCGTGGCTCGATAAATATTGATGAAGATGTAGGACCAAGGTGGTCTCTATCTGAGGGCTCTGTCTCAGGCCAGGCCGGCTTGTATTTGGTCCCATCAGTTCCAGAATTGCCTCCCTGGAGCTTTTCGACAGTCCCTGTCCCAGGTTGTTCTTCCCCAGAACATTCTTCCAAGGCAGCACAAGCCTGCTGCCCAGCACCTGCGGCCGACAGCCGGGACGGGCCCGGCTCTAGGGCTCGGCCAGGCACCCCGGCAGCCAGACTGGAGCCCCAGACCAAACATGGACCACGGCAGGAGTCAGAAGTGGCACTAAAACCTCACTTAACGTCATCTGCTCTGGCTTCTCCTCTCTTTTGCCTGAAGAGTAGTGCGATCTCTGCTGAAACTGGAAATGCGGGCAGGAACAGAGGTTTGGACCATAGCACTAAAGAGTTGGGTTTACGCCCCCATTAATTCTGGGTGAGAGATCTTGCACTGCCGAGTTCCTGCACCCTTTCTGAAATAAGACGGTTAGACTCCAGATTCCTCAGGGGCACGGGGTGAAGGCTCTTCCCTGCTGAAGGACTGCCAGCCTGGTCTGGGTAAGAGTGCTTTGAATTCTGCCCATCCTCTTAGCGCGGCTCTGCAAAGCCGTTCCGTGGGCCATGTCCCTGACCTACCCAGTCTGCTTCTCTCTGCCAGTCAGTCTTCCTACTCCCCACCTCATCCGAATGTTAGCAGACTCCACAACACAAAGAATGCTCTGCCCAGCCCAGCTCTTGGGCCTGGCTGTGGAGGGCTGGTATTTCCAAAACACTCAAACACCCCTACATGCCCTTGTAGCCCCTTACCAGCAGACCACCTGAAATGGTATCTAAATCATTCGTCTTCAGCCCATACTTTGGCTGGGGTGAGCACCGCCTCCCCCGCCGCCCTCCAAGGATGCCATAATGCCCTTGGCGTGGGGCCAACCTTCCCTTCACACCAGCTCCTCCCAGTACTCTGGTGTCATCACAAGGAGCCCCAGGGCGGTCGTCCGTAGTACCCGGCTCGAGTTCTCTCACCCAAGGACATGTGCCCCCTGACCCTGCTCACTGCCCAGGCAAGAAGCAGTTCGTCTGGGAATTATGAGATCTGCCTCATGACTTAGAGTTCATCGTCCCTGAGTAAAAAAAGAAGATGATTTCTTGATTCCTGGCCAGAGTTGCAACTCACCTTCTCCCCACCCGCTTTCTCCACGTTCCCCTACCTTTTCTCTTTGAAATAAACCTCCTGCTCATTTAGCCTGAGTGGCTGCAATCAACCAGAGATTAGTGCCACCACCAATGTTAATAATATGCTAATATTTCATTAGGCAGGAACCTCGGTGTGGTGCCCCGGTGCCCCTGTTTGATTTGCCTGTCAGCACAAGTGGCGTAAGCAAGGGAAATGACTGTGTAGCAGATATTAGACTCCCCGAGACCGTCTTCTGGATGCGACGCCCAGAAACAGGAAGGTGTGGACAGACCCCATGGGCGGAGCAGCCTGGAGTCCATGCAGGGCTCTGACCCCAGCTGTCACGGTCTCCCCTGGGCAGCTATGATGACCCTGACTTACACCATGTGTTGCAACTTTCTGTGTCACCCCCTTATTTCCTAGTCCCTATTTCAAAGGACGAAACAAGTGCCACTTAACGTTGTCAGATCTCAGTGCTGCCCGAGATCTGACAGTCCTGTGCTGCACATTTTGTAGGAACGTAATACTTGCTGGTCGATCGGCAGTCTTGAATATGAGGTCTTACTGTAGTTTAGCATCTGTTGTATGGAGGTACCGGCCACTGGGAGATGCAACAAATAGAAATGTATTGTACTCGCCAGATTGAAGTAAGTAATTCAAAGCGCTGAAGTTTCAAGAGGCGAGTCAAACACATAGGAACGCTGTAACTATTACCAACAGTGAGAACAGCTACCAAAGCAATAAAACTTCAGGGCAGAAGGCAGGAGGTGAGGAGGAGGTCGGGGGCAGAGGGAGGGAAGCAAGCGATCCCTTGCTTGGTGCCATCCCGCTTCCTTACCTGCATCTCAGTAGGCCGGATGGAAGCCACAGGATGCGAGAGCCGGCAGAGTGTGGCCAAAGGGGACAGGGGACAGGTCTCTCCCAACCTCCCTTTCTGGCAACAGAGAGTGTGACTTGTGTTTAACAGACCACACTGCAGTTTTTCTCCTCTTTGGCTTGGTTTAGGTGACTCCTCTCCTGCTTCCTCCAGGTTACTCCAGCTAAGGAATGCATCTGTGTCTTTAAAACGCAGACCATCTAGTGTCTTTCCCTCCGTGAAGACTTTCTGAACACTTCCCTCTGCATAGACTCGGTGACGCCTCCCTGTGTCCCACATCAGACCCTGCCTGTCCTTGGGTTCCAGCACTGATAGCTCTCAGAGCACATGCCTGGTGGCAGGCCTGACTCCCCCACGAACCCACCAGAAAGCTGGCTTCTTGAGGGCAGAGGATGTATCCCCAGTTGTTAGCGTAGTGCCTGGTATGCAGTAGGTGCTCAGTGCAAGAAAGAGGGAGGGAAACACAAGGGGACAGATGAAGGGCTGTGAATGTGGGTTTCTAAGCATGCCGGCTCAGGGAGGAGAAATTAGTTAGCTACACTTCAACTGCTCAGCCCCAGTGCCTTTACCGCGTAGGGTCAAACTGTACTGTCAGGCAGGGAGGAAGGATGTGCTCTCTTCCGGGTCATACCGTGGATGGCAGAGAATAAGATACAAAGCCTGTATTCCAGGCTATTCTTTAAGGTTTGCCGATTGGGTGTGCATTATATCCGGCATAGGGGGTGGACAGTGGAATAGAGTCGGAAACTCCACTTTATAGCACCCACACTGGCCGCCTCTGAGCCCAAGCCTTGTGCTGCCAGGGAAGGTTGTAGTCCTGCAGTCTTCAGGCTGGGCATCAAGCCCTCCCCAGTGCCCATCAACATTTTAGCCGTGGGTGGAGTAGTCAGCCTTGCTGATCCTCAGTTTCCTGCCAGGTATGTTAGTGGCATAGGCTTTGCTTTTAAGAACAATCGGTTCTCAGCCTTTTCTCTTTCCCCAGAGAACTCTCCAGGCCACGCCACACCCCCTGCCCTCTCTTCCTGACCATCTGCCTCTTCCCTCCACACAGCCTACCCCTGCGGTTTTGGGTCAACATGATCAAGAACCCTCAGTTTGTGTTCGACATCCATAAGAACAGCATCACGGACGCCTGCCTCTCCGTGGTGGCCCAGACCTTCATGGACTCCTGCTCCACATCAGAGCACCGACTGGGCAAGGACTCCCCTTCCAACAAGCTGCTCTATGCCAAGGACATCCCCAGCTACAAGAACTGGGTGGAGAGGTGAGTGCTGGGCCCGGGAGCCAAGGTAGGACCCCTTGCTGAGCAGGCAACTGCCCTTGATTTGGGGTCCCCTCCCCTCCAAAATGGGCTGGTGCTTACAGACGGGTCATTCACAGAGCCCGATCCTGCAATTGGCAATACCCACACCCCCACGTCCCCAGTGGTATTGTCAACTGAAACAAGACCCCAGGGAACCTGGCTGGACATAGCCTCTGTGCTCGGCTTCCCTGCATGGAGGGTCCCAGATCTTAATGGCCGAAACGCCTTCAGGCCCAGGAAGGAAATCCAGTTCCTGCTCTAACCCCCACCAAAACAAAACAGAACAAACAAACAAACAAACGCTCAAGGAACCAAATAACATCTTGGCACAGGAAGTCTGGAGTCCTCTACCCATCTGTCGCTGTCTATCCAGTAAGCCTCTCTCCACATTCTGTGGGGATGTCGTTCTCATTCTGACACTTCTGACTGCCCCAGACCCTTGACCTTCACAAGATGAGCTCTTGATGCCCTGTGCCCTGCAGTGCTTTCTCAGCCATTGTAGCCATGACCTTAATCATGGTCTCACACATTGTCCTGTGACTGGAGGGCCAGTTGTAAGCTGGGGAGCCCGTCTTCATGCAAAGCTAACTCATGGTAAAGAACGTTAATGGTGTGTCTGGGCCAATCGGCTCCAGGTAGCAAACACCTGAGCTAGGCAACCAGCCAAAGCCTTATTTATTTATTCATCACCGTAGTCCTGTGTCCAAGAGGATAGGATTAGAACCTCATTTTCTGCCCATGAAAGCGAAGAAATATACATTCAGAAAGGCCAAGATGAGAGGTGATCCCCAAACTCAACTAACTCCTACTTTTGTACCATCAGTGATGCTTCTAGTCGGGGCCTCTGCCAACCTCTGTGGTGCCTCTTTGTGAATTCAACAAGGTGCCCTTTCCTACTGGAGGATGTAACTCCAAGCCAGGGTGCATGGTTTGTTGAATGATGGACTGGTTGTCAGCCCAAGCTCCTTTGTGCAGTGAACAGCCTGCACAACTGCACAGGGCAGTCCTGATTTTAGAGTCCCTTTCTCTTGTTACCATGAAGCTCAGATTTGGTACCTTTATTAAGAGTAAAAGATGCCAGAAATTGTTCTTGACTTAGTAACTGAAGACAAAATGAACAGTATCATTTCACCCATGGGAAAGAGACAGTCTCCATCTTCATACTTGAAAATTGCCTTCCCTAGGGGCGCCTGGGTGGCGCAGTCGGTTAAGCATCCGACTTCAGCCAGGTCACGATCTCGCGGTCCGTGAGTTCAAGCCCCGCGTCAGGCTCTGGGCTGATGGCTCAGAGCCTGGAGCCTGTTTCCGATTCTGTGTCTCCCTCTCTCTCTGCCCCTCCCCCATTCATGCTCTGTCTCTCTCTGTCCCAAAAATAAATAAACATTGAAAAAAATTAAAAAAAAAAAAAAAAAAGAAAATTGCCTTCCCTTGTAAAGAGGGACTAAGAGAGAGTGGAGTCTTGGCCACCTCAGCAACATAGTTCTGCTAGAAAGCATTCAGTTTTATTTTTCCTCTCCCCTCTGTTCTTTGATATCCTCCCTACCCCTTCCTGCTGATGCATGGGCTGGGCATCAGTCTTGGCCGTCAAAGAGAGAGAGCTCTTGTGTCCTTGTATCTCTTGATGTCTGAGTCACTAGGAGAGGCTCTCAGCTCCCTCCACATAGATGGTGGCCCGTTCTTCTGACGACAGAGCTGCCGGGAACAAGCCCTCCTCTGTGGTCACCGGCCCTTCAGCAAAGATAGGAGAAAGGCAACAGCGGGGCTCTGGTTATCTCAGCACGGGTCACGGTGCTAGGACCTCAGGTGGGGAGCGAGGAAGCAGGGGTGTGGAGGGCTGGAGGCGTTTATGAAACACCTGCAGAGAGGACCCTCCCCAGGACACGGCTAGCTAGTCAGAGGTGAGAATAACGTGTGCGCGGGGCTAATGGTCTTCCTTCCGCCTGGTGCTAAATGAAATTTGTGCCACGCAGCTGCTACAGGTCATGAGTAACCCCAGTCCATTTGGTTATTTTTAGGAGTGGCTTGATGGTTTCCATTCCTTATCCCGCCAGTTTCTTAGCAACCGGTGGTACTCTAGGGAGAGTCATCTCTCACTAGCTTGAGATCCCACCCAACCCCTTTCTCCTCTCATTCTGGGATGAAGTACAGGGACGGAGGGATCGGGAGACACAGCGTGAGCAGGTCTGGAGATCAAGTCTAGAGTGCTTCTTCACTTGGTGATGGATGGATGAACTCCACTGTCACTCGCGAGGAGCCTGGCCTCCGAGGTTGTCTGCCTGCCGGAAGGTGAAGTCGAGCAGCACAGAACTGGCTCGGGGTGCGCAGCAAGCCTGGTCTCCCACCTTGGCCCACCACAGGCACCGGCAGCATGCAGTTCAGAGGAACGACGGTAGAACCCAGACTCTCATGGCCGGCGCTTACCCACAATGATATTGGCTGGCAGCTCCCACTGCACACTCCCAGTCTTTGCCGCCTCCGTCCAAGTATGCGGGCTTTGGCTTATGGCCACATCTAGAGAAAGGGCAAAGGACCTCCTGGCCCCCGGTAGCCATCTTAAAGATGCTACACTCCTTAAAGAGCTACACTCTTTAGATGGCCCCCGGTAGCCATCTTAAACCGCTACACTCCTCTTAAAGAGTCACCGCGAACAGTGTGTCGTGACCAGTTATGTTTCCTATTTCATTAGCAATAGCAGTAAAATTTGCATGTCGGGGGGGGGGTGGTGATTTCCTCTCCGCTTAAATTGGAGGAGGCTCAAGGTTATTCCTGTGGCCGCGTTAGCCTTTCTCACCTGCCCTCAAGGCTTTGCAGGTAGGGCTGAGTGGAGCGGAATCGCAGCCGACCCGCTCAGAACCGGACTGGGGTGTGCCACACATTTCAGGGCCATCTGTCACATGTGTCACAGTGTGAAAAAAGGTTAAGAATTTTGAATATTTAAAAATGCCTCTTAGGAAGCCATCCATTCAAAACATAAAACGGTGACAGTTCACCCTGGGAGCAATACCAGAGGTGAAGTATAGACATTTCATTAACTTATTCATCAGTCCATGGGTCAAACATTTACGGTCTCCATCAGAAGCGTATGGGGCACTCGGGATATATTACACTTGATCCTTCCCTTGTGGCTCTCGTGGTCAAGGAGGACACGCAGACAGGCCCTCGGCAAACCCCGTGGAGCTGTGATCATGCGGCTGGGGGAGTGAGAGCCTGATTCTGCTGGGCCTGGAGAGGTCCGTGAGAGGTTCTCAGAGATGAAGATTTCTGTGCGGGGACTTCAGGCTCTAGATGTTTCTCATATCTACACCTTCATCCTTGAGGTGTTTGGAGGGATGACAAAACTTTGCTCTTCTAAGAGTTCAGGGCATTAGAGACCACCTTCTTGATCACTGGAGCCATCCAAAGGCAGAGATGAGACACCCACCATCACTCACTGGGCCCATCCCCTAGAAACCCACAGACAGACCGCTACAGACGGGCCGACAGCGAGACATTCAGCACTCCAGGGCCCTGTCCTTTCTAACAGCTCCCCAACGACCCATAAGGGTACTGGCATCCCATCCGATGTGAACAAACTCAGCAAAGAAAGCTGAGTAGGGCCGGTGGTGGGACCCAGACCTCATCAGCAGTCCGGACCTTGGCCAGCTGGGAGTGGGGGGTGGTCTTGGGGGACTTTCCAAGCGTCAGTCCCTTTTGAAGGGGCTCACCTGCAGGCAGAAATCCCATGGGAGGAAGTTCAAGTACAGGAGCCCAGGCTGACCTCTCCCTTCCTCACTGCACAACCTGCTGATAAGAATACTTGTTTGAAGCTCATGAATATGGGGCATAATTACATTCTTCACAATCAATAAGCCTTCTCAGTGGTGGAGCCCGGCGCAAAGGCCAGCCCAGCGGGAGCTAAGAAGGAAGCAATTGCCCACACAGCCGGGGAATCCAGGGCAAGGTCATTACTGGGCTCAAGGGGTGCTGGCAAGGCCAGGGAGAGAGGTGGGGCACAGCCCTGGATGGAAGCAAAGAGAGGTCAAGGCAGGGTCACATGCCTTGTTGGGTGGATGGTCCCGGCTAGCACCAGGCAAGGCTGGGGTCAAGACCCAGGCAGAGTGTTAGCTGGACCACAAATGCCACACTCATCTGGGAAACTGAGCTGTCCGGGGCCACTCAGCTCAGCTGTTCAGTACTTGCTGAAGATGAAGACATGTGGTTGGTCCATTCAGGGGCTAGTGTGTGGCCTCAGATGTGCACTGGTCCAATCCAGTGCCCTCCGCATGTAGGCAACAGAGGAGAGACTGGACCACTCTGTGTAGAAAGGACCTCACTGTTAGAATAACGCAAAGCCATCCGGGTGGCTCACCACCCATTTCTTCAGGTGAGAAGGTTGGAGCCCCTGCCCTCGCCCCACTCCGCTCCCAACCCCTCCCTCCCTCTCTTTCTCACACACAGACACATCTCTAAATATTCTCTTTGGAGAAATGGACTGGGCTCCTGGCACACACCAAGGCAAGCCATGTTAAAGGGACAGAGTGTTGGGCGTCCGCTGTTTGCGGCGGACACGGTGGTCCCTAACTTGGACCCACAGGAGGCATCTCAGGGTGCAGGGTGCAGGACAGACCATCCATCTACCTGTGAGAGGTTTCACAGGCAAGTATCAGAAATGGCAGGAGTCTTTGCTTCTGAAGACAGTCATGTCCTGTCAGTGAGGACCTGGGTTTTTCATCCCGGTCAGTCTCTCTGACCATCTACTGGTGACAGAGTATAACTGTCGGGAGGAAGCTCTGGACCCAGGCATGTTAGCAGAGATGTGCCTGGTTGCTGGCCGTGGAGAAGCCAGGGAGGTCCTCTGTTCATGGTTTTCCCCAAAATGACCTGATGACATAGCCCTTGACCCCACAAACACATGTACCTCGGCAAGTGTGAAGAGACAATGGTGCAGAGCTCCTTAGGAGGGGCGGGGGTGGGAACCGTCACTGAAACCCCTAGGTCTCCACCATAAAATGGAGCATTGGCATTTATTGCCTTCCAGAAATAGTGCCAATGAATCGAGTCTCTCGCTGGAACGTTTATACCTGGAATGTCATTAAATCACCCAGAACCCTAAGGAATCTGAGGATGTTTAGGGGGTGGACCGCAGGTCTGGAAGAGAGTGGGCTCATCTGGGATGGAGTGAAGGAACCAAATTGCACCAGGACAGGGTACGGAGGGCACTGAATGTGAGAAGCGGTGGGAGGGGGGGCACCCACACTAGACGAAGGTTGTGAAGGATGAAGTCCAGGTGAGGCAGGGGGCAGGCCGGCCTCCTCTGAGGCCGCAGGCTCCTCTGAGAAAGGTCATTCCATTACACTCTTGTCCCCAGGCCCAGAGCTCCCGCCAAAATGCAATCAGCTCAACAAAGCAGTTGGCGAGTGTGTCTGTGTGTGGCTGGCTTTCTGAGGTCAGAGGAGGCCCCCTCCAACCGGCTCCCTCCCTTGCCAGCGCGCTCTGCTTTCATCTCCCTCCCTCTGCCTCCCTCGGAAGGTTTCCAGAATGAACGACGGGTCTGCGGTCACAGCAAGGCCGTGGCTTGGGGCAGGGTGGCCATCACCGCCCTCACCTGCCCAGGAATGCTCTGGCAGCAGATTGAACTGTCATCCCACTGCGAGCCTCTGCGCGTGATGGCTCGAGGAACACAAGAGTGCCACGTGTGCTGGGCTGTCCCCGAACTCCTCGGCCTGGACTGGGGGAGGTGGAGGTGTGGGCATGGCAGAGGATCTATGGATTCATGGTCTCGGTGCACTGAGGGATTCGGGCCAGGGTGAGACTGTACCAGAGCCCCCGAAGATGCCACTACACTTGCCTGGTCAAGCCCAGTTCTGGGACTACCCAGGGCCTGTCATTGGTACCTGCACCTACACAGCTCGCCAGTGCCCCACGTGCCTCAGCCTGGTCCCTGCAAACCCCCCCCCCCCCCCCACCGGTGGTCCCATCACCCTCCTCTGTTCTAGATGCTCAGGCTTGCTTTCACCGGCTCCGAAGCCGTAAGCATTCAGCTGCAGGCCGAGCTGGGATGACCGACACTCCTGGGTGCTCCCCCGCTGCCCTGATGGCTCCCTGCTTTTGTAGGTCCCTGTCCCCAGCAGGCAGCTGGGGAGGGGGGTATAGCTGTCTCTGGGGGGCACCGGGGCCCTTCTCTTCCTCATTAGGAAGCCGCACCACTCCCCTCTGGCGGAGAGGTTGGGGTTTGCCGCATAAAATGTCAAATTGCAGAAATTAAAAATGTAAATGCTGGCATCTAATTAGCCCGTTGACAGCAGCACACAGCTGCAAGTGACAGTGACTGATTGCCTTCTGCCAGCCTCTCTCCCCAAGCAGCCCCCGGCCCCGCCCTTCTCCTGGGTAACCCCCCAGAGAGGGGAGGGCATCGAGGCAGAGCAACTGCTTCCAAGAGCCTTTGGGCACTGGGGGGGGGGGGGGGGGGGGCCCCCCGGGGGGGGGGGGGGGGGGGGG
>NW_024412391.1:14661602-14797116 GCF_014898765.1 Herpailurus yagouaroundi
GGGGGGGGGGGGCCCCCCCGGGGGGGGGGGGGGGGGGGGGGGGGGGCCCCCGCCAGCCCTTGCGTCTGTGGGAGGAGGTGTCAGAAGGACACCAGAGACACACTGGACCACACTTTGGTGGCCAGGAGCAAGGCCCATGCAGGAAACGGCTCCTCCGTAGTCCTGCTTCCACCCCAGTTCACCCTCTGCCCAGGTCTGGGCCACATCCCTTCCCTCTGCGCCCCCAGCATCCAGAGCTGTAGAAGGGCTCTCCGGGGCCAGCCCCTGAAGCACACGCGGGAGAGAGCCCGCCAGGTCCCCAGGGGATCACGCACAGGCATCCACTGGCCCCAGTGCTAGGAGGATCCATCCGTCCTCGACTCTTGCATGCACGGCTCCAGCTCCTTTCTTCCGCACTCCCTTCCCTGGTAGGTATTACTCGGACATCGGGAAGATGCCGGCCATCAGCGACCAGGACATGAACGCATACCTGGCCGAGCAGTCCCGGATGCACATGAATGAGTTCAACGCCATGAGCGCACTCTCGGAGATCTTCTCCTACGTGGGCAAGTACAGCGAGGAGGTGAGCCCGCCCTGCCCGGCGCCTGCTGGGAAGGACAGGGAAGCTATGGAAAAATCCCCGCCTGTGGCAATCTCTATGCACAAGAGCACGGGAACCCCAGACCACGCTCTGTGTCTGCTGGGGAAGCCGTCTGTCGCCCTGGATTTGGGGGCTCTGTGCCACAGATGGGGATCGTAGGAATGCCCCATTCTGTAAATTCCGCATCAGTCCTGTTCTCAGATACTTAAAGTGTCTGTTTCTTTCCTTTTCTTTTTAAAATTCTTGTGTCTTCCCTGCTTGTCCCTCCTTTTATTTTTGCCTTTTCGCTCTCTGATCTAATCCTCTTTAAACAAGCAGTTTCCCACTCCTGTGGCTGAATGGTATGGTATGGTGGGATAGGACAGGACGGGACAGGATCAGAACAGAACAGATACAGAGCAGAGTGGAATGGCATCTATTTTACTTGCTGTGTTCCCCAGGTGGAAAACCTCACCTGGGGTCATTGCCACTGCAGACACGGCCTTCTTCCTGGCCAGTACAGAGGTGCTTCCAGATTTCTTAGTCATGCAGGCTTGGCCCAAGTGGGTTCAGAATCCAGGCTCCCTCTGTCTGAGCAGCGGCATGACCACCTTCTCCTTGAGCAGAAGGTAGTAACAGGAGCTAAAGCCAGTGCCCCCCTTCTCTGCCTCCTCTCTATCTCGTCACTGAGAGAGGGTCTAGGAACCCCAGGCTAAGGAGGGAGCCCCAGCAGGCCACGGGCAGCATAGTGCTGTGAACGCCAAGTGCAGGGGAAGCCAGCCGTGAGTCCCTCAGGGGAGGGACCGAGACTGCAGGCCATTGCTGGTCTGGGGCAAAGTTTTCACCTGTCCGTGGCCACGTGAGAGAAGTAAGGACGATGCGGAGTGTGTTAGCGTGGGAGTGTAACGGCCTCATCTTGGAAGGACTGCCCTTTAGTCTACAAGGACACTCATCTGCTCGTGGTATGAAAATGTCCCATCCTCGTGAAATGCTGGTGCCAGTAACTGGCAGTTCTTGGCCAGCTAAGAAGTTGGCAATTCCATCTTGGTCTCCCCCATTAAAACTGCATTAAGTGGGCCAAGAAATCCAAGGCTCTAGGAGCCTCCCTTCGAGCCTTCACCCTCCTCCGCCTCCCTGCCCCTCAGCCCCAGCACCGGCACAAGCATGCCTGTTTGTCTCACGCACCCCTTGTGGAGCAGACTTTGTGGGAAGGGCACACGCGTGTGTTCTGTGACTCTGTCCTCTGCACTGGAGCAGCCCACGCGGGGACCAATAGTTCCCCCATTTTACAGATGAGGCAGTGAGGGTTCAGAGAGGTGACATGTTTTGCCCCAGATCACCTCGCTAGAAACTGGTTATTCAATCCTGTATCTCCTGAGCCTGAGTCATATTCTAACACATTTTCCATCGTGTTCCACAGTTGCTCACCATCACTGTCCTCACCAACCATCTGATCTCAGAAAAGGCTTTGGCAGACTTTGTCATGAGGCGCTGATGACCAGGAAAGCTCGAGATAGGGCTCTTTGAAGGATATTTGTTTGATAATGCACAGTAAAGCCAAACGACTTTCTAAATATGGGACGTGGGGCTTCGTGATGCTGATAAGGAAGATATTCCTTTTTTTGGATGAAGGGTGGGATTTCTTAATATCTGTGAGGTCCCATTCCCCAGAGACACAGGGCACCGGACTTTACAGGGGTCACTTGTTAACCTGCAGGTCACTGGCGCATCTTTGCACAGGTGTCTTCGGCCCACTGCCAGCCGTCTTCCGTGGACAGTGAAGTGCACACATTTATTCAGACATGCTGATGTAGGTGCTGACACCCTGAGCTCACTGACACAGGGCTACCCACACACTGCACCCCGCGCCCGCGTTAGCCAGGCTGCCTGCTGACCCAGCAACGTTCCGTGTGCATCTGCACTTACACATGGCTTCCCAAGCCTGACCGCACCCGCCCTAAGAACGCGAACGTGAACGCACAGACTCGTAACCCCCCTGTTCTTGCCCCTTCAACAGATCCTCGGACCTCTGGACCATGACGACCAGTGTGGGAAGCAGAAACTGGCCTACAAACTAGAACAAGTCATAACCCTCATGAGCTTAGACAGCTGAGAACCGTCCTTCCAGGGCCCCTGGGGGGAGGGACACACCAAGCCGTGCCTCAGTCTAGATTATCATCTTTACCAAGTGCAAGTTCCGACTGGCGTCAGCAGCATCCCCTGAGCAGCGCTGTCTCTCTCTCCGCCTCTTTGCGTCTCTCCCTTCTCCCTGCATCCCTTCTCTCAGTTGCTCTGCCAACACGACCGAACCACACCGCCACCCCTCAGTTAGTCCAGGATGGCCAGGCTCAGGCGAGGGGCCCAGCCAGAAGATACCAGAGGGGCTCTCTTTACCGGGTGAGCCCAGGCGTCAGCAGCGGGGCCTGAAAGATGGCCGAGGAGCCGCGGAGAGAGGACGTTCCTGTGTTGCTGCTCCCCCCCCCTCGCACGCTGGGCCGGACCTTGGTCTAGGGAAGAGGCAATGAGCTCAGTATTATCTTCACTGGGAAGACATCACCTGGCTCTCTCCCTTCTCACATTTCCACCTCCAGGGGGTCCTCTGTGTGTGGCTCTGTTGTAACTGTGAGAAAGGCCACAGCTCCTGCATGGCCAGAGTGGGGGCAGGGGTGAGGAGCTGGGAGGTGCTTTTCAAGCTGCCTCTCACTTGTGTTGGTGTCCCGAGGCTTCCTGTCCCCTTCCGGTCTTCTTGGAGCCCTTCCCAGTGCTCCTAGGGACCTGCCTGTCCCATCTCCTCCCCTGTCTGTGGAAAGCCAGACAGGAGAAACAGCAGTTACCTTCCACGATGGAGAGCCTCCAGACCTTCTGGTCTGGCTCAAAGGGGCAGAAACATAACATGGAGGGGGAGAAAGGGAAAGAGAGTTGCATCCACCCTGGAAGCAGAATTTGTTGTTTTTCATTCACCACCCAGCCCCCCCAAGTGCAAGTGAAGCACGCCCGTGGTCATGGGTCTAATCGATTGCCAGATCTTCGATGCTGTCCAGAGAAAGCACCTGCATCCTCCTTGGTTGGCGCTCATCAAGGGTCAATGTAAAATGCAGAGTACATCCAGGAGATTCTACCTCCAGCCGCCTTTATGGCTCCATCCTCACCACCCTTCCTGAGAACTCTAGAGAATGCTGGGGCAGAGAGCCGAGCCCCCGCCCCCCTGCAGAGCCTGGTGCCATTGCTATGCAGATGACTTTGTCATTCCACTGTCCAGACCTCCTTGGCAATGACTCCTTCAACATCCTCTGTCTCCTCAGTCACTGCCCTTCCTCACCTCCTCCCCAGTCATTATGGAAAGAATCACACTCAAGCACAGCCTCATGGAGACAAACCAAAATGCCAGCCAAACTCAGCCCCCAGCTTGCCATGTCCGGGACGGACCGAGAACTCTAGCTGAAGGACGTGGCCAGCAGCGACAGAAGAGATATACAATGGACCTCAGCCCTGGCGTCTGTTTCTCCATCTGTCCCTCCATCTCTGGATGGATCATTTCAGCTTGTCAGGCAAATGTGTGCTGAGACATGGGTGAGCAGGGGCTGTGGTAAGAAACGGTCCAAAAGAGGGGTCACGGAAACCTTAATCCTGAAGGGACCTTAGATGCCATCTGACCCAGTTTCCCACCATAAACAAGATTCTCTCCTGGCAGCCTTGGTGGCTAGTTGTACACCACTCTGAGAGATGAGAAGCATCATCTAAGGTGTGGTTATGGGTGAGGGTTCCAGTCTTGCCTTCACTCCCCGAGCATCAGACGTTATTCCCTGCAATCCACTCAAAATGAGCCCCCATTGGAAAGAGGAAGGAACCGCTCCATTTCCAGCAAAGTCTATGGAGCACCCTGTACTTTTAAGAACGCTAGCCCCTTTGGGTCTGAATATGTGTGCATGTGTGAGTGTGTGTGTGTGTGTGTGTGTGCACGCGTGGGTGTGTCTGCCCCAGAAGTAGGCAGAGAGCTCAGAAGGATTCCTTGTCCTATGTAGGGGACTGTGAAGTGTTTCCCTTCTCCACCCTTGCTCATTCATCGCAGCTTCAGGACATTTCAACGCTAGCTTTCCATGCTGAGCACGGGTGGATGGAAGGAGAGCCACCTGTCTGTAGGAAACCAGGGTGGTCACTGGCCGAAAGCGGCCTGGACCTGACTAGAGGCTGGGTGGAGGTGACCCACAGCAGGGCATTATGTGGCGTCAAGGAGGACAAATGGGGACAAAACACAAGTAGCCTAACGACAGGAAGGGGAGGATGGGGATGAGACACACGCCAAGGGGGAAAAATAACCAAAGGTTTGGCAGATAAAGTGCCAGGTGAGGAGCGTGGGATTTCTACCCTTGACCATTTTATTTCCTCCCAAGAAGCCACGGGCCCTGGCCGGAAAGCAAGCACGTGGGAGGCAGGCGGAGGAGGCTCCACGGCCACTGAGATGTATTTGCACACATGAGGGGTTGGGGAGGTGAGAGACACAAACCTATTTAACAGATTTGCTGAATGCAAGCGAGTGTATGTGTGAGCGCATGTATGAGTGAGTGTGTTTGATTTATTTTTTAAGTTTTGCACAGTTAGAAAAAAATGAACAGGCAGACAAGAAGACTGTTATCATGGTTCTGCTGAAGCTTTTATTTTTTACCGGATTATTATTATTGTTGTTATCGTTCCTTTGTCGGTACAGAACTTCCCCCCCTGACCCCCGCCATGTTTTGTCACAAGAGAAACTTCAAAACCCTCAGAGAAACCTCAATGTCAGGAAGAAAGAGGAGAGGACAGACAGTCTCCTGGCTCTCCTCCTTTCTCCCAGAAGAGGGTTTGAGGACAGATTTTACCCTAATTGTTGGCGGGGGGCAGGTGTGGGTCGCTGCTGGTGTTTTGTTTGCCGAAGCCTCTGCAGCCTGCTCGGGCTGGAGAGAGAGGATAGACTCACCCAGAGCTGCAACCTGTCTTGCCCACAAAAATTCTCTTTCCTTTCGCTGTTTGTTTTCCATTTCTTCCGTTTGGATTCATGGTGCATGTGTGATACGTTTCAAAGTACAGACGAGGCAGCATTGTCAAAAAGCTGTCCTTGCCTCCCCCATGTTCTTTCCAGAACTCCCCTTGGGATCCCCGATCTCCTCCGGGCAGGCCAGAGACCCCGAGAGCTGCCCGGGGGGACATGTGGGCCAGCACACCGCAGAGAAGGGAGCTGGGCAGACTGGTCCGGTGGAAGGGAGCCCCCCCGAGGCCCCCCCCCCCCCCCCCCCGTGACAGTGAATTTCCAGGGTCATAACTCTGTTTAAGGTGGAATCTTTATCTAACTCCTTGAGTCCCAGGCAGAGAGGAAGGGAGACAAGGCCCATCTCCTCTCACCTCTCCCTTCAACCACCTCCTGCACCCTCCACCCCTGAGATGGTGCTGGGAGATCCCACAGTCAGAATAACTGACATGGGTTAGGTGGGGATTTTGAATGTAGAAGGGAGATGGGCTGAAGGCTGGTAGTGGTAGGAGGTGGGGAGCTTGGTGGGGTCCCGAACTGAAAAGGATGGATGGATAGAAGCTGAGAAAGACAGCTGCAGGCAGGTCACTCCTCTCGCGGGGCATGAGTCTCCCCACGTGTGGGCTTTGCCATCCTTTGTCCTTCCACGGAAGGAGAGACCCCCACATCTCTCGGTAACTGCAGGCGGTACCACTCAGTGAAGTTGGCTATGGTGTCAGTTAATTCCTCAGGAAAATATTTTTTTCTTGCCTTCTTTCAATGTGGTCTGAATTTGGGGACCGAGGACAACCTGAGTGTTCACAGGCCAAAGTAGGCTCACACCCCCAGGGCGCCCTAGACCCTCCCTCTCGGGAGCCGGTGGGCTGGCGGGTCAGGCCCCGGATGCTTGAGCAGGGCTACGGTCGAGAGAGAAGTCATTTTCAGTAACCCCAAAGTGAAGCAGACTGTCCAGGACTGTGCCAGGCAGAAGCGGGAGTCGCCGACAGGTAAGGTCGTTGACCTGGTCCGCTCGGGCCCCCGTCTCACCCCGCCCCCTGCCAGCCTTGGGCTAATGTCGAGGTACTGTCCCAGCACCCCACTTCCCCCTGCCCGAGGTCCTTGTGCTCATGTCCCTCTTGCATGTCTGGCTTCTGAGGGTGTCCCTCCCCTGCAGAGGGGAGTGTGTCCCCTCATCCCCCTCACCTGCAGTCTCTGCCCCAAGGCCATGCATCCACTCTTACCCGGAGCCTCCGACCTCACAGCCCAGCACCCCTTCCCCCGCACCACCCTGGGGAGGCCCTAGGCCCCTCACACCCTTTTGACAATGCCTCCATGAGTAGTTGAGGGTCAGGCCCTGGGGACCCCCAGCAGAGGAGCCACAAGCAATGATTTCCCAAGCACCCTCCAGTCCAAGAGGCAAGTCCTGCTGATGTTTCCAGAGCCCTTAACAACCTATTAAGATGGGGCTCGCTTTGACCTAATAGGCAAAACCCTATTTTCCATCTGTCTCCGTTCTTAGGAATAAGGGGACACTGCCTTTGGCTTCATAGGATGTAAAGTCAAATACTTAACCTAGTGAAGGTTAAGCTTATTCATCAAGAACAAACTTTCCCACCTCTCACAGAGCAAGGAGGAAGGGGAAGAGGCAGGGAGGCCCAGAGACACCCCTTCAGGGATGTCCCAACAGGCAGTCCCAGAGAGAGTCTGAAGGGCCTCCGAAAGGCATTCCTGGGAAGGACTAACCCCCAGGCACCAAGAGTCCCCAAGAGAAGACCCTACCCTGGGCGGATCCTGGCTCCTTCGTGGCCTTTCTCCTTGCTCCTAGTTCACATCAAGGCCCTCCCGTCAGCCCCCCATGCCTCCAGTCAGCTCCCAGGACAGGTGACAGAGGGCCCTTGACCCCTCAGCCCCTCCTTGTTTCTTTATTCTGTATGTGGGCTGTTTGTTTGGGGTTTGAGGTTGGTAATTTTTTGTCTGTATATGTTTGAGATTAAGGAGGGAGCCCAGGTGTGGGTGAAAAGTCCAAATTGCTGGAAGGAAGAAACAAGACTCTTCACCTGTGACTTGCAGGGATGAAGAGAGCCACAGGGCTGGGGGGGGGGAGGGGCTCCCCGTTGTTAGAAAATGGATCCAAATAGTTCCCAGATGTGGACGCGCCAGTCCTGGGGAAGCTGATACTCTTGGTGCTTCCCCTGCACCTCTGATAGCTGGGGCCTGCAATGCTACCCCTCCTCCACCTGCCTCCTGCCACCTCACCCCTACAGGGGTGGCAAACGAGAGCCTTTACGGAGCAGGAAGCTGAGGTACGGCCACAGGTGACATTGGAGAGGCAGCTCCAGAGGCTGGGACACCATGAGCCTCTGAGAGTAGGGGGCCCTCCGCTGGAAAACTTATAAAGACCATTCCTCCCATTCAGAAAGGAGTCTCTGTAGGAAAAATTTCAGACTTTCAAAAGCGACCTTTTTTTTAACTACAAATCTTTGCTCCCCGATAAAAATTGTGGGGTTTGTGTTTAGTAGGGGGGAGTATCCAACTTTATAAAATAGGATTTTTTTGGTTGTAGAAGTAATCATACTCATTAGAGTCTCAAATTCCTTGAGTAGACTGGTGACAACCCCCAAAGCAAAGCTAAATGAAACAAAAGCCCTAATAAATGAAAAGAGGTGTCTGTCTGTATTGGCAGAGATAGTGAGGTGGGTGGGGGGCTCTGTGCCCTCAGCTGGGTGCACCCCACCTTCCCTTCTCCTCACCCCCTTTCGCTTTGTCCAGTCTTGGCTCTCTGGGCTGCCCCTGGTGTGGCTGAGTCCCGTGCGGTTACCATCAGCTTCCCTCAAACCCTAGGGACACCCTGTTAAGGATCGGTCATGGAGGGATGAAGTCCCCTCCCCTGAGAATGCAAATGCCCATGGCAAATAGGCACGGGCTATGAAGCTCATCTTCCGCCATTTTTTTTTAAATCTGGAATTAGAACATCTTTTGTTAGTATCTTTGATCTTATGACTCAAGCACATTTTGGAAGGGCTCCCTTCCAAGAGTGGAATTCAAAACAGAGGATATGGCTTAAAGAGCAACACAAAGGACGCTTAATAAAGTGAGACCGTGTACCAAACAGGACTGCTGGATGCAAGTCAGGCCCACGACCAAGATGGGATACGTGTCTCGTGTGTTCTCCTTCCTTCTCCCTTCCCTGATGTTCTCCCCAGCTGTTGGCTCGTTCAACCTTCCGTTCTTTAAAAAGAAAAGCTAGTTTACCTCAAAGAATCTTGTTTCCATTTGGAAACCAATGACTTTGTGTTCTAGAGTAGATGACCCTCCCCTCCATCACTCCTTGCCTGGGTCTGGTGTGCTTGAGGCCTGAGGTCCTTGCTTAGTCGTGTGATGGCGATGTTGACCAAGAACAAGAGCCCCAGGCCCTGAGATAGACAGGAAGGGTTGGGTGCAGCTGGCCTCCTCCCCACCTTAGCTGGTAAGGACCAGCCTATCTCTGCCAGCAGGGTCCTGCCAAGTCACCATTGTAACCAGCAACTCCAGGGTACCACCAACAGAGAACGGCTCCATGAGCCGAGGTGCAGGGGAAGCGGAGTCTGGCCTGGTCACACAACCCAGAGTCAAGTCAAATACTAGCGGGAAGAGGAGAACAGGAAAGAATGAATGGGTGGTTTGAGGAACAGGCAGAGGCCTTTGAGTCTCAGAGAGAGGCTGCTGAAGGAGGTAGGGCGGGTCATTCCTGCTCCAGTCGCCCCCTTCCAGCCCCGCCCCACCTCTGTTTCCATAAAGCTCCCACCTTGAACACTGACCCTTTGTTAGAACAAAGCAAAACATATCTTTAGACAACAGTGTTACAATGAGCCTCAAAGATAGGTGGATGAAATCTTTTGGAGGAAGAGGGTCTTCTGGTTTTGATTTAAAAAAAAAAAAAAAGAGTATCCTAGCAAGATTAAAAAAAAAAAAGATTTAAAAAGTAAAGTTTTTAAAAAGGAAACCTATGCTATTTAAATTGGAGCCCAGTTGTAACTTGGTAAAGGCAAGCTTCTGTACCTTTGTTATAATTAATTGTATACCTGTGTATGTAAATATAAGGCATTCCTATTTTGCAGTTCAGAACAAAAAAAAAAAAAACCTATTTGTAATATAGAATAAAGTTTATTAAAAAATAATAAAAATGCAGTTTGGGATTTGGGTCTTTCTTCATGTGTCTGGCTGGAAGGGGGGAGAGGCAAAAGCTGGCCATAAATAGGCCTCCGTGGTGCACAGATATGGAAGCGTCCCTCTCCAGCTCCATGATGTCTAAACTCAACCACCAGCGGTCAATTCTTCCACTTAAGGCTCTGGCTTCGGTTACAAAGCAGCTGTCTCTGGAGGTGATAGTCCTCCCAGCAAGGGAGAGCAAGCATACTTCCGGCCAGTGCTGTCCGCACACATCACTTCCGCACGAAGCCGGATCAGCCTCTGAATCCTTCCCAACACAGCCCTCCAGGCACACACGACTGACCCGCTAGATAGAGTTGGTGCCCGAGAGAACACGAGTTGCCATCCCCGCTTTAAGTCTTCTTAAGCCAACTACACGTACGGCATACGTGATTGTATCAGTCTCTCTGTCCCCGAGCGTTCTGATAGAGGGTAGAAATCCTGACCCCAGTTGTGCCCCTAGTGTAGAAGTAGGACGGGGGAGAAAGAGACTAGGAGGCGTGGCGGCGGGGGCAGGGGGCAGGGAAGAGGCGGCCGTCTGCCCCCCACCCACGTCCCTCCGTGGTCCAGGCTGGCGTCCAGGCGGCAGCGCCAGGGGGAAAGGGGAGCGCAAGCAGACGGGGCGGTGTGGGCCCGGCGACTCTGTGCCCTCTGCTGCGTGTTCAACTGGCCGCCCTCGGGCAGATGCTTTTGCCTCTCTGAGCCTCCCCCGGGTCAGCAGACAGAGAAGGCTGAGCTCCACGTCTCCACCACTCTTGCCATTCAAGGTGAAAACCAGAGAAGAGAGCAGGAAGAGGATGAGGAAGGGAAGGAAACGTACAAGGGGGCAGAGTGAGGAGGAGAGGTGGGAGAAGTAAGCCAGACCCTAAGCACTCAACAGCAAATCCTGCCCTCCCCCGTCTCCCTGCTGCCCCTGCGCCACCCCCCCCCCCCGGCGCCCCCCGGCTCCTCCAGCCTTCAAAGGAGAGCCCCCCCGAGTGTGAGGGCGGGAAGTTCACCAACATGGGACCTCTGACTTGGTGCCAAGTCCGCAAGTCCTGGCTTGCCTCACAGAACTCTCCCACCTTCCAGAAGAGACCCCCTCCTGACGTAAGAGGGAGCTGCTAAGGGGCCAGCACAGCTCCACAGTGAGACCAAAACACTATCACCTCTGGGAGACACCTCCTGTGGCCGGCGACCAATGACGGGCACCTTCAACCTGGGGGCCATGAGGGAACAGATGACAGCTAGGAGGGAGAGCGGGAATTAGTGACCCCAAGACCAGCCCAGACTGCACGGATTGAGATCGGAGTGGTGGTTTTTGTCTCTTTCGGTAGTTCCAACTGACGAGGAAAGTGCATTTCTCCCTTTTCCTACATCATGAGGCAGGCTGTGGCAGGGACGATGGTTTAGTGTGAAAGTTCCAATCAGATTCCACACACGATCAAGTTCCTGCCACGTCCACAGACTCCTTTACCTGTATGACCTCATACTTTATCACAAGCAACCACCATGACCTTGAGCAGACCTTGAGCTTCTCCGTGATTTGGTCTCCTTATCCATGACCTGAAGACACTTCTAGCTGTTCTATGAAACCCAGGAGACGGGGCGGGGGGGAAGGCCGATTTAGATAACAAAAGTGAAAAAAAGACCCTGAGCGCCACGAAGGGTCACACGTGCGTGCATGCGGTATTGTTATTAGTCATAAAAATGATACTGTACAGACAAAAGAGTGGATCCAGCCTGGGGCCTCAATAACAAATTGAGAATAGATGCCGTATTCCTCGGCTCAGGCTGCCGTAACAGAACACCAGACTGGGGGGCTTAAACCACAGGCATTTATTTTCTCACAGTTCCGAAGGCTGGAAGTCCAAGATTAACGTGCCGGGATTGGTTTCGAGGGAGACCTCTCTCTCAGGCTTGCACAGAACTACCCTCTGTGTCCTCACATAGCCTTTCGTCATGTGTGCATGGAGACAGGCCTCGACTGTCTCTTTTCATCAGGTTAGGGCCCCACTCTGTGGTGTCCCTTAACCTTAATTACCTCCCTAGAGGCCCTACCCCAAAATTCAGTCACATTGAGGATTAGGGCTGAATTGGGGGGAGGGGGGGCACAATTCATTCTGTAACAGTGCCTTATTGATTCATTGCCAAAAAGTAAGTATCTAACATCTTATGAAAAAGGACATGTATGTACTTTGATTGTTAGACTGTAAGACTGTTGAAGGCAGAGACCATATCAGCCGAATGTATGTTACCCAAGCTTAGCAAGCATCCAGCACAGAGCAAGTGTTCAGTAAATCACGAATGGGTGGCGGGAGGAACGCGGGCAGTGGGACTGGCAGAAAGCAGTCGGCCACAAAGCTGGTCACTTGGTCGTCTCCCCACCCGACTACTATGCCGCTATTACTTTCCACATCAGGCCACATCCTCTCCCATGAATATTTTCTCTCTAGGAGACGAATTCCTTGCCTTGCAGCCAGCGGCTTATCTTTTGCAGGTGTAGAGAGCCGGGCGCTGTGGTCAAGCACTCTCCCGGGATTGGTAGGGCTGCTGTTGGCCCGAGCAGAATAAGTGGAGGCAGGGGCAGGTCACTTGCACACCGATCACTTTCTCCAAACCTGTCCTGCTTTCCTTATAACAAAACTCATACCCTGAACACTGCCCCCAAGCCTGCAGGGCTACAGGGAGTATGTGCTAAAGGTGAGGCAGGTGTACGAGGTTGGGCCGTGCATAGGGGATAGGACTGTGTCACTGTTCAGCAATAGCCACCTTCCCTCCCTGAGTGAGCATGACGGCTTCCCACCCCCTTCACGGCAGGCTGGCCAAGTCACTTGCTCTGGGCCATGGCACATGAGCACTCGTGATATGCTACCTGCGGTGCTCCATCAGCCTGGACCGTGAGGACGGTGACAACATAGAGCCGAGATACTCGATGACTGTGCTGGCCATGTAGCACGAGTGGAAAATACACCTTTGCTGTTTTAAGTCATTGAGGTGGGAAGGATATTTGTTACCACAGCATGACAGACGATCCTGACTGCCACAGGGTACCAGAAATTTAACCTGACCAGTAGGTAGCCCCTTAGTTAATAGCTGGTATATGAAATCTCACCATCCACCTATAGAGAATTATTCTTTTGACCTAAGTCTGGTTTTTTTTTTTTTTTTTTTTAAAAATTTTTGTTTTTTTTTTTTTTTTTTTTCAAGACATTGTTAGCTATTTATACTCAATGTGACTTACTGTGTGGAAATTCCTAATTTTCCTGAGCTGGATTTTTGGGCAGGCGGGAGAAGAAGGAGAAGACTCAGAAAATGAAAGAGCAAATCTATAGAGAACAGCAGAAAAGGTAGTGGAGGGGAGGGAGGCTATCGGGAGAGAGAAACGAGGAGGATTAAGACGATCCGGAAGGACAGCCTTCGGCCAGCTCTGTGCCAGAAACTGCCTGGTGCTCACCCAGCCGCCTGCAGTGGTGAAGGGTTTTCAGCCTCAGGTAGAGGTCACAGCACTCACAGCCCACACTGCCCTACGAAGCTGTATTTGCCATCTAGGGATGAATCCAACCAAGGTCGTTTTAAAGCATAACATATAGTTTTCTATATACGGTAAAACCTTGCACCGCAAGTAACTTGTTCTGCGAGTGTCCCGCAACAGAGCAAGCCTTTCTGATCAATTTTAACTTGATGAACAAGTGAAGTCTTGCCATAGGAGTAGTACATGACGTCAAACGTCACATGATCACAACTGAGCCAATGGTTCTGGAAATTCGCTTTGAAATACAAGTGCTTTGGATCACAAGCATGTTTCCGGAATGAATTATGCTCAGAAACCAAGGTTTTACTGTACTTGGATTTTCAACAATGGTCCACTTCCAGGAAAGCAGGGAACTTGTCCTCACTATGAGGCACAGACCATGTTCTCAACACAAGTCCCACTCAAGATGGCAAGCCACCCTTAGGAGGCCACAAAGAACAATGTCTCACGGTGCCTAGAAAGGCCCATCCACACACAGATGCTGGCTTTCCTCAGCAGCACCTGCCGCTGCCTGGTACTAAGGCCTGGTGACCCCTCTAAAATGCAGGCAGGGGAGCAACTCGTGCCCCCAACCGAAGAGGGCCATTCTTGCCCTTGCTCCACATTGGAGCACACACCTGGACCACTGCTTCCCCATCTCCCAAGTCCCCAGCCATTTCCTAAGCCTGCCTAACTCTAATGGGCAAGGGCAGGACCTGGGGGGACAGGAAGCAGGGGGATCGTGGAGGGGAAGCTGGCCAGTCACCAGGGATGCCTCCACCCCATTCACCTGGAGCACATCCTGTTGCCTGCACTAAAAGGACCAGAACCGCCCCTACCCCCGGCCCCGACCTTGAGTGCCAGCCTCCATTGCCCCTAACTCTACACTGATTCTCATTCTTTCTTCTTCTGTAGTTTGCCTCTGCGGGTGACACAGGCTAATATGCCACGAACTCAGAACTGGGTGAGCACACCCGTCCACACTGCTGTGACGTCAATTCCCTTCCCAATCCCCCCTTTTGCAGCCTGCACACCATCTCTACCTAGAGTAACGGTGAGACACTGCCCACCCGTGTCCAGCCGTGTTACCCTACGTGAATTCCTAACTAGCTCCACATCCTGGTCTCATCTGTAAGGACGAGAAAAAAATAACACCTTCCTCCCAGAAGATCAAGTGAGGCAAGGATTACAAAGCTCTCAGAGCAAGCCCTGACATCTCGCAAGTTTTTAGCGGATGGCAGTTTTTCTGGTACCGAGCGACAGCCTTCTTGAGGAAAAGCCCACATGTTCTCCCCCTGGCCCCAGCTTCTGGGACAGCATATGGTGGTCACTCTAAAAACGTTTGTGAAATAAATGAACAGAGAGGGTCGAGTCAGCGCCAGGATGTTGCAAATGCCCAAATCCTGAAATGCAAGCCGAGATAAAAGCTTCGCAATAAAGTATAGACATGAATAATTAAAAATGGTAAGTGCCTGTGGTTCCCACAAAAGCAGAGCTTGAGACGAGGGCTCGTGAGCAGGTGGCTTATTTGGGGAAAGTGGTCCTGAGAAACAGAAGTGGAGGTCGGGGGAGGAGGACAAGCCAGTGCAACGCTGTGTCACCAAGCCCGTCCCCGCCGTGGGCAGCAAGACTCTGTCTCACTGGGCGCCCTCAGAACAGAACGTGTCCACTGGCTCCCATTCCCCGCTGCTCAGAGGCCGCCAGAGGGGCCGTTTATCCCCGCGGACTCCTAGGTCTGCATCTGGAAGAATGGCTACGCGGGTCCCCCTGGGTGACCCCAGGGACGGGAGCAGAGGGGCGCTCACGAAGAATGCTGGGTGGATGCAGCGTCCGTCCCTAACGCAGGTGCGGTCTGGCTACCTTGCAAGCCACCTCGTTGCCGTGGCAACAGCTGGGGTTGAAAGGTGGGTCAAAAGCGTACAAGGTGGAGCACGAGGAAGTCTCCAGCACCATACAGTGCCCTTTAAAGCCCTTAATAATTCTAGAAAGGCAAGATTAAAGTCATTTCGAAAAGTATTTTCTCCGTAAGCGCCCTCGCTTTTCTTCTACCTCTTCGCTTTTCTATTACTTCCATCACCAGCTACAGGCTTTGCCTTTGTGCCTCCTTTCCATTATTCACCACAAAACCAAGTTTTATTCCACCTCGAAAGTTGTCATATGTGTGAGACAGGGAAAGAGCCTCCAAGCAACAGGAGACCCGATGGGATGTCGGATGTGAGGGTTGGACTCGCCCGCTGGCTCTGTGACTCATCAAACTCGCAGGTGACTTTTCAGAGGGACTTGTTGCTAATTTAACCTTCCCGGCACCTTCCGCCTTGCTCCTGTGTGTTACACAATTAGCACCTTATCCCCGATGGCTGCAGCTCTAATTGCCTGTAATGTGACACTCAGCACCTTATTTTCACAGATCAATGCTGATACGTACCTGATAATTTTATTCCCTAAAAATTTTACCTTCTTTTCTACTTCCTCATCTCAATGTATAGACCAGGTGTTACATTTCTTTTATTCTGAGTTGAACACTGGATACATAGTAATAAGATAAGTGCCCACTGTTTTCTCTAAAATAAAAAAATAAAAAAAAGCCACAAGATTGAGTACCTCAAGAAGCACATGTAATGAAACCAAACTGATCCTGAAGATGAGGGTTCAAAATGACCAATGTCTTCTGTATTCTATAAAAAAAAATTGACTTGGGGGGTGCCTGGGTGGCTCAGTTGGTTAAGCGTCCAACTTGGGCTCAGGTCATGATCTCATGGTTCGGGAGTTCGAGCCCCGTGTTGGGCTCTGTGCTGACAGCTCAGAGCCTGTAACCTGCTTCCAATTCTGTGTCTTCCTCTCTCTCTGCCCCTCCCTCCCTCCCTCATGCTCTGTCTCTCTCTCTCTCAAAAATAAATAAACATTAAAAATAATAAAATAAAATATAACGACTTTAAGAAAGGTAGTGCTAAGGGGTGCCTGGGTGGATGACAACTTTGGCTCAGGTCATGGTCTCGTAGTTCGTGGGTTCAAGCCCCACCTCAGGCTCTCTGCTGTCAGCACTGAGCCTACCTCAGATCCTCTCTCCCCTCTTTCCGTCCCTCCCCCACTTGTGCGCACATGCTCTCTCTCTCTCAAAAATAAAATATTTTATGGGAATGCAAGCTGGTGCAGCCACTCTGGAAAACAGTATGGAGGTTCCTCAAAAAGCTAAAAATAGAACTACCCTATGACCCAGCAATTGCACTACTAGGTGTATTTATCCAAGAGATACAGGTATGCTGTTTTGAAAGGGCACATGCACCCCCATGTTTATAGCAGCACTGTCAACAATAGCCAAAGTATGGAAAGAGCCCAAATGTCCATCGATTGATGAATGGATAAAGAAGATATGGTACACACACACACACACACACACACACACAATGGAGTATTACTCGGCAATCAAAAAGAATGAAATCTTGCCATTTGCAACTACGTGGATGGAACTGGAGGGTGTTAGGCTAAGTGAAATCAGTCAGAGAAAGACAAAACTCATATGACTTCCCTCATACGAGGACTTTGAGAGACAAAACAGATGAACATAAGGGAAGGGAAACAAAAATAATATAAAACCAAGGAGGCGGACAAAACACAAGAGACTCTTAAATATGGAGAACAAACTGGGGGTTATTGGAGGGGTTGGGGGAGGGGCGATGGGCTAAATGGGTAAGGGGCACTAAGGAATCTACTCCTGAAATCATTGTTCCACTATATGCTAACTAATTTGGATGTAAATTGAAAAAAATAAAAAATAAAACAAGTTAGAAAAATAAAATATTTTAAAAACAGAAAGAAAGGTACTACTGATAAGACGCTTGGAGTAGAGAAGAGAATACAAGAGTTGGTTGGGGCTGTAACCCTGATTCAATGCCCGATGACAAAGGGTCACCCCTTTCCAGGCCACAAAGACCTACTCAGAGAGATGATTTCATAAAATGAAATGATTTTTTAAAAAAAAGTGAAATTATTCACTCAAATCTCAGGATCCAGCCATATGTAGTAGCTGCCATTACTATGCCCATTTTATAGATGAGTACACTGAGGCTCACAGCAGTAGCCACTTCAGTCCCTAAAACAGTGAGTAACAGAGCTGACATGTGAGCCTAGGTTTCTCTGCCTCTAAAGCTTATGCTTTTAGCTATTGTGCTGTGTTATAGCAAACATTAAAGTCTCTCTCCCATCAATGGGTTGACTGATTTTCACCACAGCTCTGGAAATACAGAGGACGTTGTGAGAAAATGAGCAAAGATGGGTATTGGATTGCAATTGTGAAATAAAGCAGGGCGGGAAGAATAGAACTTGAATGGGAATTTAACTGACAGATTTAGGGACTGCCATTCACAGGGATGAGACACCGGCAGGCCTCCTGGCAGGATGCACAATAATTACAGAGGAATCGGGCCTAACTCTCCAACACCATACTCAACCATGTGTGTGTGTGTGTGTGTGTGTGTGTGTGACTTTCGACAAGTTGATTTACATCTGTCCCTATGCCTTACTCCCTTCATCAGTGAAATGGAAGTCATATGTGAGAAAGTTGTGAGAATTAAGAGTGATTATGTGCACAATATCTGACGCGTAGTAACCCCACCTCAGGAAAAGTAGCTGTTGTTTAACATGCATCACTGACTTGCCGTTGAAGCCTGCTTCCGGAACTCTCTCAACCTTTTTGTTTTACCCTGATTGTGACAGAGGCTGCAGCTAAAGCCAGGGCAGGGTAGGCATATTGACAGCCACCCCCTCCTCCTCCCGCGGCACATCTTCTCAGCTGGAGGAGGGTCACTGCCGCCTCCCTCAGCAAATGATCTGCTCTCGTCTGTGAGCTCTTCAGCAGCCCTGCTGTGTGTTTGCTCCCTGATGAGAGGCTGGTGGTCGCCATCTTGTAAAAGGGCCAACTGCAGACGTGGCCCAGACAAAGGGAGAAGCGGGGCACCCTCATGCCGCTCCACCTCATCCAGTGAGAGATCCAGAGTCCTTGCTCTGTGGTCCCAAAGCCCCTTGCGGAATGTCACTGCCCACCCCCCAGAACCCCTTCCATCTGGTGTTGGGCCTTGTAGTGCTGCAGCTGGCCTCTTTGGTCTCTGTTCCTTGGAACTCACTTTGACAGCATCTCGAACACTGAGGCCCAGCTGCCAGCACCCAGTGCAGCCAGCCCCTCATATTCCTCAGGGGGCCTAAGGGGCCTGCGTGAGGCCTCCGCCAAGGGAATCTCCCATCGCTGACACCCTGATTGGGGCCCGGAGTAAGAGCTCGGGCCGGGCTGGACGAAAGCACAGGCCCCAGTGAGTTATGAGGCTGTAATTCCACCAAGGGCTTCTGGAGAAATCGTAAACTCACGTCCTACGTCTCCCGTCCCCCTGGCCCCTTTTTTTCCCCCAGAGTGATTTATGACCCTATAATTATGAGGCAGGACTGCTTCTTATTTCATATAATCCAAATATTGTCCTAAGGCAATACAGGTCCTTCCTTTCTTGGCTTTGAACTTCCTACCTCAGTGCTCAAGAGTGGCAACAGCGCCGTCTAGTGGCCGGAGACCTTGCGGGGGGGGCGGGGGGGCTCCTGGGTGGAATTCCAAGCCGCACCCTTTCTGCCACTTTGTGTAAGTGCTGCTTTGAGCTGGCATGCTCTGAGATGGCATGTGGAAACCCACATGACACCTGAAACCCCGAATGGGTGTGAAGGGCCTCACCAGGGGGTTCAGAGACGTGCCGATGTGGCCCGGAGGGACTTACCAAGCGTTAATTTCCATGGTTCCACAGACTCAGTTGACAAGCATCTAGTGAGCCCTAGTTTATGTGGCGCTTGCTAGTGATCCAGTGAGTCGCATCGCCAAGCCCAGCCTTCTCTCTGTGGCTGGGTCCTGGCCCTTCAGATGCCTTCAAGTACTAAAGACTGTGTGTCAATTTTCTACCCTGGCCCCAGGCCTTCCTGGCCCTGTGCACACGCTCGGGCCAATGGAAGGTACCGTTACCTGACGTCATAGTTTATGCTTGTGCCTTTATCGTCTGCCTCTCCCATTAGAATACAAGCTTCATGAAGGCAAGCACTTTCTCGGATTGGCTTCTGCTCTATCTTCAGCATCTGGAATAGTGCCTGGCCCTGAGCAAGCACTCGAAACATGTTTGTCGAGTGAATGAATGAAGGCATGAGCAAGTGAACGAATCCGCGAGGTGGCTGTCTGGTCGGCAGCACTGACCCCGATCAGCGATGGTGAAACTGAGGCTTGCCTCAAGTCTTAACCCCAAGCCTGAGCAGTAGCTGGTACAGGAACCTTCCTGCCGTCTTTCCCTTATTGCCAGTTCTGCTTGGGGTGTGGAGCCCCACAGTGGGTGGCATCGTAGAGGGCAGAGGGTGACTCTCCTGGAGCTGGCACAGGTTCAGGGCCAGAGTGGGACACCTGAAGGGTAGCAATCCATCCTGCCAGCTGTGCTGAACGCCTCTTAGCTGCCTCAGTGTCCTTCACAGAAAGCTGCAGTGGGTGATGGGCTGTCACCGGATCCCCAGGCATCTGCCCCTGGGATGGAGACAAGAGCTAACAGCTGCAGCTGTGCCGAACGGTGGCCACGCTCTCTGGCCCAGACCCCTCTCCCCACCTTCTGACTTCCTTCTGCCTGTGCCTGCTTTTCCCCTTTAAGATCTGCTCGTGTTCTCCACGGTGGTGGCTGGTAACTATGGAAACTTCAATTAGGCTGTTTTGCTCAGTGTCTCTAAAAATTGCCAAGCGCAGGCAGCAGCAGCCCCTGACTTACCAGGGACCCAACCTGAGCTCTTCCATATGTTTTGTTAGGACACGCCCTCTGAGCATTTAAGAAAATACTCCTCAAGCCACCTGTGACGAAAGGCCAGTTTCTCTTTGTAAACATTTCCAATTCATCACCGTCCTATGCTTCTCTAAAATACGACGAGAACAAATCAGAAAAATGAAATTTAAACCAAAAAAAGACATACAACAAACAAGCCCCAATAATATAACATAAATTCAATAGGCCCGAGAGTACTAGAATAGCTATAGAAGCTTCTCAGTGCCTGCTCTCAATTTCCATGCTATATTACCATGGGTGAGTATCAGTTTGTGGCGAGACTCAGTAACGGACCACACTTCGAATAGCCCTGGCCTGGAACCCCAGGGAGACGCAGGATGCCACCCAGGGTCCCCCCTAATCCAAGGGCATCTCTGACCGAGCCTGCTGACCCAGTCCTGCTTTGGCCTGCCCTCAGGCATGCCTCAGGCTGGAGGGTGGAGGGTGGGGCTTCGCAGGGGAACACCATGGAAACCTCTGCACCTGAACTTGAGCAAATGCAAGACGGAAGCAGCTGCCGTGCCAGGAAGTGCCCAGAATCCTGGGCTTGATCATCCAGTCACCCTGAATCCCTGGATTCCAGCAGGGGATCTGATGGCACCGGCCAGGGGTCACTCAGAGGGGCTCTGACCGAGTTTGCACTACCCTGGGATACACCAGATACCCCACCACTTTCCCCACGCCTTCTACGTACAATGATTGCTGTTTGCATGACCTGGGTGAGCATCCAACATTTTTCTGCCTGGCCCCTGAGCCCCTTTCCTCTTTTAAAAAATTAAGGCACACTCTTTGTAAGTAATCACACAAATATTGAGTATAGCTCTATGAATTTTTGCACATGTATACCAACCAGATGAAGATATAGAACACATCCAGAACGTGCCCTCATGCTTGTTCCTAGTAGATACTAACTTTCTCCATCCCGTAATTAATTACTATTCTGATCTTTATCATCATAAACTAGTTTTACATTAACTTCATATAAATGAGGTCAAACAATGTATACTCTTTTTTTTTTTAACTTCCTTCACTCAGTATAACGTCTGTGAATTCATCCATGCTGTAGCCTGGTATCTGGTTCTTTCTTATTGCAGTATTGTATTCCATCGCTGCTGTGAATGTTCTTGTATGACTTTTGGGGGGCACACATATTTCATTGCTTTCAGATGAATATCGACATTGCTGGACCACAGAACAGGCCATGTTTAGGTTTTAAGCAGATACCGCCAAATTGTTTTCCAAAGTAATTGAGGAAATTCATACTTCCGTCAAAAGTGTCTGAGAATTCAGGTCCCTCTACCCATTCACAAGACTTGATTCTGCTGTTCTTTTCATGTTTGCCATCCTGGTGGGTAATAATGGTGTCTCATTGTGGTTCTAACTGCACTCCCCGGACGAATAATAATGTTGATGACCTTTTCATATGATCATTGGCCATCAGGATATCCTCTTTTGTAAAGTAGTTTGCCCTTAAAAAAAATCAGATTCTTGGGGCACCTGGGTGGTTCAGTCGGTTGAGTGTCTGACTTTGGCTCAGGTCATAATCTCAGGGTTCGTGAGTTCAAACCCCACATCCAGCTCGCCGTTATCAGTACAGAGCCTGCTTTGGATCCTTTCCCCCCCCCCCTCTCTCTCTGCTGTTCCCCTGCTTCCGCTCTCTTTCAAAAATAAATCAACATTAAAAAAAATCAGATTCATTTTTTGTAATGTTTATTTATTTTGAAAGAGAGTGTTAGCAGAGGAGGGGCAGAGAGAGAGAGAGAGAGAGAGAGAGAGAGAGAACACCAAGCAGGCTCCTCACTGTCAGCAAAAACCCCAACTCAGGGCTCAGTCCCATGAACCATGAGATCATGACCTGAGCCGAAACCAAGAATCGGATGCTTAACCAACTGAGCCACCCAGACCCCAAAACCAGATTCTTTATTGGAGGTACTCTGAGTATCTTCTTTTAGTCCATGGCTTCATGGCTTACCTATTCACTTTCTAAGAGATTTTTTTTGATGGCAAAAAACAAGGTCTTATTTTAATGTAGTCCACTGTACCACTCTTCTCTTTTATGGTTAGTATTCCCGTGTGCTGTTTGAGAAAGTTTTGCACATCCCCCAAGGTCATGAACAGTTGTTTGTTGCCCTTTGTTTTCTCCTAGAAACTTTGCTGTTTTATTTTTCACATTTCGATCTATGATCTACCAACTATTAATTTTTGTGTATGGTGCTAAGGCAGAGGACAAAGCTCATTTTTTCTCTACAGATATCTAATTGTTCCAGTACCACTTATTGAGAAAAGGCGTCTTTTCCCCACTGATTTTCAGTGGAGCCTTTGTTGTAAATCTTATGACTGAATATGTGTGGGTCTATTTCTGGATTCTCTATTCTGTCCCATTGATCTATTTGTCTCTCCTGCACCAAGAGCACACTGTCTTAATTGTTACAGCACTATGGTAACTCTCAAAAGCTCTTCTTCCACCTCTCCATCAGGGTTTTACAATCTCTAGTGTAGCAGTCTCACACGTCTTTTATTGAGTTTATTACTTGCTATTTGATATTTTTGATGCTACTGTAAATAGCTTTTTGTGTGTGTGTGTGGTAAGAAACACATAACAAAATCTACTACCTTAAACATTTTCAAGGGTACAGGACATACCCTTGTATGTTAACTCCGTGCAGGTCGTGCAACAGATCTCTAGGACTTTTTCATCTCACACAACTGAACCTGTAAACTCATTGAACAGCACCCCGTTTCCCCCTCTCCCCAGCGCCCCCCACTTTCTACTTTCTGTTTCTATATATTTGACTACCCTGGGTTCCTCACCAGTGGAATCATACAGTATTTGTCCTTTTGTGACTGGCTTATTTTGCTTAGTATAATGCCCCCAAGTTCATCCATACTGTGGTGTATAACATTACAGTAATATTAACAATATATATAATTGTATAACAATACAATAATATTCAAATGCATGTATATACCTCATTTTCTCTACCCATTCATCCATCAATAAACATTTAGGTACTTCCACATCTTGCCTATTGTGAACACTGCTGCAATGAACTTGGGTGTGAAAATATCTCTGATATCCTGTTTCCAGTTCTTTTGGATATATATACCAAGAAGTGGGATTGCTGGATCACATGGCAATTCTATTTTTAATTTTTTGAGGAACCTCCATACTGACTTCCATAACAGCTGTACCGTTTTACATTCCTTGTAAGTAGCATTGAAAAAATCTTATTGTCCAATTGTCTGTTGCTATAGCATCAAGAAATGCAACTGATATTTTTGTATACTGACCTTGTATACACTGATCCTTGCTAAATCCAGTTGCTAATTTCAAGAGTTTGTAGGTTCTTTCGGATTGTTTATGCATACAATTATTACATCTGTGAATGAAGAGTGTTGCTTGCTCATTTTCAACATTTACGTCTTTTGTTTCTTTGCCTTGCCTTATGGAGCTAATGAAAACCTCCTGCACGGTATTGAGCAGGTGATAGTGTACATCATTATCCCTCCCTAAGTTTAAGGAGTCTCCCACCTCATGAGCCTTGCTGGGAAGCAGAGTCCACCTCCCCTCTAGAAGCCACAATGCCAGATGCTTCCTCTCTCAGCTTCTTTTGCAACCAGGGCATAAGGAACAGAAGGCGCACTCAGATAGGGTTCAGGAGAGAGGCTACCAAAGGGACAGCCTGTAGTAATGTGGGCGGAGCTAAGGAGCCCATAAAGGGTCCAGGCAATCAGAGACCCACAACAGTAGGAAACTGGCCTGGAAGGGGCAAGGTGAGGAGGTGGTGGAATGCTGCCTGAGGCTGCCACACGGGCAGAGCTAAATCCAAGAGAGATGCGCCTACAGCCACAACTGCTGTGCTGAAGTCAGAGGGAGTAACTAGGGGTAGAAGTGCCCAGACTTCTCTTTCTGCTCGTCCTTCAGTCTCCTACTGGCGGCTGCCATTGGTCTAACCAAGTGGAAACCTGATAGCAAGGGAGTCTATCAGGAGCAGTGGAGCAGTCCCTGGATATTCAACCCTGGGACAAGAAACTGCCAGAAAAGAGTGGAGCATAAATGGGATGGGAAGAAGGGTGATGACAAGAGCTGACACAGGCAGGAACGCATGGCCTAAGCTGACCCAATCAGATGCATCCTTCCCAGGCCATGAATCAGAAGCTGGTGATGCTAAGAAACACAGGGTAGCAAGAGGGATAGCAGCAGAGTCCAGAAGCAGGGATGCAGTGTCACTGGGGCAAGCAGAGACATCTGCCGCGACAATTCTGTGAGCTGCCTAATATCTGTTCAACAACTTCCTCTTCTGTCTAAGCTAGCCAGAATTAACTTAGTGGCAGCTAAGAACCTCGCTGAAGCACGTCCCAGTGATGGCAACTTATCTCCACGCCTAAAAGATCTTAAAAGCGTCACATTCTAGCACCTGATTCAGTCAGCAAATATTTCCTGAGTACTCCTCATGATCCCAGCCTAGGCTGGACATGCGCTGAGATACCTCCAGTAGAACTCAGTGCAGTAAGCACACATGGGGTGAGAAGCAGAAGCTGCATTTTAGGGACAGGGAAGGCCACAGGCTAAAAATGGAAATCTCGAACAGAAATTTCACTTAACATTTTTTTTTGAGATAGATTACATAATTTTACTAACGAATACATAAAATGTTTTTATGTTGAAACAATCATGCATCTTACGGAGTTGAACACAAAATTCACTGGGTCTCTCAAAACAAAGCATATGCCTTCAAAGAAATTCCAAGCATACAGTGGTCCGCTCTTTGATATAAAATGTCAGGAAAACCCATACTGGGGTCTCTGATTCCCGTGCCCATGATGTGGAACATCAGATTGCTTTGGGGGCCTGGGGTCACTTTCAAAGTACTCTTGATATAAAGAAAAGTTGATTATAATCTAGGCATTAGGATTTAGATATGAGTGCTATGTCTGAAATGGAAGAGCATGACTGACTTTTATTAATATATTTTTTAATGTTTGTTTATTTTTGAGAGAGAGAGAGAGAGAGAGAGAGAGAGAGCGCTAGTGGGGGAGGGGCAGAGAGAGGGAGACAGAGGACTAGAGCGGGATCTGTGCTGACAGCAGAGAGCCTGACGCAGGGCTCAAACCCATGAGCTGTGAGATCATGACCTGAGCCAAAGTTGGACGTTTAACCAACTAAGCCTCCAAGGGGCCCCTATTAATGTATTTTAAAAGGTTTGGTGAGTGTCTCATGCCCTTAAATGCAGGGCATCTACCAGTTTGACAGTCCCCTTTGGTTGTTGCCTATGAGACAACCCTCACTTGGCCCCTGTATTAGTCGGGGTTCTCCAAACAGAATAGGATATATAAAGACTGATTACAAGGAATTGACTCACATGAGTATAGAGGCTAAGAAGTTCCAAGAACATAGTGGTCAAGCTGGAGACCCAGGAGAACTGATGGTGTAAGTTCAAGTCCAAAAGCCAGCAGGCTTGAGACCCAAGAAAGACAGTGTTCCGTGTAATTCTGAAGGCAGGAAAAGACCAGTGTCTTAGCTCAATCGGTCAGACAAGCAAGAGTTCCTTCTTACTCAGCCTTTATGTTCTATTCAGGTCTTCAGGTGATTGGATGGGGCCCCCTACAGGAGGGAGGGCAGTCTGCTTGACTCAGCCAATGGATTCCAAAGTCAGTCTCACTCAGAAATACCCTCATCCTCACAAACACTCCTGGCATAAGGCTTGACCAAATATCTGGGCACCCTGTGGCCCAGTCAAGGTGACACATAAACTTAGCCAAGACAGCACCATCCAGAAGTCCCAGTGGTCCCCTGGAGAGGCAGCAGGACCCACAGCTAGTGTAGGTTCCCAAGACCCCTCATGGGAGTGCTGTTTCTCCCCTGGTCGCATGAGGCCAAAGCTTCCATGAGGACTGTGGACTTCTATGACGGACTACCTTTCCACCATCAAGGTGCAGCCTAGGGGACCAACCTGTCCTGGTCTGCCTGTGGCTTTCCGGGTGATAGCACTGAAAGTCTCATGTCCTGGATTTCTTAGGGGACCAGGAGGCCTGGCCACACTAATCCAGCCTCCCCTTGGAGTGGTGAGAAGCTTCAAACCTTCACACCCCATCTGGGCTAGGAATCTTCATTGTCTTCCTCCTTGGTCTAGGGAGGTTGGGTGGGAACATTAAAGCTTGCTTTCATTTGACTCGCACCAGGTTAATCACATGGTCTAAAGCCCAGCCATATAGAGAACAGAGAAGATGCTTTTCGTCCCATGTTTAGATCTAAGAAATTAGTTCTTAATCAAATGAGCACTATCAATGAGGCAATGTGCTCCCCAGCCCCTGCCCGTCCTCCCCAAGGACAGAGCTGGTTCAGGGCTTGCTGGGCTGGAAGTCACCTGGTCACTGTTCCCCAGGATCCTCTTGAGGGCTACTGTTTCTTGGGATCTCTTTTGTGCTTCTGAAAACACTCTCACACTGGCATCTGCTTTATGGATTCTTTCCAACCAAATGAAGCCCTGAACAGGAGTTGAGTTTTGATATCCTCATCAAAGAGTACTTAGGCTGTGCAAAGGAGCTTCAGGGCCATGCAGTGCGAATCAGAAAAAAACTTGCCCCCTGACCTCCCTGGGAGTTCCCCCCAACCCCCAAGCCAATAATACTACCAGAAACACACAGCCGGGGCTCTGAACAAAGAAGGGAAACGGGAGTGAGAGAGAGTGAGAGACAGAGCAAAGTGATGGGGTTTTGTTTCCCTTTCTCTCCTTGGACAATCCGGGGCCATTATGTTATTGCTGTTGGTTTTCATGTTTTCACAAATGGGACATTGCCTGCTTGCATTCAGAGGCTCTGTCAGCAATGGGAACACAGAACCTCTGTTTCTGGCATAAATGACCCGGCCTCACATAGGTCTGGTAAGCCCACAGGGATGAGCTTAGGGGAGCTGGGGGTATGACCTGAGAGGAGATCCCCATGTTCTGCTGAGATAGGACAGCACCTCCCTCCTGCCCCTGACCTTTGCCACACTTCGGGGGTGATATAACTGATTATTAATTATTGTTATTGCTGTCACAGGGAAGACATGTACATGACACTCAAGTCAAGAAGCACAAAAGGGCGTCCACCCTATTCACGTTCCCCGGCCATCAGCTCCCTTCCCCGGAGGCAGACGCTGCCCCTGTCTATCTCATCCTTGTCCAGAAACAGCCCACACGTACTTTGTGCTGCACTTATGCAGTTTGATGTTTGCAGGAGACACTGGCTCGAACTCGGGAAACAGGCTTGTAAGGATCCAAAGCTGGCTTGGGTACGTGTCAGAGCTCCAGAAGCAGGGGTTTTGAGGGCAATGGGGGGTATTTTCTCAAAGGAAAGACAGTGCCACGTGAGAAGAGAGACAAGCAAGAGCAGGAAGGAAAGGAAGAGAGGCTGTCCTGTATCAGACTGCACATCTCCCCACTCTTCCAAGTCCGAGGTCCAAGTTATAAGCACTCTGCTGCTCCTCGGGGCTCTGCCTCGACTTGGCTAGTGGTTCCTGGAAGCCATCCTTCCGTGGGCTCAGACTGGGACCTCCGCTCCCGCATCCAGGGCTCTCCCACCATGGGGCCGGAGCGCTCACTAGTTTCCACCACGCTCCTGGAAACCTTGGGATTGCCTGCAAGTTACTTCTTTTTCTTTAAAAAAAAAAAAAAAAAATTATTGTATAGACTAGACTCTCTTCCCACACAATTACACTGAAAGGCTCACTCTGCCTTCTGGAACCAAGATGACAGCGTGCATGGGCGGGCTGGAGGTGGAAGGGAGATACAAAATGAAGCCAACTTTCCAATCATGGATTTGTGAGAGCAAGGGGACATTTGGGGGACAAGGTCAGTGGGAGCAGCAGCTGCCTGGCCCTTGTCACGGGAAGGATGGGCTTGCAAGATGGGGCATGAGAGGCGCACGTGGTGGGTGGGTTGCTTCAGACCAGCCCTGCCCTGCTGTCAGCCCCGGGTAGCCTCCTAGCAAACACCTAGAGGCAGCCACAAAAGGCAGTCTTGCTCCCAACTCTACTTCCCAAGGGCTCCCCAGGGAGGAACGAGAGTTTTAGGAGGAGGCCATGCCACAGAGTCCGGGTCTCCTGGGCCTTCACACTAAATGCAAGAGCTTCACCGTTCTGGGCACAGAGCAGGAGTCCAGACCATAGGAGGCTGGTCCCTGCCCTTCAGAGGTCCCAGTATAACTTGACCAGACCACAAACGGGGTGAGAGTCAAACAGATGACTTACCCACACTTTGATGGCAGCAGAAAGAAATGCTACAAGACAGTCCATGATTCATTGCTAAATGGGGCAGTAAAAGTGTAATTGCCACAGGGGCTCCATGGACGGAGCAAAGAGCAAAGGGTTTCCAGAGGAGTTGGGACTTGAGCTGCGCCTCGGAGGGTGGTAAGTTGCAAACAGGAGAGAGAAAGTGATTCAGCCCCGTCAGAGAGAGTCAGAAGTCACCCCTGAGCTCAGGGGACCTGTTCCCTGTCCACCCACGGACACTCAGGCCCTGATACCTGGGAGAAGTCAAGACCCTGCCCAAGGTCAACAGCCGAGGCAAGTCAGGTTGTACGACTTCCAGTTCTTGTGTTGGCCCCAATTACGCCTCCCAGAGCCTTTCTCCCTTTCACACGTTACGCCCCGTCACGTACGCTCTGCAGGAGCCCGAGAAACAGTGGCAGGCAGGCCGCCATCCTGGAGGCGGTGGCAGGAGAGAGTGTCAGCAAAGCCCTACTATGAGTGTCTACTCCTCTCTGCCTTCTGCTGGCACCTCAGCCCCGCATCTTCTCACTTGCCTGCAGCTAAGTGGCATAAACTGCTTTTGCTGCTCCTTTTTGCCCCCTTCTTGTGTCCCCTCACTTTCAGGGAGAAAGAAAGAGCTAAAGACACAGAAGAAAATTGCCACTAATGTTCCCTCCTCTCCCTCCATTAGAGTTAGCGCTTATAAATATTGAAGAGCTAAGCTCCGCCAACCCCTGTGAGTACCATTGTCTGGTGGCTGTTCCCTCCCCCTCCTCGTCTCCCAGGGCAACCCTCCTGGGAGGTGGAGGAGGGACCGGAGGGACCCACTCTGGGAAAGCCAGGGAGGCCTGCTGGAGCTGCCCTGCCCCGTGAGCTGGGCCACACATGGGGGCCCGCAGGTCTCCTCCTACTGGGGCAGCTGCGAGCCTGGAGGAGGAGTGGTGGAGAAAGGCTGCAGAGAAGACGAGGACAGGGTCAGGGAGCTGGGGTTCTCCAGAGGACACTGGGAAACAGGTTACTAAAATCAAACGGCCCCGGTAGAAAGAAAAAAAAACAAAACTCACACAAAGGCACCCACTCCTCCAACGGGCTCCTGGGCGAGATCCTGAGCTGAGAGGCAGGACTCAGGAGGTTCTGGTGAGCTCTGGAACACCCAGTAATGGGGGCTCCCACCTGCCTTACTCATAGACCCCGACAGGGAGGCCAGAGAAGGAGGGACCCTGCTAGTAGAGAAGGGATGGGGGTGAGCAGGCTCCTGGAAGCGAGACCCAGGCAGCCCCCACATGCCTGTCTCCAGTTGACAGAACTTCCCAGTCCTTCATTCTTGCAGTCAGGATTTCCTGCTCCAAACACACAATACCCTTCCCAGGCCCTCTCCTGGGGTGCTCCCAAGCCTGGCTGTGGGCCCTCCGGACGGTAGCACATCCTTTGAGGGCAGGTGTGGGGCTGTCAGGAGATGTTCCGTACACTAATAAATCAGGGGGCCCGGCCAAGGCTTGTGCCCACATTAGCTTAGCATGGATTACCATATAAATTGGATTTTACTGCCATTTCCAGTTTCCCCTTCCTAATTTACCTTTTCTACTTCCTTCTGCCCTAGTGAACCTCTCTCTGGAAAGTCTTCTGTTTCCACGGGGAGAGAAACCCTTTCTGTCTGGACTCCAGGCCCTCTGGGTCTGCCCCAGCCAGCCAGAAATCTTCTTTTCCCACCCGTCTGATCCAATACGGTGCCGTCTCTGGATTGTGCCTACAGACTGGCTCTGAGTTAGCCTGCTCTGTCATTCTCGAGGCCTTTGTATTTTCTAAAGTACACCTGCAGCCTGTATTGGCATTGCCCAGCTTTCCAGCTCGGATAGTGTTCTGGAAGCAAACCACAGGGGTTCGGGTGCTCTGCCCTACACAGACTCAGGTTTCCTTGACTTAGGAACGATCAGTGGGCAGAAGGATTTTTGCCACCCTTATCACCTCAGCCTCTCCAGCACCAAGCTGTCTCACTGCAGCAACGAGCTACAGACCATCTCTGCTCCGAGTGGCAAATCGCGAGTGGAGACTGGCCCCAAAAGAAAAATGAACAAGAAATGCAATATAATGAACGCAGGGCTCTGATGATTCCCGTTCAATGCCTTGTCTTTTCCAGGCTGCCAGGGACTTTTGTCTTCTCACCAAAAGATTGAAAACTGTCACTCCGACTAAGGCCCAAAGTTCGACTCACAGAACAGGCAAGGAGAGGCCTGGCCCATCGCCCACCATCTATCTACCCCTTTCCGATTCCATCAGCTATAAGATGCTGAACGGGAGTCGGGAGAATTCCCACGGAGGGAACTTCAGCCCCGATCAAAAGAACATTGGGCTCCCAAACCAGTAGCTTTTTATCTTGCTCACTATTTGACAGCCAAATCAATCCTCTTTTTTTTTTTTTTTTTTCTCTCACTCTGATCAGCTCACAGCTGGTGGAGAGAGATGCTTTTCTCCTAAGGCCACTTCCACACTCTTAATTTGTGTTTCTTAGGAAAAGGAGGAGAGGACCCTAACTGCTTGTGGTCATTCTGTCTTGGCTTCAGGATTTCTGCTGGTCTGATCTCAGGGAAGCCACTAGCAAAAAGATCTCTAGACACTGAACAGTTAATATGCTCCGTGAGAGATTCACCTTAAAACAATGCAGGCAAAGAAAGGAACTGGAGAGAAGAAACGTTAACTAAGTGTGTAGCGCGTGCAAAGTATTGGGGGAGGCAATTAACATATAATAGGAATATCATTTATTAACATGTCAGTTTACCACCTCTTGCCCCACCGCCCCTGGCCATCCAGACTTGCTTCTGCTTATGCCCCCAGCCCTAGCCCTCTGCGTACTCATAAGCGGAGACATTTCCAGCAAGATTCGGGGGTCTTCTGATGTAATTGGGAGAGTGGGTAAGTAGAAAAAAAAGAGGCTAGAGGCAGGGAGTAACAGGAGGGTTTGGCCAGAAAGGCTAAGACCATATACATAACTTTAAAAACAACAACAACAACAACAACTAAAACAGACTAAGAAAGCCAGAGCGAAAAAAGTCAAAAGGTACATGGCTCAAGAGAAGGTTTGGGGGGGGTGCCTGGGCGGCTCAGCCAGTTAAGTGTCTGATGTCAGCTCGGGTCATGATCTTGTGGTTCACGAGTTCAAGCCCCGCATCAGGCTTTGGATTCTGTGTCTCCCTCTCTCTCTCTCCCCCTCCTCTGGCTCCCACTCTGTCTTTCTCTCACTCTCAAAAATAAATAAACACTAAAACAAATTTTAAAGAAAAGAAGATTTGGGAGATTAGCATGTAGCCTCTGGAGAAGTACAGATAGAAGAGAAGAGGCAATGAGGAAGAGCTCTCAAGAGTTACTATGGGCTTGGGCTTGTATTCTCTTTAACGTTCCTCAAGGGGTGCCTGTGAAGTTTGGAATTCCTTTTAAACTGCCCTTTGGCTAAGGTTTGTCTATACTTCTTTAAATGCAATTCTATACCAAGACTGGGCTCTGAGTGTTCACAAGATTTATTCAGGTTACATATCAAGACCCCTTTTGAACCTATGGCACAAAATTTCACTGCACCTCAAATTACAAACTGTATCTTAGACTCAAAACAAGAGCGGCGAGGACAACTTCTCCCAGGCTACTCAGTTACTGGAGTCACCCTGAAAAGGGAGGGAGCGGGTCGAGTATTAGAGCGGCAGAGTATTGCCTTGAATGGGTCTAGACTGATCGGGCATTGACATTCTCTCACTGCTCAAAAATGATTTGAGTATCTTAGGAAAGTCGGTTTATTAGGGTTGGGATAAAGAGGAATGTCTCAGCTTTGTAAGACTTTTTTTCTCTCTCTCTCTTTTTTCTTTCTTCCCCCCACTTTTTTTTTTTTGGCATTTTGATTCAGTGATCTCACATAATGCCACATGAAACATCCTTTTCCAAATCCTCCATTCTCCTGCAAATTGCAATGCTGGCTTGCTCATCACCTCCCTGATTTCTCTGACTTTGAGGTTGCAGTGAATGAGCCATATGGGGCCTTAGGATTTATTTTGGGTGCGGATACCGTTATCCCTTAAGGAGATGAAGACGCAGTATTGTCTTTCGAGTCTACTCTTGGTACCTAATTCTTTAAAATAAAATTGTAGCATCTGACTCTTTTGAATCCAGGAGAGCCAAGATAATTGTGAATTTAAAACAATTCTAGCTATTTTATACAAAATGAAAGAAAAGAACTTCTCTTTTACCTCAGGTTGCCCCATCTTATTTTGTCCCACCATTTTTTTTATGGAAAATAGTCACCCATAATGCAAAGATGATACATTTTTACAGTGAACACAATATACCCACTAACTAAATTCGTCCATTAACATTTTACTAGACTTGCACTGTTGTGTTTCTCTATACATCTATCCATCCATCAACCCATCTTATTTTTTTTATTTTACCATTTATCTTTATTTTTTATTGAAGTATAATTGACATATAAGAATGTGTAAGTTTAAGGTGTAGAACATATTGATGCATCTATATATTACAACCTGATTACCCCACTGGCATTAGCTAGCCACTGCTATCACTTCACATAATTATCATTTCTTTCTTGTGGTGAGAACAGTTAAGACCTATCTCTTAGCAACTTTGAAGTTTATAACACAGTATCGTTGACGGTCATCACATTAAATCTCCAGGACTGGTTTATCTACCGGTTCCCAGTGTACCCCTTCGAACAACAGATGCCCAACTCCTCCGTGCCCAGCCTCTGGTAGCCATCATTCTACTTGCTGTTTCTATGACTTCAGCTTTTTCATATTCCACATATAAGTGACATCCTATAGTATTGGTCTTTGACTTATCTCAACATAATGTCCTCAAGAATTTCCTTCCTTCCCATGGTTGAATAATATTCTGTTGCATGTACACATCACATCCTCTTTATCCATCCAGTGATAGGCAGTTGGCTTGTTTCCATATCTTGACTGTTGTGAATAATGTTACATTGAACATGGGAATACAGATATCGGTTTGATATCCCGGTTTCATTTCCTTTGGATAAATACCCACTGGTAGAATTGTTGGATCGTATACTAATTCCGTTTTTTAATTTTTTGAGGAAATTCCATACTGTTTTCCATAGTGGCTAAACTAACGTACCTTCCCACCAACGGAGATCCAAGGAGCCAAGAATGCCCAAGGGAGAAAGGAGGGTCTGACAGGAAAACTGGAGAGCCACATGCAGAAAGATGAAGTTTGGACCCCTAGCTCAGACCACTCCCAAAAATTAACTTGAAATCGATTAAAAACTTAAACATAAGACCTGATGCTATAAATCTTATTTTGCACAAGGAACCATAGAATAAATTCTCTAAGTTACCTTATTTGTGGTGCATTGCACATGTCAGTACAATTCTCCCTAAATACTTCAACATGGGTGTCATTAACTGGATGTAAGGATTTGTTACAGATTTCTTTTATTTTTAGATAAAATTTATACACAATGAAATGCAGAAATCTTAGGTGTACTTCTGCTAAGCTGGGATAAGTGAGTGCATTATTTGTTGTAACTTAAATCCTAATCAATACATAGTAGAATTTTGCCATCACCCCAGAAAATTTTCCAATGCCCTTGCTCATCAATTCCATCACTCCTGCTCTCCAGAGCAACAGCCATTATGAATTTCTGCTGCCATAGATCAACTTAGTTAGTCTATTCTAGAACTTCATAGAAATGGAACCATACAGTATACTCCATCCCATTTTACTTGCAAAATAAAGTAACCTCTAGCCCCCTGCGGTAGAGCAAATACTGGGGCATTTTCTCCTCGCATGGTTTTAGAAAACAGGGAGTCTGCTTGTTCCCCATAAAGACCAGAGTTCTGTGGGTCATCAGTCCTCATGTTGGATGCATGCTACCTATAGGCTCGAGTGGGTTAGCTGAACCATCCAGAACAGGCAAAGCCAGTGAAAACATAGGATATCTGTGGTTTTAATGGGCTCTGTGATGGGTTCCTGTAGCCTTCCACTCATTTGTAGGAAATATTTCAGGAAGCTTCATTAGCATCGAGATCTTCCTGAGCTTCAAGGGTCTACGTGGTCTTGCTCCAGGTTGGAAGTCAGGGTGCACAAAACACTTGGCATCATATAAACCCAGCCTGGGTCCTCATTTGCTTCATCCCTTTGACCCAGAGGGTTGCAGGCATCACATCTTGGGTTCTTGGTCCTGGAATCAGCGCTGCGAGGGCCCTGCGGACCTTGCCATAGGGGAGAAACGTCTTGTTTTCCTCGTGCTCTCTACGGGAGGGAGCAGCCAAAGGAAGGAGCTGTCTGCATTGCCTGTGGTGTAAGACCACCCGCCAGCACAGAAGAGGAAGCCGAGGGAAGTAAACAAACCAAATTCTGAAATGCGTTCATCAGTGCAATCTGTCCTCTGAACGCTTTTGCATCGAGGGATGGTTGAGACGCAACCAAGCGGAAGGACCTAATCAGCTGGCCTCAATGACAGCATGAAGGAGGGGAGGAGAAGCATCCAGACAGCAGTATCACCCCCTCCCCCAGACTCAGCAGGGCAGGATGCTGTGCCTCCAGTGCAGTGGGCTATCTGCTTTAGACAGTCAAATTGCTTCCCTGCACATGGGAGGTTTTCCCTCATCACTACTGCCCTGAGTGTAGGCACTGTGCTCCTATGTGCCTAGTGCTGAACCCAGGGGTGGCACAAATGGGAATCACGGTGGTGGTGGTGGTGGTGGTGATGTAAAGGGAGGATTCTTTGGAAGCTCCTATGCCCATATCTCAGGGGTGGGTGAGACTGGGCACTAACAGAATTCTGCAGAGCCGACCGAGAGAACAGTCAATGTTAGTCCACATGGTCAATGGAATGGGGGAGGAAGAGGGGTTGCCTCTCCTTCGCAAGGCTAATTGAAACTAGCCTGATGTTCATAAACGTTAAGACCCAGATCCTGCCTTGATAGGGCCGCAGCTGCAGAGACTGCTAAAGAGAGGAGTCCACAGGTTCAGAGTTTCTGGTTTGGACCTAATAAGAATGATAATGGTGGTAATTAGAGACCAATCTATTATCAAGGATGAATTGAGACGTGTCATAGGTTCATACGCATTAAAGCTTGAGGACCATGTGTTCTGGAAGCATGAGCCAGATTGTGCAATCCCCAGCTTCTCAGGATGGGGTGGTGAGGCTTGGAGTTCTGCACACCCAGCCAGCAAGGGAAACCAATCTGCAGCAGGTGGCCATTGAGGAAGGACCAACAACTTCACCGGGAAGCCGAGGGCCAGCCAGTGGGAAAGCATGAAAGAGTTTTTTCCTATGTCCTCCTGACTATAAATTCCCAATGTTGAGCCTTAGTTCTCCTTGGATGCTTCATTCAAAAGCTATGTAGTGACCCTGTACCTTGTACCAGAAAGGACCCTGTCCTTGGAGCTCATAATCTAACTCAGGGACAATTCTTTACCCCCTTTCTGCTTCCCTGTCAGCTTTACTTCTCCTCCCTTTTTTGACACCAGTGCAGGAAAGAGAAGGGGCCTGAGTATTTAAAAACCGAAGCTGGAGGCGCCTGGGTGGCGCAGTCGGTTAAGCGTCCGACTTCAGCCAGGTCACGATCTCGCGGTCCGTGAGTTCGAGCCCCGCGTCAGGCTCTGGGCTGATCGCTCAGAGCCTGGAGCCTGTTTCCGATTCTGTGTCTCCCTCTCTCTCTGCCCCTCCCCCGTTCATGCTCTGTCTCTCTCTGTCCCAAAGGTAGACAAACGTTGAAAAAAAAAAATTAAAAAAAATAAAATAAAATAAAATAAATAAATAAATAAATAAAAACCGAAGCAAAGGCGGGGGCCCCGGGTGGCTCAGTCGGGTGAGTGCCCGACTCTTGGTTTTGGCTCAGGTCATGATCTCACAGTTCGTGAGTTCAAGCCCTGCATCGGGCTCTGCACCGATGGCCCAAAGCCTGCTTGAGATTTCTCTCTCCCTCTCTCTGCCCTCTCCGGCTTGCTCTCTCTCTCTCTCTAAAACAATAAATAAATAAACATAAAAACTAAGGCAAAGGAAGGAGAGAAGTGAGTGAGCATTACCGTGCCTCCTACTGCCTAGATGTATAATAAAAGCACACACATGGTTACTATCCTCAGGACCTTCTTATCAAGTGGCAGGCTAAGAGACAAACTGGATGACTCAAAAGTTGCAGATGAGGCATCTGACGCGGGGACTAAGGGACAGTTCCAAGTTCCAGTGCCAAATACCACAGCCAAGAACTGATTCCAGCATTCCACAGTCTACACTGAAATTAAAAACCCTCTAGAAGAAACCGCCTTGAGGACTGCCCACTATTACCCCACCCGTTTACTTACACCTTTGTTCTCCTGAGACCCAGTCTGGGTCCACCTGCCCCTATCGCACACTCTTTCCCTTCCCCAGGTTTGGCCAGGCTCTCCTCCCTCCCAGGCGACCTCTTCACCAGGACCGGGGAGAGCGTGGAGAACTCCCCACACTTGTGCTTCCAGATGGTTCTATTTATATAGCTCCTGACTTCTGGCCTTCCCAGCCCTGGGCCAGCTGTCTGATTATCCTGGTGGCGTCCTGACCATCCATGCTTGGGTCACCAGGGGGCACAGCCACATGACTCAAGGGCAGAGTCATGGGCCAGGGGCCAAGGCAGGGCTCGGCCCCACTGTGCCCACAGAGGGTCTGTTGCATCAGCTCGCGAGTGCCGGTCCAGATGGCGCAGCCAGGCCTGCCTTCTCGGCAGCCTCACGGCCTGACCATTAAATGGCCTGTTGTGCTTATATTGTCACCCACCCCGTCTACCTGTTTGTCTCCCTGTCGCTATTTCATGCTCCCTGAGCATTCACAGAGGCAGGGGCGACTCTAAGCAAGGTCCCCCTGCCCTCCCGGCAGCTGCAGTTCAAAGCACCTTTTCTTCTTTGACAATTTAAAGAGCAAGAACTGTCATATCCCAAGTTTCTGTGCTCAGTGAAGCATTGCCAATTAAGTCTCCAGGGAGACTGCATCTTTGGGGAGCCACTCACGAGACGGCTGAGTCTCCAGGGCTGGAAACAAGGGGCCCCCACGGGGGGTGCTGAGGGGCCAGCTCCAAAGAAGGGGTGCCAAAGAAGCTGTTGCTTCCTCTTGGAAGCCTGGGCTTCCTTTCTAGAAGCCTGGGCTAATGGAAAACTTCCCCTTCTTCCAGACATTTGAACGCCTAACCAACCACCTCCTTCCTAACCATACACATGTACACACACCCAAGCACATATGTGCACACACATGTGCACCACAGGGATGCACACAAATGCAAGGTGGCTTACACCTACACACACACACACACACACACACACACACACGAGTCTCCACTATCCAAGCAGGCGCGATTACCCTCAGTCATGCTTTCCTACCTGAGACAGTTCAAAATGAAACAATTGCCTGATAAAAAAAAAAAAAAAAAAAAAAAAAACTACAAAAATAACAATTTTGCAGCGTGTGACCATGTCTGAGTTATACGGACTATGTCTATTAGCTCATGCACGTCACTGTCATCGGTCTGACAGAGGGTGCACCTGAAGGGCCCTGACAGTGCTTGTCACTGGGGAGCTCAGTGCCTGTGCAAGCCACCTCGCAATTATTCTAATAAAACAAACATGAATCCAATTCTAAAAAGAGTATCCCCTAAATCACGCTAATTGGAGTTTAAGGGAGCGACTGGATTTTGTGGAGAGTGCTTTACTTCATATAAGAGCAGGTTTCAAACCCCTGAGTACACATTGGCTCTGGGATATGGTGGGAGGGAGCGAGGGTGCTGGGAGGTGTGGGGGGAAGCCGTCCTGGGACAGGAAGATGCTCTAGGAGGTCGCTAAGGGCTTTTCTTCCTGCAGGTGAAGACAGGATTTCCGGGGGGGCCACAGTTTGGGGAACCACAGCAGTAGACCCAGAGGGACCCTCAGAAATAAGTTCTTCCAACCAACCCACATACAGAGGAGGACGCCCAAGCCTGAGAGGCGAGAATCTGAGGAAGGATATGAGTCACCTAGTATAAGGGATGGGACCAGGACCGGCCTCAGACTCCCTACTGGTCCTGCGTCTCCCGAAGCACACAGGTATGGCATGGTACAGCTCTGCCCCAGCGAAACACATGTGACATAAGCCTCCCTCAGCTTGACAAGTGGAAAAGGCAGATTAGTTGTATCTCCAACCCCAGGACAACGGACAGGCTCCTCTGCTCCCCTCTGGACACAGGGTCCTGGCGGTCTCTTCTGCGCATCCTGTGGGTCGCCGGGAAATCTATCTCCATAGCCAGGACAGCCAGTGGGAGTGACCCATAAGAAAGCAGGGAGACAGTCCCTGACTACCTGGAACCCAGTCCTCTGCACACGGGCCTCCCCCGCCCCCACACACCGCTGCTGCCACTATCCACTCCCTGCCCGACCGTGTGCTCCTCAAGGGCAGGGACCATGCAAACTCAGTGCTAACTCCAGCGCCCAACTGGAGAATTCTACGCTCAGGTGTGGGGCATAAATTAAATCAAACTAGATTGGATTAGCCAGTCAACGGTAGCTGGCTTTGCGGTGACTTGGACACATCAGGGACAGCAGCGGGACCTGGAAGAGGAGGGGCAGGCCCCTCGCCAGGCTGCAAGGACCGAGAAACAGGTCAGAGAGCTGACTTAACGGTGGGGCCGTGGCCTCACTTGAGGAACAGTGTCAGTTCAGGGGAAATGCCCTTTAAATTGCGCACAGGAATTTACAGGACGCCTCTTTGCCCACATGTAGTTTAGAAGCGGGATTTCCAAAACGAGACGAAAGCCTTGGTGGGAGAGTGACGTGGCCTAAGCCAACTAAATGCAAGGCCAACAATGCAGGTCTTGAGGAAGCACAAAAACTGAGAAATACTGGGGTCACAGGGACCCGGGGAGTCATGCGGTCGGGCCGGGCCCCTTCAGATGAGGAGGCCGTTGGCTGGAGACGGGAGGCAGGCATGAAGTGAGTCACCCATGGGCGGGAGCCCCGTCTCTTGCCTCCGGCCTCAGCGGCTGCTTCCCCACTCTACTCTGCTGCAGCGGGAGGGCACCACTGACCTCCAGAACCCAGGGCTCGGGGACAGAGCTGCGGAGACTCCCCGGGGTCAGAGTCGAATGGCCCTTCACAACCCCACAGAACTTGAGTAGTTAAACAACAGAATCCAAGCCAGACCTCAGAAGACACCAGAGGGCACACAAAAGGCCCAGATGCTTCTTTTCTCCCCACTGCCTCCTCCTGGATTCCTCCAACTCATGGCCATGCTCCCCACTCATCGGGCCAGAGGAAGAGCAGAGAGGAAAACACACAAGCACAGGGACAGACTGAGCAAGCAGGTGGCACGGGACAAAGCAAGAGCTCCTTCCAAAGAGGCTATTCCAGCAGCAAGGGTTGCCAGCGCTGTGCCAAGGACTGAGGGTACAGTGGGGAGAACAAGACAGAGGCCTTACACTGGAAACTTGGCCATCAGGGCACCTCACTCCTGCTCCCTCCTCCCATCCCACCTCAAGAGGGGGACAGGTGTTCTTCCACAGGGTATGGCCCCCAGGGGCAGGGTGGCGGGTCAGGGGACATGCAGCACCACCTTCCTTCAGATACGGCCACCGACCCCCACTCTGGTCCATGTGGCTCTGTCCACACCCGCTGGACTCCGGGATCACAGTGGGCAACAAAAGCCTCCACCGAGGGCCGAAGGGCCCGACCAACTACACATTCCCCAGAGTTTCCCAGACAAGGGAACAGATGGCACTCCATGTGAAGGGGCCCGTGAGGCGGGTTAGACATTGTCAGGACACCTCACCTGTCCATGATCACAGGATCAGCAGGGGCCAGGTGTGGCGGTGGCTTTCTCGCCCTTCCACCTCCCCTCCTGCTCTCACGGGATGCAGCTAAGTGTGGTAGACACATCGCAGAACTTGAAAGTCTGTGGACGCGACTTCCAATTCCAGCTCTACCCCCTACCAGCTGGGTGGCCTTGGGCAAGGACGCTAAACTCCTTACACCTCCTGGTATCTATCTCTATCTGTACAAGGAAGATAACACCTCGTCTCTCGGGCTCCTTGTGGGGATGAAGGGAACCAGCAGAACACATGTGCAGGTGAGCTCTGGCCCCTGAAAAGTGCTCAGTGAGGGCTTCCTTGCCTTTCTGCTTCCTTCCATGACCCCTGGAGGGCTTGGTACTCCTCTCAGGAGCCCCTTTCCCAGCCTCAGATGTAGTGAGGAAGGGGGGAGGCAGCAAATAATAACATTTATGTAAAGTTTACAACAAGCGAGACACCATGCTCAGTGGTTTGTAAGGATCTCCCACAACTCTGTGGACACAGCTTGTAAATGGCGGAGCTGTCTCTGTGGTCAACCATTAGTAAGAGGAGGACCGTGGTGAAGAAACCATGCACAAGGAGAGAGCGGAGCATTTGGAAGAGGATTCGGGCTGCTTGGTGCATCTAGTCCTGCGTGTGAGGTGGGGGGACAGTGAGGCTCGCTCTGGTCACCTCTGTCCCTCCAGGAGCCGGGCTGTGATTAAGCATGTTTGATGAGGGCTGTTTGTTCTGGAAATCACCTAATGAGCTACAAGACCATTATCTAGCACCAAAACAGTATTATCATAAATATTACAAATTAGATTAGGCCACCTTTGCGAAATCAAACAAATAATAAGAGTAACTGAAAAAATGAGAATAAATCAGCCCACTCGGTTCCTCAAGATGCTCTTGTTGATTTGTGTATCCGCTTTGGACCATGTGGGCTGAAGACAAAAATTGATCCAGTCATCTGTCAGGGCTGTTGTCTGAATGAAATTCTCCCAGGAACGAAGTGAATCTACATGTATAATGTGCACAAGCATGCACACAGGAGAAGCTGTCCCACCGTGCCACACTGCCAAGTGACTTCAGGCCTTCGTTCTCTGGCAAGATTACACCATTCTCTACTTTCAATTTGCAGATGGAAACGGATTTCATTTTTGACATTTTTATCCATAGTTTGAGAGAACAACGTTTTCTGTTGGGATTGGCTGGAGTGAACGAGACGATTTTATTTATCCTCATGAAAATGTTGAAGCCCTACTTCAAGTAGTTTCTTACAGGAGAAATCGGTCTCTCTTTCCATTACTGGGAGATCACCCTCTCTCTCCTTAGTCTTTTCAATTCAACCACTACTTGAAATAATCGATATTTGATTTTTACACAAAAAAACGTGGACAGTTCCACTTTCACCAGCGCAGAATTGGATGGCATTGGAAAAATTATTTCTGAACCCACAAACTTTTGTTAAGATGACTGTTCAGAGACTAGGCTCTGTGCTCACCTCTCTGCTTCCTCTTTGTAAACAGCAGGAAGGCTGTCTCTCCCAGGCTCCCCTGCAATCAGGCAGCGGCTACGTGAATGAGTCCCGGCCAAGTGGATGTGAATGGAGATGATGTAAGCCACTTCTAGGTCTGATCCTCTACTACGGCGACCTTGGAGGTCATGTGTCCTGGGTGTTGTATCTGCAAGATGAAGACCTAAGTGAAAATCTTTGCTGCAGTAAATGCTCATGACTGACTAACACAACGAGGATGCAGTATTTCAGTTCCAGCTCACACGTACAGACAGCTTCCTCCATGGTGTGGGTGATAATGTATCTGAGTATGAGAAGTCCTTTGTGTCTATCCTCATCACCAAATAATCTGATCTAATTCTGATCACTTTTTGATCAAGAAAGCAAGAAGGTTTTTGTTTTTATAAAGAACGTATGCCTCTGGCAGATTACTTGGCAATAAAGAAAGCTCTTACCTCATATAGTAATGAGATAGCAACTGCTGGTTTATTCTAATACAACAACCTGGCGGATAAATATCATTATCCCCATTCTACAGATAAGGACATTGAGGCTCAAAAACCTAAACAACTTGTCCAAGTGACATCACCACGTCAAAAGAGGAGCGAAGGGGCACCCAGGTGGCTCAGTTAGTTGGTTAAGCGTCCAACTCTTGATCTCAGCTCAGGTCATGATCTCAGGGTCATGAGTTCAAGCCCTGAGGTGGGTTCCATACTGGGCATGAAGCCTACTTAAAAGAGAGAGAGAGAAAGAGAGAGACAGAGAGAGAGAGAGACAGAGAGAGAGGATCCAGGATATAAACTTAGATCTTCCTTGTTTCATGAACTTGTTTTTCTTAAGCCACATTGTCTCTTGACTCTATTATATTCAAATAAGGTAGAATTGCCAACATGGTATGATGAAGGGTCCGCTTTGTATATCTTTAAGCCAGAGAAACCTGAGGCTGAAGATAAAGGAATGAGCTTTGAAGGAATTCACACACATGCAGATAGGTCAGATTTTTTTTTAATTAATAGGCTTTATTTTTTAGCAGGGAAAGTCAATGGAAAGCACACAAAGTTTCCATATACCCCTTCTTTCCCACCCTATTATTGCTATCTTCTATAATTGTGGTATATTTGTTACAATTGATGAGCCAATATTGATATATTATTATTATCTGAAGTCCATAGTTCACATCAGGGCTCACACTTTGTGTTGTACAGTCCATGGGTTTTGACAAATGTATAATGATTTGTACCCACCATAACAGTCTCACACAGAAGAGTTTCACTGGAGCAAAAATCAGGGAAGGATTTCATGGAAAATGTGAATACAGGTTGGACTTTCAAAAATGGATAAGGGCACCTGGGTGGCTCAGTCGGTTAAGCATCTGACTTTAGCTTAGGTCATGATCTCACAGTTCATGAGTTTGAGCCCCATGTTGGGCTCTGTGCTGACAGCTCACAGCCTGGAGCCTCTTTAGATTCTGTGTCTCCCTCACTCTCTGCCCCTCCCTAGCTCTCTCTCTCTCTCAAAAACAAATAAACATTAAAAAAATTTTTCAAATAAAAAATAAAAGAATGGATAGGATTTGGGGCACCTGGGTGGCTCAGCTGGTTAAGTGTCCAACTTCGGCTCGGGTCATGATCTCATGGTTCATGGGTCTGAGCCCCACATCAGACTCTGCTGACAGCTCAGAGCCTGGGGCCTGCCTCGGATTCTGTATCTCCCTCGCTCTCTGCCCCTTCCCCTCTCACCCTCTGTCTCTCAAAAAATGAATACATGTTAAATAAATAAATAAATAAATAAATAAATAAATAAAGGATAGGTTTTTTAGATGGATCAAGAACCATGAACAAAGCCAAAGAGAAGGAAATGCACAAGGCGTTATTCGAGAGGTAGTGGGTTTCAGTTTGTGTTAAGCACGGGGCTCACACTTGGGAGATAAGAATGAATGCTTATTTGACATACTTATTTGACACCAGGCAATTGCTAAACATTTTACATGGACTAAGTGATCCACAAAACGATTTATAATAGAGATGCACTGTTACCATATTTAATGAAAGGTGTGCAAGTTAAAGCTTCGAAGCATTTTTTTTAACATTTATTCATTTTTGAGAGTGAGAGAGGCAGAGTGTGAGCAGGGGAGGGGCAGACAGAGAGGAAGGCACAGAATCCAAAGCAGGTTCCAGACTCTGAGCTGTCGCACAGAGTCCAATGCGGGGCTCAAACCCACGTGCCATGAGATCGTGACCTGAGCCGAAGTTGGACACTTAACCAACTGAGTCACCTGGGTGCCCCAAAGCTTAGAAGCATTTTTAAAAACTTTTCTGAAGCGACACAGTAGATATCTGGAGCATCTGAAGTACAAACTTAGACTGAATGAGTCCAGAACCCTTTGACTCAGTCACTGCACCATAATGCCTCCCGAACAAAACAGAACAGAGCAGATAAAATGGAAAAGGTAAAATTGGGAACCATTTGAGATGGACTTGGAAGTCAGGCTGAAAAGTTGTTTTCTTTCAGCAATATAATTTTCAAGAAAAGTATATACTAGTATTTCCTTTTGGTAGTTGAAACCATGGGGGAAAAGGATAAGTATAAATCTACAGAATCTTGTCTGCTTTGCAACAGCTTATATAGGCTTAAAAAAAAACCTCTATTTAGGAGAATGACATGATAAAGTCACATTTGGGGATGTTATTTATCCTGAAGATGGTATGTCAAGTAGATTGGGGAGAAAGAAAGCTGAAGGAGAATCAGTTAAAAGTTTACTGAACATCATTCAGGTGGTGAGCCAGAAAGGTTTGGACATGAAACGGTGGTCATAGGAATCAAAATAAAAGGATGGTTATGGCAAAAAAGAATGTCACGAGACTTGACCAGTCTGGGGGATGAGGGAAATGTCCGAAAGAGTTAATGCTGGAACTATTTTCAAAAACACTAAAGGTTAGCGAAGGGGAGCTTGGATCACAGCCATGGTTATGATTCCATCATGATGGAACTGTCCAGCAGAGACCTGGAAATCAAGTCTGGAGTTGAGTGAAAGGGTCAGGTGCAGAGTCACAGATTTGAAAGTCGCCTTTGTAACAGTGAGTAGAGTGAAGGGTGGAGAGAGGGAGGGAAGAGGAAATGACTGGACCATGCACGGAGGAAGGAGGACAATTCAGCAGACGCAGGAGAGTGAGAAGATCATCGCGATGGCAGGGAAGCTGGAGTCCAGGACTCGGTGGGCTTCGACAAGAAGATCGAGACAAGACTGTCAGATGCTACCCCAACGAGAGACCAGAGGCAACACGACCAGGAAAGGGCCTCTGGAGTCCTTTAGTATGACCTGGAAAACATCCAGAAGGGAGAGAACGGAGATGTTGATGGCTTGGGAGCGGTGAGCGGTGTCTGGGGATGCTCGAAGCACAGGAAGAACATGACTTTTCTCTGGCATCGAAGACCCAGGAGGATAGATTTCCTCAAAGCTGTTGTTGAGATGCCAAGGGAATAAGCAGCAGCACCAAAGCTCAAGTGACTTCGAGGAGAGCCATTTCTGAGCAGGTGAGTCAAGAAGAGACACCTGAGGCACGTTAGGCGGTAAGCACTGCAGGGGAGATGGGCCACCTCTGGAGAGAAGGGGTGGGAACGTAGTGGGAGGGAGACTCAGCTGCCACCGTACCGCATATGTTGAGTTTCATACCATGTACAATTACTGCTCATCTGAACTGGGCAAACAGGTGAGACCATCACCCTTCCCCGCGATGCTGCATCCAGCTGGAATCAGGGGCTCTGAAGTTATATATGGGAAAGCAGATCTCTCCCCTGAGCAGAAAATGTGCAGTGGGCTTAGGTTCTGAGAACTGACTCCACTTTGCATTCCCTCACTAGTTGTGGCAAGAAAAATCAATCAGAGGCAAAGACGAGGCTCCTCCTCCACCACCTTCTTCTTTTGTCTTTTAGCCCTTTTTCTCTCCTGTGCGTTTTCTCCCCAGGTATTTGCATCACACGCAGTGGATTCAGTGCTGTATTGAGAACTGGTTTTATTTTTCATTGGAAAGAAATGTTGGTTTTAACATTAGTCCAAGAAGAGCATGATTAGGAAGGCAAATCAGGGGCGCCTGGGTGGCGCAGTCGGTTAAGCGTCCGACTTCAGCCAGGTCACGATCTCGCGGTCCGTGAGTTCGAGCCCCGTGTCAGGCTCTGGGCTGATGGCTCGGAGCCTGGAGCCTGTTTCTGATTCTGTGTCTCCCTCTCTCTCTGCCCCTCCCCCGTTCATGCTCTGTCTCTCTCTGTCCCAAAAAAAAAAAAAGTTGGAAAAAAAAGGAAGGCAAATCAGCTCCGACGAATGATCAAATGGTACATTTCAAAACCAGATGGTAATGATTTAAAGATGATCCACTGGCTTTGGATTACCCATGCTATTGCTCACCTCCATCAGCACTGCTAACCATGAGGTGACTGGGATCCATAAAAGCCTTTAAAGCAAACGCAAAACTCCCATCTATTGCCTAGTTTCACTTTTCCCCCACAGCACTGATTTAGACTGCAATCAATTGTATATGAACTCAAAGCAGAGAATGTTCAAATTAGCACTTGCCAACAAGTAATCAGAATCCCAGAATATTCTGTTTTGAAACTCATTTTCTTCCCTCTACACACACACACACACACACGCACACGCACACGCACACACACATATACATACACGCACTACAAGTGTGGAGAAACCCACATTAATCTGCTTGCTGGGTACTGATGTTAATGATGGAATTACTCTCTCGAAATCCAAATCTATGTGTTAGAGCATCATGAAAGGGAAGCCACTTTGCTTGGTAATGATTGAATGCTGCTCTTTGCTCCTTTAGACATTTCTATTTTGGGTGTCCAGACCCTTTTGAGCTCTAGACGCAAGTCCTTAAAGCAGGAGAAAAGGTCAGTGACAGAGAAGGCAATCTATGCATCGGTTCTGCCAGGAGCTCAGAGCTGGGAACCAAGAGCTAAACTGGAGCCAGCATGTAAGTCATCGGCTCCATTTTCTAATCCCATCATGGCAGCCTCACAAGGCAAGTGAGCTGGCCCTGGTCCTGGGCCAGCTGGGGCCAGAGAAGGAGAAGGCAGAAAGCTGATGCCCAGCTGCCCTTTGCTGTCTTTCCAGGCACCAGGACCAGACTCCAACAAGTCAAGTACATAGCTTGTGGTCAGGCAAAATTTCATGCATTCTGAGTGTGAAAGACAGCCTTTGAGATACAGTTTGTAAGCCAGAAATTCCAGCACTTGAGGGACATTCTGAAGTTTGTGGAAACAAGCAGCCCGTGTGACACAGCCAGCCTGCCTGGACACTTCAGAATGTTTATTCATCCTATACACCAAATTCACTTCTCACTCACCAGATTTGTCTTTTACCTCATGGTTGCCAGAGGAGTTCCTGGTAGCAGGGACCAGCATCTGCCAATTACCTTCAGAAGTGAGCTCAGAAGCCCAGAAGGAGCCTTCCTCTTGCGAATTATGCCTTCTTTGGGCATAATTGGGTTCCTGTGTTTGGACTTGCAGGGCTGGATGTGGGACAATCTGCTTCTTTGGATGACTACACCAACTGGAGAGAAACCAAGTACCCTTCCTGACCCCAGGCAGCAGGATTGGGATATAGGATGTTTTGCACATCCCCGGAGCCCTTTTGGCATAAGAACACTAGAGAGGGAGAATTACTAGAATTAAAGTTTAAGATTCTGACATCCAGACAGGATCTTGCACTCAGAAAGTTCTGGCCCACCATGAAAGTGGCCCACCATGAAAGAGAGCAAGGAAGAAGTATGTCAGAGAGTGCTTTATCTCTCTCCCCAAGAAGCCTGCAAAGCATCACAATGCTTATCTCTTCTAGGTGGACCTGGGACACTAAGAGTTCCAGATTCCAAGATGGTCCCATGCCTCTGGCCCAGGAGAAAGGAGCTGTGCCAGAAGCCTGGGGTTTGAACATTAACTGTCCTGCTAAAGCCTGCCAGCCATGTGCTCTCCATGCTCCCCAAGGACTATTTTACTCTTTGCAAGGGGAAAGAATTAAAGACTCCCTTTTCCGCAAAAATACCATGGAGGTGTTTAGCACATACTCTTCCCCGGCTATCCGTGCCACTGACGCAGTCCCACCCCCCTGTCAGAGGGTGCCTGGCAAGAGGTCAGCAACAAATGAGCCAGACCAGGATTATCAGGATCCAGATGTAGGTGTGAAGGCCAGGAAAGGCAATCCAGCAGGGCGGGAAGCATCTGGAAGATCCATGCCTCCCTCAAGGCTTCAGGGGATGGAGGTCATCCTGTCTGGTCTCAGACAACAAAGCTCCAGCCATGAGCTCCAAGGACCTGATGCAGAACTGTCAACCACAGCAGCACAAAGAAGAGCAAGACAGGACTTCAGCCGACTGAGAGCAGAGAAATACACCCGGGGGTGGAGAAACGGGAAGGTCCATCCCAGGAGTAAGGTACAGGTTCAGGGCTTGAATGGATCAGTACTAGGAGGCCAGTAATGGGGCCAGGGAATAAAGTCAGCGTGAGAGCAGAAAGAGCTACTTGGTGCTGAGTTGGGTTGGGGAACTCTCGGCATAAGATCAACATTATAACTTAATAGCCAAATACAGCACCAATGGTGAAAATAGGGGTTCATTCTTCTAACATCCAATAATCTGGTTATGCTTGTGGGGAGACAGATAAATGAGACCATTCTCTGCCCACCAAGGAGCTCACAGCAGGGTGGAGAACGACACCTCTGTGAACTGGTAATCATAACAGAGTAGCTGGAGTGTGGGGCACGTCCACAGAGTATGAACATCGGAACTTAAGAGGGAAGTGGAGGGTGGGTAGGCTCTCAAGGTGAGCCAGGACCAGGTCGGCGGGGGGGGGTCCCTATAGTCCATCTCACCCTAGACCTGACCTACAGATGGCAAGGGGCCATTGGGTGGCCATTGGCATCCATTCAGGTCATATGTAACAGAAACCAGCTCTCACTTAAGTAAGAAAACCCACGTTGGGGGCACCTGGGGGGGCTCAGTCGGTTAAGCATCCAACTTCGGCTCAGGTCACGATCTCACAGTTCATCAGTTCGAGCCCTGCGTTGGGCTCTATGCTGACAGCTCGGAGCCTGGAGCCTGCTTCAGATTACGAGTCTCCCTCTCTCTCTGCCCCACTTGAGCTCTGTCTCTCTATCTCTCTCTTTCTCTCTCTCTCTTTCTCTCATTCTCAAAGATATATAAACATTAAAAAAAAATTTTTTTTTCAAAGAAAGAAAACCCATGTGGAAGGATAAAGGTGGCTCACTTACCTGAAGCCCAACCAGGAATCTAGGAGACAGATTCAATCCAGGGCATCTCTGGGACTCCAGAGATTTAGGGAGCTACCAACAGGACAAATCAGCCCCACCCCCACTCCACTGGCAAGTCACAGTCCCAGGGAGAAAGTCCACTGCCAACCTGTGGCCACATGCCCGCCCCTTGGTTGGTGGTCCCACTAAACACCAGGTGCTGTGAGTGGTACTTTCCCCCAAAGACGATCAGGGTTCTAGAGTCAAAAGGAGGGGACTGACTCTTGGGTGGCCAAAAATTAATTGAGAGCATGCCTTAAGTGTTTAGGCTGCAGAGTGACATAAACACATGTACGGTTTAGAGCAGAGGGTCAGCACACGTTCTCTGGAGAGGGCCAGAGAGTAAATATTTTCCGCCTTGTGGGCCATATGGTCTCTGTTGCATCTACTCAATGCTGCTGCTATAGCACAAGAGACGGACAGTATATATACGAATGGGCGTGGCTGGGTTCCAGTAAAGCTGTATTTATAAAAAGAAGCAGTGGGCCAGACTGGGTGCTCTCTGTGTATGATTCATGCCACACTGGGGTAGAAGCGGGGTACAGGAGGGGAGAGAAAGGAAGCAAAGAGAACAAATACAAAACCATTCTCTCCATGAAAATATGCCCTGTGGGTTTTCTAGCAGAGAGCAGCCTCTTGGGGAAAATTCCCTGTTTCTCTCTCTTTGGGATAAAACTGCCCCTCGGTAAAGAGTCCCTTTATACATTTTATTTTCATGAACATTAAGTTCGGTTTCCTCTTGCATGTAACTTGTTTCTTAATTGTTTGTTCCTGTAGGGGGTTCTATTTGTTTGCTATCTTTCGTAGGCTTTTCAATTCCCGCAAAGGCAGCAGCAACCTTCCTCAGCAGGATGCCAGCAGCGTATTGACTGCCCCCCCCCACCCTTCTTATTCTACGGAACTGTGGGTTTCCCAGTGTGGGACACCTGTATTTATTCGAGGCCAATCTCAAAAACACAACACAACCACATCCACACTTTCCGGGTTGCCATCTTGCTCACGGCTGGCAAGCCCGAGAATCTTCCTCCGAATCGCATCTCAGCCATTCCGGCTCAGCCAAAGAGAAGGCACTGGGGACTTGGAGACAGCGTGTAGCGTCACGGCAAGGCAAAAACCTAGCCCCTCTTTTGTAATCACCTCTTCGGTATGAGGCAATATGCTGTGAATTAGTGTGTTCCAGGCCTGGAGTGGTAACATATGGTGTATCTCTGCTCATTCTACATTAAATCCTGACATTTTGCAGCTGTCAAGATAAAGCTGTTTATATGAGTAACATTGTAGTTTGTTTATAGGGAAATAATGTGTAGCAAGTTATGATTAATCAAGGTGTCTAAAATCTGCTGGAGGCTTCTAAATAGATTTGTTTTCACTGCCGTGCTTTCTGTCTCCTAAATCAGGAGGTTAGTGGCCCTCCGCCCCCTTGGTACCCCATGGACATTTTGGCCCTGTCCCCTGTGGGGCAGGTGGAGACGGAGGCCGGGCCTTCCTGTAGAGGCAGGAAGAGCGGGGGTGTTGCATGGAGTGAGGAGGCGGGGGGTACTCACCTTAACTTCCAAACTTCAGGAAGCCCCTCAAAGAGACTCTGTATCTTCATTCTTGTGTTTAGACTCCACGTCTCCAATTGGATTGTCCCCTGAAGAGCAGCCAGTAGGTGACTGAGTCTCGAAGGAAATAGTGCACCTAGCTTTGGTTTTCTGGGGTCCCAGAGGTCATGGGCCTGGAGGCAGTGCAGATTTGAGGAGTCTCACCTTCTAGAGGTTATTTCAACTCCTCGTGTCTGTGGTTGGGGGTTCCAATTTCCCCTTTGGAGGATAATTGGTTAGAACCCAAAGCTCCTGAAAGAGTCTAATGTGTCGCCTTGCTGAGCTGCTGTCCCAAGGCAAGAATCTTTCAACCTCGCTGACAGCCGGTGTCAGGCCACCAAGTGATCTGTCTCAGCAGAAGGAATGAAGCCACCTGTACCACTGTGGGGAGGGTCAAACGCTGGGAGGAAACTGCCTTCTGACCCTGAGCTGTATCTGCCCTGTCTTGCCCTGGGGAACAACTTGGGGCTGGCTAGCCACTTTTCCAAATGAAAAACTTTCTGATCTTGTCAACAGCCACCATCTCGTCCACAGGCCAAACTTCACGGTCCCCGAGCACTTCTTGTAGTGCCTAGCCCCCCTCCGTCCTGGCCACGCTCCCCCAGCGCTTGCCGGCTGGTCGTGATGCACCTGGAAATGTCTGCTCCAGGATGGACCCATCTCAGTGTCCAAGGTGGCTGGAAGCCTCAAGTGAGCTCTCTTGCCCTTTGTCCTCCTTTCCGAGGCCATGCAGTAGTCCCTGCCCCACTGCTGGCCAGGTGGAGAGGTGGGCAGTGAGCCCCCACCAAAAGGGCACAAAGAAATCCAGGACCCTGTGGAGGTGGCTTCATCCACGGATTGGAAGATGCACAAGCAGAGACGCGTTCCCCCGGCAACGCCTGTAGTGCAGCGGCAGGGACCAGCTGCCTTTTGGCCACAGAGACAGAGCCAGCAGTAGTGGCAAGAAGAGAAAGCAAGTTGCCGTAGCATCATGGGCCTGCACCCCATGCCTTCCTGGGCACGCGGAAGGCAGCTGGCAGGAAGGCAGGCAGGAGGAGAGGCAAAGGATTTGCTGCCTGAGAGAGCAGGGCGATTCCACAGCTGTGGATGGGACTTTGAGTCATCACCCAACCCGTTTTCAGCAGACAGCCTGCCCTCCCCCAAACCACTTGTACCTTGGATGTGCTTCTAGAAGTGTCCACGGTGAAGGCTCACAGAAAACAGCAGATGGCTCAAGCTGGAGTCTTAGAAGATGCCCCGGTTCAGGATGGAGGGGAGGAAATGAAGCCATTGGTGGAGCCTGGGCAGGACCGGGCCCAGGGGCAGAAGGAGAACTGTTTTGAGGTGTTGAGGAGTAGTCAGCCCAGAGATGTAAGTTAACTGACCTGGCCAGGGTGGAGCGGTTGAACTCGCCTTGGGAGATACTGAGTTCAGCATCACGGAACCCTCCCTCCTGGGGTTAGGAGAGTCCCCTCAACAGTTCAGAGGTTATTTCTTCTCCTTAACTGGACATCTCAGAGACCCTCTTCAGTGTCGCCATGCGGCAGAGAGAGAGAGTCACTGAGGACCCCATTTGATGGGTGAGAGAACACAGGGAAGACCAAGGAAAGGGCAGAGGGCACGGAGACAGGGACGAATGGTGCAGGAAGAAAGGATTACAGCAGAAGGTGGTGCCTTCTGAACGCGACCAGAACAGACAAAGAACTGAATCCAACCAGGAACGTTGGACCCTCGGTCCACCCCCGCCACCCCCCACGCCCCCTTTTCCTGTAGGGACAGCAGAGTGAGTGAGCCTCTTGTCAGAAATGAATATCGCACGGGACAGTTAATCAAAGCTGAACTGCCCCCTGCCCCTGTGAGTGAGCAGTGCTCCGAGGGGAGTGGGCAACCCGGCAGATGGAGGGGAGGAAGTGCCACATCCACCTGCAAGGGGGGGGGGGGGTGGCGCTGTAGGGGAAGCACAAAGCCTATTTCTTCCCATAAAAAATGATATGAGGTGAAAAACCGTTTACTGCACATTAGGATCCACGGTTGGGCCATTTGTATGTTTTACTGGGATGGTTATGTCACTAAACGAAGCCTGAAAAATCCATCATGGGCAGGGAGCCTGACAGTGGCCTGGTCATGGGAGGGGAGTTGGGGGATGGGGGGGGGGGGCTGGGCAGAAGAGGAGAAATGGGAAGGGATAGATACTGGTGTCTGGGGGGACTCGGGTCCATGCACTGTCCCAAATCACTGGGGTTCACGTCGGAGGGCCCGGTGAAGCCCCCACCAACTCTGTAGTTACTATTCTTCCTAAACAGGAAGCCCAGAGGTTCCCTCTACCCCAGTCCCTCTCGGCTGTTTCTGGGGATGCACTCATGTGCCACTTCCAATTCAATGAGTGACTTTTAATTAAATTCCTATGTGCTAGGCGGGGGACCCTGTCACCCGCGTCACCCATCAGGACCCTTCCCTTCCATCCTTTGAGCCATGACCAAATCACCACACTTGTGGTTAGAGAAAGAAGTGACTGAGAAGGCCCTCGCAAGTTGGGGAGCAGATATCCCGGGAGCGGAACTCGGCAGGAGGGGAGTGCAGAAATGTCATTCGCGTGGCTGCATTTAATCAGGAGCTCTGTTAATGAATGCCAAGGCCGGCCGCCTGAAACGTCAATTCTGACTTTAATCATCCACCTGTACCTCTCTCCCCTTGCCTCTGAGCAGTGTCTAGCTTTAGCAAAAGGGTCAGGAACTGGGGGCCTTCCTGGCCTCCCCAGCATACCACTGACCCTCCGTTATGTGTGACCCTCGGATCCCAGAGCTAGACAGGCCAAGAGAATGTCTGAGTGAAGCCTCTTGTTATCCAGGTAAGAAACCCAGGCTAGTACTGGAACTCTGTTCTCCTAATTCCCAGCACCTCCCCACCCCCCATTCCCACACCCTGCTGTGGCCCCCCGGGCCAAGCTTGCAAACGCAAGGGAGCCCCAAATCACTAATAGCCATCTTCCCTGACCGCCCAAGGTACAACCCACGACACAAGCAGCCAGGGCATTTGCCACAATGCAAGACGTTCTCATCCCAGCCTCCTGATCTACCATTTCACTTTCCCTTGTCATAATACATCGTCCCCGGGCACCACCACACTGAGAAATAAGGACACAAGCTGTAGGCAATGGACAAGCAGTTCCCGGTGCCTGAAGGAGAAGGGCAGGATGTCACTAGATGCCAGGTGAGGAGATACGCTGTTGAGACGGCTGCCCGGACCCAGAACCTCCAACAGCCACGAGGCAGACCGAGCACCAGATGGAGAAAACAGCCACCGATGGTCCTTGACCACACCTGGAAACAGCGTGCGGCCGCCAAGTGGACTGGCGGGATGCTGGTTTTGGCTACAAGTTCATCTGAGGACAAATCAGATGCCGCATTTTCACAGAATCGACTCGGCTGTTCAATTCATCCTTCGAGGTGAAGGAAATGGATGCCAGAAGAAAAAACAATCCCACATGGCAGGTGGGTAGCAAAGAAGTTGTGTGTCCAGTCCTGACACATGCGATTTCCTGCAGCGCGAGAGTGAGCCAGGACTCTCCCAAGGTCCTGAGACCAAGAGTGGATGGTTCCCAGAAGAGGTACGGGATCCCAGTGTCTGGGAGGCAGCCCAGGCTAGCGGCAGGCACGCAAAGTCTGGCACCAGGAGGCCTGGGTTCTAATCCCAATTCTGCCACTTACCGGATGTGTGGCCTGGTGCAATTTCATTAACCTCTCTCTGCCTCAATTCTCCCATCTGTAAAATGGGCAGAATAATAGCACTTGCCTTTTAAGGCTATCTAAGGATTTAACAGATTCCTACTTGCAAGTGGCTGGCATGTGATCAGTGCTAGAGAAGTCTTAGGTGATATAAATGAGTCTGCTGTGAACCAAGAACACCGAGCCCTGAAACAAAAGGCAGAAATGGTTCTCAGTCAAGAACTTCTCTGCAGGTAAAACTGGGAGTGACTGAAGGGGACACTGCAACCACACACACAATGACTGACATGATGTCCTCATTTGCCTTGGTTCCTGTCATGTGTTGCCTGTGAAATGAGTTCCTAAGACATGCATCTTATTTTCTTATTCAATTTCAAGATAAAATTAGGGTTGTGTCCCTTAGGGAGAAGGTGTGCCCCTCCCAAAACAAGAGGCTCCCTAGAGAAAGCCTGTTTAAATCGCATATTTAAAGAGACATCAATATTTTTCTGACAGAGTATTAGTAACAATAAATAAATTGCCAAATAGGGCTGCAAACTAGCAGGACTGCTCAATATTTGAGTGACAGTTAACATCTCATGGGAAATAGCAGTGACAGCTGAACATGTCACCAATGGCACGGCCTCAATTGCACAGTATATGAGGGACTCCTTCCGGGAGACAGGGGAAAGCCAGGGCCAATGACAGCCAAGGCGAGGGAAAGCCAGGAGGTAAAGGTGGGCTGTCCACTGTGGGACAGCCTCTAGTCCAGAGCTCTGTGGCCAGGAGGGGACAGAGGGCAAGGTCCAGGGCCGAGAGTCATGGGGACAGATCTAGGCCTTCCTAGCCTTGTGTCAATGTGCTAGAAGCTGATCTGAGTGGGGAGGCAGGCAGGGCACAATTTAACACTCGTAGGGTTGACGTTGTTTGCATCAGGGAGACATTAAGGCCACTTAGTGGGGCTGATGTGGGAAAGACCCAGAAACTAGGGCTGGGCCCTGGGAAAACAACTAGCCAAGGTCAGGAGGCTGGGGCATGGGGGTAGAGCCCAATCTCTGCCATGGAGACAGGGAAGGGAGAAAAAGGAATAGAGGGGGAGGCTGGGCACAAGAGACCCAAATGGGAGACCAATGGGGCTTGGGTAAGGAGGCTGCCATTTTCAAGGGTCTACATCCAGCCCGAGGGACATGGCAGAGGTGGGAGGGGAGGGAAAGGCAGGGGCAGGGAACAGCAGGAGGATTCCAAACCCCTTCAGGCAGTGGAGCAGGGGCAGAATGAACAGGGCTGGGGTGGTTGGGGACAGAGAAAGACTGTCCACTACAGTGATGGAACCCTTGACTCTTGGAGCTTCTACCAAATTTTCATAGTAAGCTGATATACAGTCATGGTCATAGCTTAAAGCCCGTCTTCAGCTATGAAAAAGGATGCCCCAGAAGCATCTGTGTGTTAGAAATGAGCCGGTAACCCGGAGATGCAGAAAGCCAGCCTAAGGCAAACATTCCTGACATGACAGGAAGGAAACGGGTAGAGGTGCACAGATACTGGGACTTGCTGGGAGAACAAAACTAAGCAGGTATGCAGTGCCCAACCCGGACGGATGGCCCAGAGCACCTGGAAACGGCTTGTCTGTATCTCACTGACTTAGCAAGAGGGCACGACTAATCAGCAGAACCCTTGGTCAGTAAATCTTGTTTATACAAACTGTTTAAAAATGTTCTGTGGACACAAAACTTGTTAATGGACTTTTGGCTGGAGGAGAGACAAGGGACATTGATTACAGACTGCAGGGGACCATCACCTGGTATATATTTCTTTCATGTTCTAATTTTTCACAATAACCATGTTTCTTTCATAATAAAAGGCGATATTAAAACAGAATGTGTTATGGGAAGACATATAGGACTTTTTGGAATAACTTCTGGAAAGCTTGTGTAAGAGTCCGTTCATAAGGGTTTCTGGTGGCTTCACATCAATGCAGTACCCGTGGGGTGCAGAAACAAGGGAATTTTTTTTTAAGTTCTTTATTTTTGAGAGAGAGAGAGAGAGAGAGAGCATACAAGAGTTGGGGAGGGGCAGAGAGAAGGGGACAAAGGGTCCGAAGCAGGCTCTGTGCTGACAGCAGAGAGCCTGATGCAGAGCTCGGACTCACAAACCATGAAATCATGACCCGAGCCAAAGTCAGCTGCTCAACCGAGTAAGCCACACAGGCACCCCATTATTTTTATTTTTATTTTTTTTAGAGAAAGAAAGAGAAAGAGAGAGGGAGAGCATGAGCTGGGGAGAGGAGCAGAGAGAAAGAGAGAGAGAATCTTAAGAAGGTTCCATGCTCAGCGCAGAGCTCGATGTAGGACTCAATCCCACCACCCTGGGATCATGACCTGAGTTGAAATTAAGAGTGGAATGTTCAACCGACTGAACCACCCAGCCACCCCCAGAAACGAGGAAATTCTTACTAGGAGGTCAGAGTGGGGACCACACTCTCCCTGTCCCTGGCTTCTCAACTTACCTCAGGAATTAGGAATTTGCACCCTTGCTGAGGAAAGGAAGGAAGGAACCTTTTGCCCATTCCATTCTGCCCCTAGAGTCAGCCTCTCCCACTCTGAAAGAAGAATCTATGATCAGATTAGCAGGCTTCAAACCCCAGGGAGCTGCTTTTCTGCACCCAGCAGAGCTCATGTGTCAAAAATGGCATGCACCTCGACCTTGACCTCTCTAACTCGTGCAGTATCTTTGCCCTTGCCTACTGGACTCCCCCCAGAGCAACTCCTGGCCCAGAGTTGGGGGAAATATTTGAAGATGGGTTTTTTGAGGTCCCTTTGTCTTTCCTTAACCCAGCTTTACCAGCAATGAGGCTGAAGTTTCTAAAATTTTTATCTGACCTCTGGTCTATTTCTGAAAGGATTCAGAACTCATGGAGGGATGTGATTAAACGTCATATTTCTAGCCCCTCAAAAACAAAAACAAAAAACCCACAATTATCATTAAAGCAGATTGGCAGAGAAAGCTTCTGATTGGAGGAAAAGTGTCAGAAGGATTTACCACAAATAACATCAATGTAACAACTAACTGTGATATTGTGATAAGTAATATATATTTTGGTCTTCATACACTGTCTTTGGCACAGAGCTCCTAAAACCCTTGGAATTTCCTAAGTGATGAGAGAGATCATGATATCTTTTGTTATGTTAATGAGGTGACTTTTGGAAAGCCTCTAGATAACCAAAGGATGGGAGCTGGTTGCCAGGGGAACCAACCATGTGATGAGAGCCCTGGAACTTTCAGTCCTACCCACCCTCCAGGGAGGGCTGAGGGGCTGAAGATTGAGTTCAAGGAATTAATCGATCATGCCTAAGTAATTAAGTCTCCATAAAAAGCCAAAAGGAGGGGTCTGGAGAGCTTCTGGGCTGGTGACCACGTGGAGACCTGGGGAAAGGGGTGTGTCTGGGGAGGGCATGGAAGCCCTGAGCCCCTCCCCACACCCTACCCTATGTATCTCTTCCGCCTGGCTGTCCCTGAATTATATGCTTTCATAATAAACCAGTAATCTCGTAAATAAAATGTTATGAGTTCTGTGAGCTATTCTAGCAAATTAATCAAAGCCAAGGAAGGACTCTTGGGAACCTCTGATTTATAGCCAGGGGGTAAGAAGCACAGGTGACAACCTGGACCTTCAATGGACATCTCAGTCTTGGGGGACTGAGACCTTTCCCTGTGGGATCTGATGCTGTCTCCAGGTAGTATCAGAATTGAGTTGAACTGTCGGACGCTCAACTGGTGTCAGAGAATTGTTTGGTATGAGCAAAAACCCACACACATCAGAATCGGTGATCAGAACATTTGTTTATTGAGTGTTTACCAGAAGCCAGACACTGTGCTAAGTACTTTACATGGTGTGTGTGTGTGTGTGTGTGTGTGTGTGTGTGTGTGTGTGTTTTAAACTGTTATCACAACTTTCCAAAAGAGGAAACGGAGACTGATAGATACCAGGGTGGGGATTTTTATGGCAGAGCAGATATTCACACCTAAGCTGACTTCTCAGGCCACCTTCTTCTTCTTTTTAATTTTAGAGAGTGCACACATGCATGCACGGGCATGGGGGAGGGGCAGAGGGAGAGGGAAAGAGAATCTCATGCAGCCTCTACACGCAGCACAGAGTGCGACTTGGGGCTGGATCCTGAGACCCTGGGATCATGACCTGAGCCAAAATCAAGAGTCAGATGCTCAACCAACTGAGCCACCCAGATGCCCTACAGGCCACCTTCTTAAGCATCACCCATGATAGTGGGTGATTTCACCTTTTCCGCATGAGAGGGAAGTCAGTCTGCTTCCCAGGCTGGTGGGACAGACAGCTAGTACAGGTGGAGATTTGCTGCTCAAATAAGCAGTAAAAGGTGCAAAGGGTCAAGGGCAGGATAAATAAGGGCCAGGACACGTGTGCACCAGCCAAATGACTGGGGGTGACGACTGAGGCAGTCTGGGGAGCAAGACAGGCCTGGGCCATGATCCCCAAGAGAGCTACACAGAAGCAGCCCCTGGAGAGGAAGGTCTGCAGAAATCCCTCAGGCTTGAAGCTTAGGCTCACCTGTTGGCCCAACACCACAATTATTAAAATACCCTCGTTCCTTTTTTTTGCAGGCTTGGCCACAAGATCATGGACACTGGAACTTCAGGGAACCTTAGAGAGTCCTTCAGCTCTCTGGTTCTAGGGATCAGTAAATGGGCCTAGGAAGGCTGAATGAATTGCCAGAGGTCACAACACGAACTAGGGAGGGAAACCCAGGAGTTCTGACTCCCCTTCCAGTGCTCTTTCCATGGTACCACCTCAAGGCTTGGGATTCTGCCACATGCCTGGTCCTACTATTATGAAACATCTACTTTAGGTGGGGCACTGTGATAAACCTGAACTTGGGAAAAGCCCAGCTCTAGACTTCCAGTGTGATTCATGAGATTGTAGCCATGTTGTGGGATACCCCAAGCGTACGTTCAGCTCTTTGGACTGGCTCTTAAACCTTTTCAGTTGTAAAGATGACAACAAATGTGACAGAGAAACACAAGATTGATTTTCTATGTTGAGAGCTACTCCTGATTTATCCACTCTATAACTGCCAATATCCCATACCTTGAGAGACATCTATTCTAGCAGCTAAAGGTACGATCTTAACTCCCTCTTCCCCCCACTCACCTCTCCCTAACACACAGCCCTTGGACTGCAAGAGTTCAATAGTCTTCCCAAGGTCACAGAGCGAGCCAAGGGCAGGACAGATAGAGAACATCACGTCTTGACTTTCCAGGTCTCCAGTGCTAAACCTCCTCTCAACACTACCTCACCTTGCACAGATGTCTGTCAGCAGAGGAGAAAAGGTCATGCAAGCAGAAACTTCATAAGCCACCGGAATAAAGCACACACGTGGGTCTCGTCCTTGGGGAGGCCCACTGCAGGCAGATGGAGGTGCAAGAAGAGAGGTGCACGAAGCTAAGAGTGTCTCCAGGCCAGATGGTACTGATTTAACAAAGGGTCTGTTTGCAGTGACAGAGGAAGACCCCAAACTCTGCCCCTCCCATCATGCAAGCCTCCCTGCTCTTCTTTTAATAGAAGCATTTTCCCTGCCTTTCTCCCTTCCCTCCAAAAAACCTCACAAATATGTTGTGTGAAATATCAGAACTAATTAGACCAAATGGTGTTCGTATCTGTCACTGGTTTTTCTGGGGGAGAGCAGGCTGTGTCGTGGAGGGAAATTTTGTTAACTAATTAAGGACAGTTTTTAGGGGAGAGTGTCATGTCCCTGTGGGAAAGAGGGATGAGACGACTGGAGAGGGTTCTTGGATGGGCCAAGAATGGAGATAAAGGGCACAGTGACAGCTGGGTGACCGGGAAGGTGGTGTGGGAGAGACAAACAGGACTGAGTTAGCCTTGGGGGCGGCCCGTTTCATAGTTCTTTGTACAGTCAACAGAGGACACCGCTTGCACACAAGTGTAAGCACACTCACCGCACCAATGAAAAATATCCATAGGAAGGAGGAGGTAGTTTATCCGGGTTAGTACTTAGCAGTCGTCACTGCTGCTCTGACACAACCAAGACAAGGAAACTGATCTTAGTTTCTTTATATCATACAATTCTCAACACAATATATGACATCCGTAGTTACTCCAAATTTTTGACTGGAATACAATAGAGGAAGAAGAGGAAATGTTTGTATGGGCCTAGTTTGTGCTGGAGACAAACTAAGATCCTTTGATATCTTTTCTCATAGAGGAATATCTAAATAGAAGTAACAGAAAAGAGAACGTGAGGCTGTCGAGTCAGAAGAAGACAGGAGGAACTTCTAGCTGCCCTCATAAATTCAAAATAGTATCATGTGATAAAGGGAATGGATTAATTCCAGGAGATCAAACTAGGACTCACTGGTAGAAGATTATCAGGAGGAAGACTTTGATCCTAAGTAATGATTAGGACTGTTCCAGAAATGGAGCAGTTCGCTGTGGGCCGGAGGCAGCTCCCGAGCTCCTCGGCATTTGAGCCGAGCTGCCCAGCATTGATCAGAGCTGTTCAGGGGGGGCGCCTGGGTGGCTCAGTCCGTTAAGCATCTGACTCCAGCTCAGGCCATGATCTCACGGTTCATGGGTTCAAGCTCCGCGTCAGGCTTTGCTGACAGCTCAGAGCCTGGAGTCTGCTCTGGATTCTGTGTCTCCCTCTCTTTCTCTGCCCCTCCCATGCTCACACTCTGTCTGTGTCAAAAGTAAGTAAACATTAAAAAAAAAAAAAAAAAAAAAAGAGCCGTTCGCAAGAGATTCCTGCAGGCGGGCTTTGACGCTAAAGTTCCCTAAATGTGAGCTTCCATGAGTCTGTTGTGCGTCCACAACAGGCTGGGTGTCAGCTCCATGCCACCAAGATGATTTTCCCTGAGAAAGTCTTTGAAACCCTCTTCGCTGGGTTTAACAATTTGAGCCTTTAACAATTTGAGGGGGATAAACAGGAATCCTTCTGGAAATGTCAGGGTGTGCCCGTGGTCCAGGCAGAAGGTGGGGGAACAGGTGCGTAGGGACACGGCTAGAAGAAGCACCCCGCAGCACCCAGACTTACAAGGCCAGGTCGGGAGGAGGAGGGGGGAGCCGAGGACCAGGAAGACACATTTCGTTCAGCAGGTGTTCAGTCCCCCAGTCGTGCCAACAGTGTCCTTTCCACACTTCTGCCGCACGGCCGCCTCGCCTAGCCTGCAGCCTCAGCCCCACAGTGACTTCCAATGAGGTCCGCACTGAGCGGCACAGAGAACTGACCTTGCTTCAGGGGGAGGCACCAGACAAAAGGTGGGCCCCACCCTAAACTGCCTTCAAATTCTGCCTCTGCCACTCATCAGTTACATGGGCAAGTTTCTTGACCTTTCTGGCCCCTTCTTGCTCTTAAAAAGGGGTGATCGCATTACTTAGTTCATGGGGTCGTTGTGGGGATTGTGAATCTGCGTGGCGGATGAATGCCAAGAACGCACGTGACACCCAGGAAGTGCTACGTGAGCGGCCGGGTTTGCAGGGGCACTTGGCACTCTGCCCTCCAAACTGTCACCACTGTCCTTTGAGGGATCAAAGAGAGAGGCCACAGTGGTCTTGGGTTACAGGAAGGCCTCCCTCAAGCGGCCAAGAGGGCGTGTGTAAAGAGCTGTGCCAAGAGTGGAGATGGTTCCAACAGCAAATTTCAAAGGAAAACAAAACAAACCAGGGAATGATAGAAGAAAGCCCAGAGCGGAATGTTCCCCGGGGACTGGGGGACCGTCTGCATACCATATCTTTGACTGCTGTCCTTGCTCTGGAGGCCACGTGGCCATTCTGCCAGGGGCTACCCGGGAGGCCTCCTCCAGCAGCCAGACTCCTCCCGGCCCCCCGTGCAGTCATCCCCGGGGCTTCTCGCCAGCAGTGGTTTTTCTCCTAAGAACTTTTAAGCGCCTCCACGATAGACTTTGGGGGAACTGAGACGGGTGGCTTCGGCTTGCCTGGAGTCACAGCATGAGCGTGTGTCGGGCCCGGGGCCAGCATCCCCTGCTCCCCCTCTGCTGTCGCCAGGTCTCGCGGCCATGGCTCCTCTCTCTGCCTGCCGGTCTGCTCTGTATCCTTCACAAACGTTCCTTTTGCTGGACTAATACCGCTGCCCCTGCTCTTTGGCTCTGCTTACTTTAACACACACATAGATTACAGCTACATTAAAGAAGCCTGAAAATACCAAAGCAGAACTAAAGCAATTATTATAATGCAGCCCTAACAGCAGCCGCAATGAGACAGAATTAAAAATGTGCCAGTATAATCACAATTCACTGTTCCCAACGACCTTCCAGAACTGCTTTCATTTGGAAAGTAACATCCAGTCCTGAACTGTCAGATGGAAAGGAAAAATTCAATTGTGCCTCCCAGCGTGGCCTGGTCCCTGGCCACCAGGAGATCTGGCTCTTCCACGTGAAGACATCTGTCCCCTGGCTAATGCTACACGCTATCATCCATTTGCTTAGTAGGGGGCAAGGGGAAGGGACGCAGGGGCTGGGTGTTCCTTCAGTGGCACGCAGGCTGGCTTATGCCGCTCCCCTGCGTGTGTCACCAGGCCTGCCCATTCCACAATGGAGCAAATTCAAGTCTGAGCAGCACCGTGCCCTGCACATTGCGGGCACCACTGTTACAATGACAACTCACGTTATTTCAGTTGATCCCCACAGTCACCCTGCGAGGCAGATTCTATCATTCCCCCATCTGATGACCAGGGAAGCAGAGGCTTGGAAAAGTTAAGCGATGGCTCAAAACCACGCCCAGGGGGTGCCAGAGCCATGACTCAAATCCTTGTCTTCGGACCCCAGAGCACAAGATCTCACCCTGACTTTATGAAGCTGGTACCCTAACAGAAGCAAAGGAGAAGTCTGTTTAGACGGCCTTACGTTCCTTTATTCCGATGGCGGGGGATGGTTGGGGTGAACCAAGGGGAAGAGGCAGAAGCCACACCCAGCAGGAAAGGCTTCCTCAAGGAGTCAGTTCTGACGGAAGTGTCGCAGGGCGTCCGTGGAACAGAACCATTTATTCATCCCTCCTCCCCAGGTTCTGCGCGGGAGGACAGAAATAAGAAGGCAGAATGCCAGGAGATAGAGCGGCCGGTGGGGGCGGATGCAGAGAAGGTATGGGCTCCTCTCCTCTAGGACGCCCAGGAGAAAACACGAAAGCTCCATGACTTTGCCGAGCTGGTCTCTGCAGCTGAACTGAGCTTTCTGGAGCCTCACGCAAAGGCAAACCTGACCACGTCCTGCAGGGCATGCTCAGTTTACTCAGGAGTCCCAGATGGGGATATTAAGACAGAAATGGGGAAGTTCCCTGGCTCTTCGTTTGTGTTTGGTTTTCACAGACCTGCCTTCCCATCTACGAGTGGGAGACGGCTTGCATCATGTCACAGTGGACAGGAGCAGGCACAGCGGGCGGAAGGAGGGTCAGGAGCCAGCCCCTTATCTTCCTTCCTTCAAGGGGCAGTCAGCCTTTCCCCCAATTCCGGGCAGTGGGAGCCCTGCCTGATGCTGGGGAAGATGGCCTGAGCACTCTGGGTCTGGAAACTCTACAGCCTGGAATGCCTTCTGACGCGCCTCAAAGGCGTTGAGAGTTCAGAATGACTCTGTCCAGCCTGCCAGGGCCTCTGGAGAGGGTCTGGAGCCCCAAGCTGCAAGCTCTCCATGGGCCCCCTCACCACTCCACTTGAATTGGCTTTGGGAACTGTGATCCCCCACCTTGGGTTAGCAACGGTAACAAAGCACCTTACAGTTTGACAACAGTTGCATGTGGGTTCACAGTCACCTCCAGGAACCTAGGTCTAAAAGGTCATTATAAAAGTGAACTATTTGCCATACCGAGGTTGCTGATCGGCTCACCCTGCATCCCAGGTGAAGAGGCCAAAGAATCCAGGCCGAAAATTGCTGCCCTCTCCACTTGTCTCTCTGCTGGGAAAAAGAGCCATTGAGAGAAGCCACCCCCAGCTCTTTCCGGTGCGCTGGCAGTCCCTCTCTGTGAAAGTCCTCCTTCCCCATCCCTATTTTATAGAGAGAGCACTGCTTGAGAGTAATCTGACTCAAACTGAGTAGAACCATGTGCCTCTCACTGCTAGCCTAGAACAACCTGGGCGGGAGAATCTGGGGAATGTGAGAAGGTAGTAACCCCCAGTACTGGGGGCTAGAGGGGCTACCTCGTCACCGGCCCCTGCTCCTCCTGAGTGACAGATCCCCTCCCAACTGCCAGGCCCAGCTGCGCTTTCTCAGAAGCTGGGAACTTGGGAAGACAAGCACGAAGGAATGAGGAATAAGAGCTGGGGAGAAATGGGGAAACTGCTGAGGAGTTGGGCTAGTTTCCAGCATGGAAAACGGGGCGCCTTCTAGGGGTGAGAGGCTCCTGACTTTGGCGCTGCATGGAGGTGACTGTGGAGAGCGCCCTGACTTCCAGCCGGCAGTGAGGTCAACTGAAGATACACCATGACTCTGTGGCGGCCCACCTTTCTTCATGGAAATCGTATTAAAACCTCCAAGGTCGGTACACGTGAAAGAGATTTTCAAGCACTGGCTGCTTTGAGGAACGTGAGACCAAAATGTGTCCGACACAATAGGATTTAGGTACCCGATACGTTCTGTGAAGATGCACAAGGGAACAGATGAACAAGCACAGCATCTGAAAGGCCTTTCGTAAGCAGGGAAGGGGGTGCCTCCCGTCCCACGTCCCACCCACCTCTGCTGGCCTGCACTGGCTTAGGGGAGTAGGTGGAAGCCGCCAGCCCCCCTCCCCCAACCCCTCCGGGGCGCTAATGAGATGCACGGAGGGGTCTGCAGGCCTGGTGGAGTGGCTCGCAATTTTTGTTGCCGTTGTTTTGAATATGTCTTTCCCTAGAGCTCTGCCAACAGCTTGTTAGCACATGGCTCTGGTGAGTGAGAAGGCTTTAGATGATGTGACGCCCTGCCCCAGCCCGTGCGGGGGTATTCAGGACATTTGTCTGCACTGTCCCCAGACAGATGCTCCAGAGCCTCCCCAGCAGCCACGGCCACATGGACACCAGGAAACCCCAGGCTTCACGTCCAGGAGCCACATCTTAAAGCCCATCCCCCACCAAAGTTTCTTTTCCCATCTGTCTTGCAAAGGTGTGAATGGGTTTGACAAAGGATGAGGAAGGAGAGGAAAAAGGGAGAAATTAACCGTACCCCCCTATTAGCACATCACCATCACCACACATGTGGGTGCATGTACGCACGTGTGCACACACACACACACACACACACACACACACACACTCATACAAAGGCAGCCAGACATCTGCGAGAGTAGGCGCTGGCCAAAGCGCTAAGTCCCAAAGGGCAAGTGGACAAAGCTTTCCCACCATGCGGTGTAGTGTCCACAGAGGGTAAGGAGATTTGGATTCACGTCCCAGCTCTGTCGTGAGCTAGCTGACCTTAGGCCAGTCACTTCTTCTCTCTGGACCTCAGTGTCCTTCTCCCCACTGTTAGTCATCTCTACTCTTCCAGAAAGCACCAGGATCGTACCATGCCACCTGTAAGTTAACAGCCAGGCACACCCAGAACCACCTCTATCCACAGAAGGCACAACAGCATCAGAATCTGTCACAGATTTGAGGAGCAGAGGAAAACACACAGGCCTTTATAGTGATAGGACGGCTGACCTTAGCCCGCCAGCACCAAGACCTCCAGCTGCCCAAACCCTGGGGTCCATGCTGTGTGTATTTCCTCCCTTTGTGTATAAAGTCCCTAAATATGTATTTCTGTGTCTCAAACAAGCTGCGCTTCACTTTTTACATGCTTCATCAGCCACCCTCAGGTGGGACCGATCTAAAGCCATATGTTCCTTATCCAGAACCCATTTCTGGATCAGTTCACCCAGATCCATCTCTCCTTCGTCTGGATTCCAAATGTTTGCTGTTTGGACTTCTCACCCATCTTACTCTGCCTTATATGGGATTTGACTTCGAATGTTTCCTCTCAGCTAGATCGCTCTGTCTGTCGCAAGGTAATGATGTGTGTGGTTCTGAATTGGTTTGAAGGCGTTTTTTTCCCCCTTAAATATAGTTTATCCGCTATTTATTTTAATGCTGTTAATTTTGTTTTGGTTAGTATTTTCGCAGTATGCCCTTCTTGGTTCCTGCTACTTTCAAACTTTCTGTATCTGTGTTGCAGAGGTGTGAGTGGATTTGACAAAGGATGAGGAAGGAGCGGAAAAGAAGAGAAATTACCTGCACTCCTCCCACTAACACATCACCGTCACCACCAACACACACGTGCATGCACAGGCACACACACAAATACTTGTATTACACAGGCAGCCAGATATCTGCCAAAACAGAATATGGCCAAACCACCAAGGCAAAAAAGAGCAAATTGCGTTTTAGGTGTTTCTTATAAATTGTATAGTTTTAGACCCAAAGGTAGAAATTCTGTCTTTAAAAAGGCAAAGTTAATTGATTGCTATTTATTGTAATTGCTAATGTGTTTTAATTCATTTCTATCACCTTGTTTTGGGTTTGATCATCGTTTGAAGAGAAGCTCAATGAGTCACTCATGCTTCTCCACGTCTACTGCGTATGCCACGAATGTAAGGCTCTGAGCTCGTTACCTGGTTCACTTCTCACAGTTGTGTTCACATAAAGAAATCTTACAGATAATGTCTCCCTTTTGAACATAGCACATGCTCACTGTCTGCTCAGAGATGGATTCTCCAAGCACAGTGCTCTTCAGCTGCACACACACTCATTGCACATGCAATGGTCCCTCTGCTTCATCTTCCAGGGGACGTGGGGACGGAGATGAGATGAAGCCCACAGGATACTCATGGTGGTTGCTGCGTGGGAGTCTTAAAGTCCTTTGTCTCTGACTCAGGAGCCTCATGTCTTCCAAGAGCATCCATAAAACAGTAACAGGCTAGCTTAGTTGCTTGAAGTTGAATAAATCAAATCCCAGACTCTTCACAGACCTGGTAATAATTAGCACAGTTATTTTCTCCTTACTTCCTCATATCATGCCTCCTATGGGAGTGATTCTTCTTTCTTTCTTTTTTAGCTTCTATTGCTTTGAAAGTTGTGCATTGTATTTGTCTTCTTTTAGTGGCTAATCCTAAGTAACTCCTTTTTAAAAAAATTATGTGTAACAATGTTTAAAGTCAATCACTGTCTCCATCTCCCTTCAGGACAATAAGACGCTTTCCCACCATGCTGCCACTCCTGTCTTCCATGCTCTTTATTGTTATCCAAGATTTCACTGTCACCTTGTTTATAACCACTTTTTCTTATTGTTGCTCTTGTAGTCAGCACCTACTTACATTTACCAAAAAGTTTATTTTTTCGTTGTTGTTGTTGTTGTTGTTGTTGTTGTTTTTCTCACCTTTGCTTCTGCCTTCCTACTCCTCCCACCTGGTTTGGTTTCCATTTCACTGAGTTACATTCTTCAGTTGTTCTTTCCACTGAAATCTGTGAGTAAAAAATTCTCTTGGGCTTTGTTTGTGTTAAAAACTCCTTTTCTTCATCTTTAAATGATGGTTTGGTTAGGACCCGAATTTTAGGGTGCTAGTTGCTGTCCAACAGCAGCGCAAAGGTCCTTCTCCTATTTTTATCTATTTTTGCTGGTGGTAAGTCTACTTTTACTTAAATTGTCATTCTTTTGTGTTGTCTGACTTTTGGCTGGAAGTTTTTTTTTAATTTTTCTATGTCTTATTTCTGTAGCGTATCTACAATGTGTCTAGATATGCATTTGTTTTTACTTATTATTCATGGGACCTAATATTCTTCCATTTTAAAATTTAAATGTTTCTTTCATTCTGGAAAATTCTCTTATGATACCTTTTCAAATATTACCTCCCTCAAATATTCTCTGTTTTCTCCTTCTGGCACTTGACTAGATGCATTTCGACTACGTATCTATTAACTCCCTTTCATATTTTCCATTTCAAATTCTAGGTGATAGTCTCAATGTATCTTTCAGATCACTAATTCTCTCTTTGGCCAAATATATACTACTATACCCACCCCCCCCACACACACACACACACTACTAATGTCTAATACACTAATTTACACATCTAATATTTTTTTATTGTAATGTTATAGTTTTTATTGCTAGAAACCATCTGTCTCCTTTTTAAAACTGTTTCTGTATTGCTCTGTCCTGTTCTTATAATTTTTATTCCTCCTTTTTGAATAATTTAAATATATTCAAGTCACAGTCTATTTAAGATTATTTCCCCCTAGATCTTGGAATGCTAATTATTCAGGCTGCTGCTGCTCCTAAGTGTCCCTCTTCATAGCTTGTAGCTTTTCACAGATCCTACTTTTTATTGTGAGTTCTTCACAAATGGCATTTGCTTACTTAGGTAATCTCATGTCCGTGGTACATAAATGGTAGCATCATCTGTCTATATAATACTATATATTTACCTTTGCTAGCACCCCACTGGTTTTAGCAGTTCTGAACCTGAATTTGTGTTAGTTCCTAGGCATTACTTATGTGGCGTAAATTTGTACACATAATGAAGGCTTAGGTTTCCAACTGACTCTCTTCCACCCAAGACATTGATAGATGACAAACTTTCTTGAAACTTTCCCAAAAAGGTCTGCTTAGTTTTCCAACTACCTTCAGAAGTTCTAAATTTATGCCTGAAGTCCTCCATCACTTTCTCCCAACTCACTGAGATTTGAGACTTTAACTCCTATCCTTGGATGGATATTAAAACCCAATCTGAACCCCTAAGGTTTATGTCCAGGTCTTAAACTCCCTTTGGACTATCATGGTCCCAGCTCACACCCAACACTTGGGCTTTGAGTTCCTGCCTCATAAATGACACCAGGAAGTTCTGTAATTGAATTTATTTTTGTTATATGCAAATTTATATATGGGTGGGTGGATGGAACACCTTTCCATGTCCACTAAGTCTGCCACATTGATTGGAAGGCCTCAGTTAAATTGTAACTAACAGCAGGAACCATGTCTCTTCTTTCTGCGTATGCCTCAACCACAGAGCAGGCCCAGAATCACACACAAAGTCAGAACTCAAAGAAGGTTTGTAACAATCTTGGGGTCCGACCCAGGGGCTTTGTTAACTGGACTATCGTACAACCGTGCGATGGGTGTGGTGCTGCCATTTTAAAAGATAAGGAAAATTTGTAAGTGATATGGGAAAATATTTTCCACATCATTTTTAAGTGTAAAAGGTAGGTTAGATAATAATATGCACTGTTCTATTGTATAAAAAATAGACTGGAAGAAAACACACCAAAATGCTAGCACCAGTTTGGTCCCTAGGCAGTGAGAGTATGGACGATCTGGGTTTTATTCTTTTGATTTATATTTCCCATAGTTAACATTTATTTCTTAAATAATAAGTGCAATGAATATGAATTTAGGGTAAAACCTGGTAAAACCACAAATGCCAAAGAAATAGAAAATAGATGCTCTCTTGGGTTCCTCCCTCTCCAAAACGTTTGTGGGCTTACAATGTCTCAAAGGAGTGTCCATTTGACATCCACACCCAGGTGTTGTTTCTTTCTGAGCTGTTCACAACTGCCTTACTTCTCCCTGACTCTGGAGGGGTTTTTTGAGCATTGAGCACTGGGCCTCCCCAGACTGGCAGTTGCCCATTGGTCCTTTTCATGATGCCTCTTTGGCCCATGTTCCCATGGTAGCCCTTAAGGGAGAATGGGCCAAGGACACTCCATGCCCAGCACCCCTCTTCAGTTCCTACTCTTACCCTGATTGTACCCCTGACGAGTGCTGTGCTAGGCTGGTGGGTCTGGTGGGGCTTCTGACAGCGTCCCATGCTGTACACAAACCTGCCCTCCTTCACCACCCTGGGCTCTTCCTCATTAACCCACGTTCTTTCCTTCTTCAAGTTTTGTTCTGGACCTCCCTGCCCTCCCCTTCCACTAGACTTTGATGGGAAGCTCTCTATTCTATTCTTAACAGATCTCCATGGTTTTGAACTGTAGGAAGCAGGGACTGGAGTATCTGTCCTCCTTATCCACAAGGCCCTCTGGGCTCCTTTGGAAAACTAAGTCAACTTCTCCAGTGACTAGCTTTTTCAATTCCAGTAGAGGTATCCTTGCTTGGGTCACAAGAGTGTTTTTATACCGTGACTGCAGAAAGGGGGCTTCCTACCATCCATACAATTGCCCAATTAGAAGGCAACTTGGGTAACCCTAGGCTGGATAAACGCCAGCACTTCTTGTATATATAATGTTAATTAAAACAATAAAGTACTGTAACTTGACTAACCAGCGTAAGGATTTGTACCGTGTCTTGCAGATGAGGGTGGGGTTGCAGAATGTACTACCCATGACCCATGACCCATGACCCAGGAGAGAAGCCAGGTGGTGCTGAGGTTCCACCTTGGGATCTCAACCCAGCCCAGTCATCGGTATCACCCACCTATTTAGTGGAGGCTAACGAGCTATGTAGATATTAGCGGTTTAGATTCTCCCTGTGGCAAGGTCCTTCTTTTCCTAGCTCCGTTTTGGGCTGTTTTTGTTCCCTGAAGCATCCTCCAGGCAGAGATCAATTAAAAGTAGGGGTAAGGACCACAGGAAGGACCGAGAAAAGAGGTCTATGGGAAGCCCTGGAGTTCCTTTGTCTGAGGAATCATTTTTTTCCCCCTACCTCTCTCCATTTCACTCTCCCTCCACTCCTCACTCTTGCCTCTGGAAGTCAGGGAGGGGCAGACACTGAGCAGGTGGCCTTGGCTGGTGTCTGAGTCAATGGCAGGTTGGGCAGGAAGATGCTTGTCAGCATACGGGCCAAGGGAACACATGGCCCCGACTTCCTGGGGACAGGAGGGGAACAGGCAGGAGCAGATGAACTGCTAAGCAACAGGGTTGGTAATTTCAGCCAGGGAACTTTCCAGCGATAAGAAATAAGGGAAGGCAGCCAGTGGGGGAGCATGGGAAGGGAGGCTGAGGGACTCGGTAGCCCATCTCTGCACAGTGATATCTCTGTTTATGTTCTTTTAAAAATAAAATGCTATTCTCTGTAGGAAGCTTTTGCTTTTCCCAACTCACAAAGCCGAAGACAATAGAAAACCATCAACACATGTCTTCACCCTCCGCAGAGGACAAAGTTCCTCACACTCACATTTAAATTATTTCTGAGCTTTAGGTAGGACTATGGCTGAACTTAAACACAGATCAACATACAGGAAATGGAGGTGTTTGGGGGGTTTTAAAAGAAGCTCAGAAGGAAGTATACCAGAGTGTTAATAGCAGTTGCCTCTGGGTAATGGGATTATGGGTGATTTTTCCTCCTTCTTGTTCTCTTCCATAATTTTCATGTTTTTATGATGTGCATGTGTTGTTTTACGACTTTTAAAAAGCTATTTTAAAACATAGACAAAAGCAACACCAATTACTGAAAAGAAGAACACCGATGGACTGCTGTTTCCAGAACCTACCATGTGGCAGAATCTGGGCCTGGTTTTTAAGTCTGTTATTTGATTTGACCATCACAAGCATCCTGTGATACTGACTGTAGCTCTCATACAGATGAGGAAACTGAGACTGGGGACGTTAAGTAGATTGTCCAAAGTGACATAGTGGCAATTAGCAAAGTGAGATTTCAACCCAGGTCTGTCTGACCACTTGCTGTTTATGGGAGTGGTGGACAGAGTACTGCATGCCTTCCTGCCAAGTGCTTCTTCAGGTACACATATCTTCATGTTAAAAAGGCCAGGGTAAAGAATCAAAGTGCCCAGGCTCTGAGTGGGAATATGCCCGATGTGTTTGAAAAAGAGCCTCAGGCCAGCTGGAACAGAGAGAGCAAAGAGTGAGGTGGGGAGCGTAAACAGAGGTGGGGAGTGGTGGGGCTGGATCCTACAGGGCTGAATGGGCCTCAGAAAGAGTTCTGGAAAAACTCATAGTCTACGCTCCTGCAAATACGCCCATGGCTGAGCATGGTTACCTGAGCCCCTGGGTTTTCATAACCTTTCAACACAAATAGCCAACAACTAGAAATTTCTTCTGCTTCTTTTAGTTCAAATTCCCAAGAGTGGGAATCTAGTTGGCTGAGCCAGCCTGGGTGGGCTTCATTAGGTGAGGATTTTGTGCCCTTAACCAGGGGGTTGCAGTAGGCCAGCTGCCCTGACCTTGGCCAGGATCTGGGCAGTCAGACAGTGACAGACATCCTATGAAGAGAAACTCTGAATGGGACTTGGGTTGTTAATGGGAGCCAGGCAATCAATTCAGAGACAGAATCAAGTCAAGGGGAGGAAGCACCTCCTTCGTCCCTCATTCTGCTGTTGTCCCTTGACATTACTCACTTGGTGAGACACGAGAAAAGGGGCAGAAAGTCTTCTGTACACATGGGTAGTTAGATCCCAATGACGGATAGGAATAGGCAAGGAGAAAATATCTGCATTTTCGGATCTACTTAAAATTACAATAAGGAGGAAAACACACCTTCCTGGAAGTGAAAGATTCAGAATCAAGGTTCGCTAAGTCTCTCCAAAAAAGAAATTTTTCTGCTTCTCATCACCTGCTGTCTTGACAACTCTGTGTCTAAGTTTCCTCACGTAGCAACACAATGACTTTCTAAGCATCAGGAAAAGCTTTCATGAACTCTGGCACTGAGTTCCCATCTGAATCTTCTCAGCTGGGACATGGCATAGCCACCTGTCTCTCAGGCCAACTGAGCCTCAGAAGCCTCCACAGGCTGAAAACAACACACAGGCTCCAAGCCTAGAGCAAGGCGCCAGTGAAGGTTGTGGCCCAGACTAAGTCGTTTCAGCCATCCCTGGCCCCAGGCCCTGGATAAGGCATCCCTATCCTGAGCCCCACAGAGACCACAGAAAGACAGTAGAGTAGGTCTGCAGCAGGGTAGTCACTCTGTCTGTTTTCTCCCCTCCCTGGAGCCCCCACACTGGGCTGTCCTGGTCCTCCCTCCAGCAGACTGAAAATCTACCACTTGCCACTCTGGGCTTTACCAGATCTTAGTTTCCTAGTATCAGGAAGATCAAGTTCATGTTGCAAATCTCAGAAGCAGTATTCCTCTTTCTCATACAAGAGCCAATGTCTCTGTTGCTGCTTTCTCCCTTTCCCCACTTCCCTACTTTCTCCCTCCCTTAGACCTGAGGCTAATAATCACGGGGATGCGAAGCAATATGAAGTGACCCCAGCTCAGTCCCACATCTGTTTGCATACTACTTGTGGTGCACAGCTCATTCCCCCTTCACCGTGGCCCTATACCTAACCCACTGCACAGCCAACCCACTGTTCTCTCCTCATTGGCCTCTTAGAATCAAGCCCAGAATTCAAATTCCCAGCTGCTGAATGAGGAACAGTTATAGAATAAGGAGAGGGAGGGGGCAGCTTCTCACAAGATAGGACAGACCTTTGAGTGCAGTGCACTGGTGGGATAACATGAAATGATACTGGAATACAGAAACCCTTTCACTGAGGATGGGGAGGGGGGTGCCTAGTTGTTGGGTAGTAGGAGTCTGATTTCTTGTTTTGCCAATCCATTGGGGTTTTGATCATGAGGAGGTGTTGTCAAGAACTGTGGAGGGTGTGAGGCATTACCCCACTCACAGCTAACGAGTCAGCCTGTCAGAGTTTCATGGATTCTGTCAGAAGACAGGAGACTCCTGGGTCAGAGACAAAGGACTGTTCCTCGCAGCAATAACAGTAGCCAGAGAGTTGGCATTTATACCAAGTCCTCAGGCCATAGTTTTCACAGGGCAACCTAAAGAGGACTATGTGATTGATACCTGCAACTCAGTGGCTTGAGTTACAGGAGAACTTGGAAGCTTAGGGAACTCAAATCTGTTATAACAAGTGGTAAGCCTGCTGGCTCTTCATCCCAGAGAGAGAAGTACTCTTTATTGACTGGAGGATAAACAGAACTGCCTTCTGCCATAGAAGGAAAAATTATCTCTATCTTCCAAAGAAGTTTGCTATACAAATATCATTAAACAGCCCAGAACAAAAGCAGTCAGTGCTTCTACTCACAAAATGTTCAGAAACACAAGAGACCTGTTGAGAACTCTCTCTGAATAATGGTTACACAGTGCCCAGTTTCAGAGAAAATGGTTACCAGTGATGTCAATAAATAATATGGGGGACCTGACAGAACAGATAGAAGGTAAAGTGTAATCCAGGTATGTGAATATAAAACAATAAAACATTGACCTACAGGTGTAGTATTTACCATTTGTGTCTGATAATCAGGCAACACATAACAATTATGAACATCAGTAAGGATGGGTCAGATAAACCTTTCAAGGCTTACATTTGACGAAAAGGTTGAATACCCTAGATCACTTGATGTGGTCCCGCAGTGAGGCTTTATTCATTTCTCTCTCTCTATTCTTCAGATTACATTATTTCTGTTGATTTCTCTTCAAGTTCAATAACCCTTTCTTCTCTAACTCCAATCTAAATTACACCTTATACTTTGTAGTTCTAATGTTTTTAGTTAGTTTTCTTCTTTTCTTCATTTAGTTAGTTTTCTTCTTTTCTTCATTTCTCTTCTAAGACCCACCCATCTGTTCATTTTAATCATATTTTACTTCAAGTTCTTACATGTATTTGTAATAGCAATGTTAAAAATCTTGTGGCTAATTCCAATATCTGGGTCATCTTTGGTTATATTTCTTTGGACTGCTTTTTCTCTTGACTGTGGGTCATATTTTCCTGCTTCTTCCACATCTAATAATTGTTTGTTCTACACTGGGCATTGTAAATGATGTGTTGTAGAGATTCTGGATTCTCTTTCTTCCTTGGAGGAGTGCTGATTTTCATTCTAACAGGCAGTTAAATTTGACTGGACTCAAACTCCAAAGTCTGTCTCTCCTTGTGGCAGGAAGCACCTGAAATCTCTCCTCAGTTCATCAATCTTCCAGCTTTGCTTTCTTTTTGCTGACTCCCTGGAGTCTCCCTACACATGCCTAATTGTCCTCTAAGGCTTTGGTCAAAGCTTACATGTAGACTTGAGACTACTTTCTTGCTGGCCCCTTTCTTTCTGAGATTTCCACCCTCATTCAGTTATTGTGGCTACCCTAAACTTGTCTCCCTACTCTGCCAGCCAGTGGTTCCCCAGCTTTCTGCTGGAGTTCCAGCCATCCCAGGTGGAGTGCTTGGGAGTGCCCCTGAAACAAAAATACAGGAATATGAATCTCTACCAAGTGCAGTTCCCTACTTTCAAGGATCAGCCTCCCTCTAGCTATGTCTGTCTCTTTGGTCACTCTCTAGTGCCTTCAAATTATTGTGTTTTATACTTTGTTCAGAATTTATAATAATAATCTCTGGGAAAGTTGGTCTACTATAAGCTACTTTACCATTAAGGGCAAGTAGAACCACACATAAACTGTTTCAATAACCTGCTTATTCTACACTGTTATTTAAAGTGCTGTACATTATTCCACCTTATTGACCATCGTGTTAAACAAAATTTATGTACACTTAACTACTGGTAGACACTTAGGATATTTCCAACTTTTGATGTAATAAAGTCAGAGGCTCCCGCCGCAGAGCTGCACACGGTCATTAATTTTACAGGGAGAAATATGTCTTAGTACTTCCTTTTGTTTCCATTTACCTAATCTTTTAATATATCTATCTCATATGTTTTATACTGTATATAATATATTATTACAGTAGTATAAGAAGGTAATTTATAAAAGATGTATAGATCTTTGGGGTATCTCCTCAATTTTACTTAATTCTGTTTTACAGATGGAGTATATGATTTAAAAGTTTAGAGGGTACAATTATAAATGATGCTTTACTGAATGTATATGTACCTACATTCATAACATATGCATATATCCATATATATGTATATATATGTGTGTATATGTATACATACACAGATACATACATACACTTTGGGCATAATACTTACATAAGACAGTTACCCAAAAGGGGAATTGCTGAGTCAAATGTTGTGCACATACATTTTTTAAAAATTTTTGACTCATTCTGTCAGTATCACCTGGTAGTCCTCTAAAAGGATTGTATCAATTCACCCTGAAGCTGAAAAATATGAAAGTATACTTTCTCCTATAGTCTGCTAACACTGACTACAGTTGGTGGTCTTTTTCCATCTTTAAAAAGGTTTTATTGATGAATAACAATATTTAGGTTTAATGAGCACATCTTCCTTTACTCATAGAGATGAACATTTTTCATACATTTACCATATTAAATGTCTTTTTAAATTGCCTGTTTATTTCCTTTGCTTTTTCTATTAAGATGATTCATCTTTTATTTAAAAATGAATCTTAAGGGACCTTTTTATAGTATCTCCATCCTTTGTTTGATAGGAATGTTACAAAAATGTTTTTCAGTTTATCATTTCCCTCGTTATCTGTTGATGACATTTTCACATGCACAATACTTTTATGTCACCAAATTTATTAGTCATTTTCTTCATGGTTTCTGTCTTTAGAATTATACTTACAAAGTCATTCTACACCCTTCGAGTATATAATCATATCAATATTTTCTCTTAGGACATTCAGTTTACACTGAAATCTTTAATCCATCTGGAATTTATTATGAGAAATTATGCAAGGCAAAAATCTTATCATACCCTAAAGTCTTGTACATATATTTGGGGCTGTTTCTGGATTTTTTTGTTGAAATCCAACAATCCATTGAACTACTAATATGTTGGTATTATAATCCTCTAATTTTTTTTTTTTTTTTTTTTTGGCTAAATGATGCATTTTTAACATGGGGCATTACATTCCAAGAATGACATGCAGAGTTCGAAAACTACAATAAATATTTTAAAAACTAGGAATGTTTTACTTTGAGAAGAGAGGATTCAACACCTGTCAAAAAGTTGGAATTCAGTAAGTAACCTAAGGCGGTTACGGCGTACTTATTTTTCAGATAGGTAAAGATCCGTTATATGGATTGAAACACATATGGATGACTCTAGCGGAAGGAACCAAGGCAAATGGGTGGACATTAAGAGAGGAAAATTCTGGTTCAACAAGGGCCTTTCCTGACAACTGGGTTGTTCAGCAAGAGAACAGGCTGTCTCGGAGTGGGGTGGGGTCAGAGGTCCCGTTCACAGAAAAAGTTAAAAAACCAGGTAACTAATTTTTCCAGGATGCAATAAAAGCAGCATTTACAACAAATAAGGGTCTGGGTTACTTGAAGGACATTCATACTCTAAAGCCCTGGTGTCTACGATCTTATTTCCTAAAAAGACCAATGTCATAACTTCAACTGACATCAAGCCTCAACAACTGAGAAACCAGCAGCGAGTGATCCCTAAGGCAATAGCGCTGAGCCACTGTTTTCCAAAACTTGAGAAGCTCTGCTTTGTTACTTCTTTGTCTAGGAGGTGGTGGGTACAGGGCTGGGGCTGGGCTGCAGGATATAAAACACATAGAAATTTAATAGGTCCCCATAGAGCCCTCTTTTTTGTTTACAGTTGTAGGCGTGACTCTGGGTGCCCAGGTTACAAAGGGATAGTTCCCCAAACCAGAAGAAGAAAAGTGGCCCCAGAATCTTCGGATCTCATTTCCATCTTCTGTAGACACCAAAGCACTGAGCGAGGTAGATTCTGTCCCCTCTTCACCTCCATGAGGTCTGAAGAAGAGAACTCTCCTTTTAATTCCTCAGTGAAATATTCCGAGGTCCCGTGAGCTGTCCTATTCAAATACAGTGATTTCATCTATTATTTAATCCGCAGCTTGGGGAGAGGAGGTGTCTCAGCCATGCTGAGAGACGGAGCTTTGAAGCCGCCTTCTTTGCGCTGGTTTCCTTGGGAAGAAAGCGGTAGCCCAGAACAGGAGGGCAGAAGTGTCATCCCTCTGGGGCTGGCGTCCCTGTGTAGGACATCTCATAGAGAGGACACTGGCTCAGCAAGTGTCCAGTCACCTGAGCACTCTGGTTATAGTCTTCTGAAGACCCACGCTTCTGACTTCATTAAAGGCACTGGTAGAGGATAAAGCACCATATGCCATCAGCTGTCCAGCCTGCAGGGTAAAGATAAACACTTCCTGGGCACAAGGCATGAGGCAGAAAGTGGGCAGTAAAAGGTGCCACAGACTAGTAAGATGGCCACGATTAAGCATTAGAACAGAAAGAGAAAAGCTTATGGGCTTTATAAACATAATGTTGAGTAGGGGAAAAAAAGCCAAACCCAGAAGTTTTGTATTAATCCATTTATATAACATTTAAAACAAACACATGGTGTCGAAGTCAAGGTAACAGTTATCTTGGGAGGGGTGCTGACAGGTGTCTGGAAGGGGGTACATGGGGGCTTCTGGGCTGCTGGTCACGTTCTGTTGCTGAAACCAACTCAGTTTGTGAAACTTCATTGAGCTGTGCCTTTATGATTTATGCACTCTTCTTTATATGTTACACTTCAATAAAACATTCCAACCAAGAGGAAGGTGGTAACTTGGCCCTTCTCGGCCCTGTTCCGAGGGCTCCCACGGGTTTATGCCATTTCATTCCCCCAGCATCTGTGTGTGAAGGAGGTGATGCTTTCTTCCTCTCTCCAGTGAAGGGTGCGGAAGCACGGAGGATGGGTCGGAGTGGACTCACCTGGCTGGCAAGTCAGATCAAATCTCCGTCTTCCACTCCTGAATCCTAGGCTCAAGTTCTCACTAAATATTTACCATATAGAGGGGCGCCTGGGTGGCGCAGTCGGTTAAGCGTCCGACTTCAGCCAGGTCACGATCTCGCGGTCCGTGAGTTCGAGCCCCGCGTCAGGCTCTGGGCTGATGGCTCAGAGCCTGGAGCCTGTTTCCGATTCTGTGTCTCCCTCTCTCTCTGCCCCTCCCCCGTTCATGCTGTGTCTCTCTCTGTCGCAAAAATAAATAAACGTTGAAAAAAAATTAAAAAAAAAAATATTTACCATATAGAGAGCAAAGTAATACCCCAAAAAACCAAGGAGGGGAGGAGAACTAGGATTTAGACCCTCTTCAGACTTAGAAACCGGAATCCATGACCCCAAGGAGACCTTGCAAATCGGAGAAGGGTCCGAACGCTCCCAGGGGCCCAGTGAGGCCCGCGTTATTCAGAGACTGATCCCTCATAGGCTCTGTGCAACACTGGAAACTCATTTGGGGGGTTCTCTATCACCAGACCGTAGGGATCCCTCCACTTAAGGGCTGGAGCTACTTCACAGACTCCTCCCAGGTCAGAGTAGTGGGGGGAAGGGGAAAGACATACAGAAAACGCAGGTGGCCTGCCCCGATTCAGACGCTTCATCAGATCAGTTAAGCAGAAACATGGCCTCAGACAAAATTAAATTATGGCTTCTTCATGCCCTAGTGGAAAGTTCATTGCCCCAGGCTTCAGGAAACTGTTCCAGTTACTGGCTCTGCCATTAAGTATCTGCTCTAACCTCTCTGGGCTCCGTTTTCTTCATCTGTAAAATAAGAAATTTAAAAGATATTTTCCTTACATCCTTTTCAGCCCAGACGTAGGATCTAAATTACCGGGATTTAAATTTCTACCAGGAAAAAAATATTCTAACCCCAGATTTGAGCACAGGACTATGAGATTGAGTTTAAGTCTGGACTCAAAATGCAGTACTTTGCAATTTCTTGGGGTCTCAGTTTCCTGTTCTGTAATAAGGGAAGATGAACACTCCTAGAGATTGTTGCTAAGACTCAATGAGTTAATGAGTGATTCTCAAACTTGACCTTGCTACAGAATCACACTGTGGGGGCAGGGGGCTTATTAAAACCCCCTGCTGGGCCTTCCTCCCAGTACCTTTGACTTATCAGGCCTGGAGTGGAGGCCAGGAAGTTGCATTTCTGTCATGTTTCCAGGTGATGCTGATGCTTCTCGTCCCAGGGTCATCCTTTGAAGACCCCTGAGTTAGTATATTGAGAAGCTCCTAACAGCGTATGAATCTAACATGTTTTGACTCAATCCAAATAGGAACTGGTTCCTCAGTGCTAAAATACAACCATATGGATGACTCATATTCTTATCCGACAGGCAGTTGGGGTGTAAACCAAGTGTCCCCCGGCTCCATCAGCCTGTAGATTCTATTGGGACATTACTAGCATTGATAACCAAACTTACGGTCTCCTAGCTCTGGACTACAAGTTCAGGACCAGATATCTGGGGGACTCTTCATAAGTTTATGCATGGTCTCATGTTCTTCTACAAGGTTCTCTCCTTATTGATGTTGCTCCTCCCCTGCCCTCCAAACCACTCAGCAGCGGTCCTTTGTCACAGCTATTCCTGCTGGTATATTCTGGAAGATGTTGCTTTCCTGGCCAGGAGCTGTCTCCCCACAATGCTGCGGCTTCAAAACCCTGAAGGTGCCAAACACGGCTACCTTCCCTTCAGCACCCCCAGAGATGTCATTTCCTCACAGAAAAGCAAGAATGGCTCTCTTCCACCCGACCACCCTTAGCACTGAGCCCTAACGTAGCACATTTGTGCCCTTCATGGATATATTCCACTGCAGAGAACATGCCTCTTTCATTTCACATGACTGGAATGCCAAGCCTCTCCTCCAGCGAAGTCGGAGCCATGCGACCAGTCTGCCATTGGTTTATAGGGGGGAAATGTGTGTGTAACTTCTGGGTCAAACCACCGAAGAGGGGCTGTGAGTTCCCCGTGCCCCACGTTCCTTTCCCAGGGATGTGGGTGCCACATGTTCCAGGGGCATAGTACATGCAACTGTCCTGGGTTCCCAAGTCATTTTATAGAGGCAGCAGCCTTGGAGACATGCTGCCAGCACCGACTTAGTGAGAAATACACCTTTACGTGTAAAGCCACTAAGGTTTTCCCCCATAGCACAATTTAGCCCAACCTAACACAAAGTTCCTTTAGCCTTGCTGGGACCTCTAAGACTTGGCCAAAAAGTTGGAGAGAGGCCAGAGAAGAGATACCGTAAAGCCCTTCCCATCTCCACATCTTTCCCTTTTCCCCCCCTAATATGTTTCCCTCTTACTCTACATAAACAGCATAGTCCCAGGGGAGCCACACCAGAAGCTCACCGCTCAGGAGATCAACCAGGTTTTAGGTTCCAGCTGGAGCTGCTACTTGTCAAGTATGAAGATAAATCATGTTGGAATTTTTATTATATGTGTGTTGAATTTATAGCCTAATTTCGGGAGAATCGATATCTCTATAATCAAGACTTCCCATCTACAAACATACTGTATCTCAATTTATTCAATTCCTCCTACATTACTTGAACTTTCATATTACTTACCTTATTATAAGTCTTCACATGTATTTTCTAGTTTTTTTTTTTTTTACTATTATAAATTGCATCTTTTTCAACTTAAATGTTCTAATTTGGTCATTACTGTTGTGCAGAATGCAACAAGTCTAGATAAGCTTATCCTTTTTTTAAAAAAAACTTATTATTATTGTTTTTGAGAGAGAGAGAGAACGTGCACCCACACACAAGTAGGCACAAGCTGGAGAGGAGCAGAGAGAGAGAGAGAGAGAGAATCCCAAGCAGGACGTGCACTGTCAGCTGGGAGCCCGATGTGGGGCTCGATCCCATGAACCATGAGATCACGACCTGAGCTGAAATCGCGAGTCAGACACTTAACCGACTGAGCCACCCAGGCCCCCCTGGATAAGCTGATCCTCTACCCAGCAGATCTGACTTAAAAAAAATATTGATACCTTTTCCATCAGCCATTTGGGTTCTTTGTAGAAACTATCAAATAATGTGTAAATAACAATTACATCTTTAACTTTCCAGTGCTTATTCTCTCATTTTATTTTTGTGTTTAATTGCATTTGTTACAAACTTAAGCACAATGTTCACACTAGCGATGATGGACAGTGGACATTCTTGCCTTCTTCCTTTAAATAGGAATGTTTCTGGGGCAGCTGGGTGGCTCAGTCAGTTAAGCGTCCGACTTCGGCTCAGGTCATCATCTCACAGTTTGTGGGTTTGAGCTCCGCACGGGGCTTTGTGCTGACAGCTCGGAGACAAGAGCCTGCTTCGTATTCTGTGTCTCCCTCTCTCTCTGCCCCTCCCCAGTTTGCCCTTTGTCTCTCTGTCTCTCAAAACTGAATAAACGTTAAAAATTTTTTTTCAAGTAAAATCAAAATAAATGGGAATGTTTCTAATCTTTTGTAATTAATTATAGTATTTGCTATAAGCAGTAGACATTATTATTAGATTAAGACACTACTCTTAATTTGCTAAGGGATCATATTTTAATCACAAATAAGTATTGAGTTTCATCAAATCCTTTTTCTACATCTATTAAGATGATCGATTGTTTCCCCTCATTTCATCTTTGAAGAAAACAAACGGATGGCTGCAGCCAGGATAGAATCAGAGTGTCAGATTATCAGAACTGGAAGCTTCCTGAGATATCATCCAGTGTTCTCAGTGGGACCGTGGCACGCAGGGCTCGGGAAACTTGTGCTGTTCAGGATTGTACTACATATTACAGGAGGGCTAGCAAACCTGGCCTTCACTCATTAGAAGCGGGATGCACCCTCTAAGTCATATGGAAATCAAACACTGTCCCTACATATTTACAAAGGTCAGCAGAGGTGCCAACATGTAACTTGGACACCGCAAGGACCCAGAGTTGTCCAGACCTGCAGGGCTCATCCTAACCCTGAGTTACCAAGTTCTTCCTTCTGATTCACTTTAGAGTGGGTTTTGACTCCTCCCTGCTGTGAAAGTTCCACTCCCGTGCCCCCAACCCTTGCTAAAGAGGTGTTGAATTGTTTGGATTCCTTCTTTTTTTTTTTTTTTTTTTTTTAATTTTTTTTTTTTTTTAACGTTTATTTATTTTTTTTGGGACAGAGAGAGACAGAGCTTGAACGGGGGAGGGGCAGAGAGAGAGGGAGACACAGAATCGGAAACAGGCTCCAGGCTCCGAGCCATCAGCCCAGAGCCCGACGCGGGGCTCGAACTCACGGACCGCGAGATCGTGACCTGGCTGAAGTCGGCCGCTTAACCAACTGCGCCACCCAGGCGCCCCTGTTTGGATTCCTTCTAATTTACTTTTGCTCCTGCCCTAAGCAATCCTTCTGGGGATCCCTATTTTCTCTCACTGTAAATAATTCTAAAGACCCATCTCTTCTCTCACTCGCTCTTCTCTAGAGAATTATGCCTGACCTGATACCAACCAGTCCTGCCAGTCACACTTCTCAGATGCAGTGGATCTCAGCAGTAAGAGAGCAAACAAAGTGACTTCTCAAGGTTGAAGACACAGGGGTGCCCCCTTGCATTCCGAGCCCCCCCTCACTTAGCCACGAGCCCTCCAGTAAGAGCAGAGCATCCAACTGCCCCACGCTCTCTCCCTACCTCAGGCACACACACCGAGTGCCAACTCGGTGCTACTCAAAGAGGGCTCTGCCCAGGCTTCCTCAAGCCTGACCTTTTGTGGGTATTGAGGGATCAACCTGCAGCCCCTTGGGAAGAATCGGCGCGAAGGTGAGTCCTTACCGTACATCCTTACTTCCCAAACCACTGCATTTGGGGACATGGAGGCTCTGGGCCAAGGAGGGGGTGAGAGGAGGGGGACAGCGGTCATGGCAGGGGTACGTGGACAAAGTTCTGTCCAGAGGACCGACTTCATTGCCTTCCCCTTGGAAAGGAAAGCCAAAGCAGCCAGCTCCACCTTGGGACCTGGGAATTCACCGGGAGCCTTGTGAAGCCATTTTGTCCAGTCTGCCCAACCTAACCAGTACATGTAAACCAGGAGCCTTCCTAGTCTCAGGGCACTTAAGCTCCCTCACTCGTGCTGTTATTCACACATTCAAACATTTCTTGAGTATCCACTTTGTGTTCAAAGGTTAATAATCCAGTTCCCATGCTCGAGCGCTTCCCAGTCAGCTGGGGAGAAATACAGGAACATGATTCCAGGAGAGGGTTCCCGGGGCCCCAGCGGCGGTACATGGAACATCAACAGAAGGGAATGACCATCACCAAGGGGCGGGGGTGGGGGGGGGGCGCTGGGAAGGCTTCACAGAGAGGGTTGCTGCTCCCTCTGTCTGAGGCTTGTCTGGGGATTGGGCAGGCAGGTACAGTCCATCCCGGCAGACACTGTGTGTGGGGAGCACCCACTCCACAGCTCACCCATTCCCACTTTTTCCTGCTTCTCAGGAAGACTTCTGCCCCAATCAGACTGAGGATCTGGACTCCACCCTTCAGTCAGTAAGCATCTGAGGAACCAGGGGGAGGGAACATTAAGATACTACCAAAGATGCCTGCGCTAGGGGAAAAGGGGGTATGTGCAAACCTGGCTGGCTGGCTCAGCAATGGAGAACTGGCTGCAGGTGGATTCGGAGTCCAATATGGGCTCCTTTTGGTTGCCAAAGGATAAGCATTTGAATCACAGTTGCAAGCAACTGGAAGACATTTTAGAAAGCATTATTCCAATACTTTGATATAAAATCTGCCATAATAATCTCCTCAGTTTAAATTGTCCAATTTTTTGATAGTCATGAAATAAATAAAGATTATCAATGATGAAGAGAGAAAAAATAGAATGCCTAAACCCTTTAATAATTTACCCCAATGGACAGCATGATACAAAGGGCATTCTTCTCCTGTCACTTGCTAGCTGTGAGACCTGGTACAAGCCACCTAACCTCCCTGAGCCCTCTACTCATTTGTAAAATGAGGACAAGGATATATACCATGCATGATTGTGGTAAGAATGAAAACAATGTGCATTTGGCAGGTGCTTGATAAATGGTAGCTAGTACTATTATTCCTACGAGCTCAGGAGCAGGAAGATAGCTCCTGTGTCTACCATTTCTAAGAATAATTTCTAAGCCAGAGCTGTAGCCCAGACCATACCTAGTAAGGATGACATTCCAGAGAAAATGAAAATGGAATTCAGTTAATGGAAGACTTGCCAGGTCAATAAGGCAGAGTGAGGAAGTTAGCATTGGTTTCCATATTAAAGGACTCTAAGGGGAAATTCCAGGAAATGCAGCTTATGCATCCATCCACCATCCATCCATCCACTCATCTATGCATCTATCATCCATCGATCCACCATTCATCTATCCATCCATCCATCCACCATTCATCTAACCATCCATCCACCATTCACCCATCCATCCATCCATCCACCCACCATCCATCCATACATCTATCCATCCACCCACCATCCATCCATCCATCCATCTATCCATCCACCCACCATCCATCCATCCATCCATCCATCCATCCCAGGAAGGAAATGGGAGCAAGAACACTCAAATGCCACGAGTCCCTGGATGTCAAAAACATGTCCCACCCCAAAGGATATGGACAGGGAAGTCAACAAAGACAAAACTCAGATGGCCCGGTAACAAACTTTAAAGGCTTAACATTTATAAATAAAAATCATACCATTTTTTCCACCTAACCTGTGGCAATAGTTTTAAAACGTGAAATCCTCACGTTTATAAGGGTGCAAGAAACGGTCACTCTCAAGAGTGGTTCTGGGAATCCAATTTGAGGTAACCTTCCCATCGGACAGGAAGAGACGTAGGGGGTGAGGCAGCTGTAGAGCAGGTGCCCCCCGCCACAACACCTCCAGATGGGATCTGTGTGCGGTGCTGCCCCAAACATATGCTCTAACTCCAGGAAAACGTGTATTTCCTTTGACCTCTCTGCCTCATTTCTAGAAACGTATCCTTGCACGTAACAACGGCATATACAAAACGTACAGCTATAAAGATGTTCCTCACAGCTTTGTGAGTAATATTTAAAAGCTAGAAATCTCTAAGTGGTGGCAATGGGCACTCGGCCAAGGTGGCAGTGCAGCCTGCTAGCTCCTAGACTCGGGAGCCAGGAGGAATGCACTGGGGTTCAAACTCCAGCTCTTCTGTTCACTCCCTATGCAACCTTGGGCAAAATATTGCCTAAAAACTTGTTTTCTCATTGATGAAAGGTGCATAGTAATGGGATTTACCTCGTAGATCTCAGTAAGGAATGAATTAGATGATGCCTGTAAAGCACAGCCCATAGGAAGCACTTTATAAATATTTGCTATCATTAAATAAATTACACTATAACCATATGATGAAATTCACTGCACCCATAAAAAAGATGTAGAAAACTATCCAATGATGCTAGGAAATGTTTATGGATATTGTTACGTGTAAGAAGCAGGTTATTTACTGTGGGATATCTGGTTTTGCTAAAATATTTTTTTTGCAGAAGGAAAAGAGCAAAACAATTTACAGCAAAATGCTAACCATAGTTACTTCTGAGTGATGGAAGGACAGGAGATTTTTGTTTTCTTATTTGGGCTTTCCTATATTTGCCAACGTTTCCTCAAAAGGGAGGTAGAAAGAGGACACCATCAGCAATGTGACACTGCCTCCTATTTATTTTTTGTGGTGGTGATGGACAATAATTGATTTTACCTGTAAAGACATTCTAGAAAATAGGGGTAGAGGATGGCGTCCTACCAAATTCCTAACAATCTGTTCCTGTCCCAGCCTTTTTGGGGACGAAATAGCCTAAGAAATCCCCTCACCCAGAGGATGGCAGGTTCCCCAGCCTGTAGGACCCGAGGGGCCTCACCTCAGTCTGTGATGCTACTGAGCACCCACCCTTAGTCCCCTCACCGAAAACAGGTGAGGCAGAGGGGAGGTATCTTCCTTCAGTCTGCACACCCCTCCCTCCCCCTTCACCCTGGAACTTGCCATCTTCTTTGTTTGCTCTTTGATTCAGCCTGCCCAGGGGCCACTATTTTCCCACTATGTAAAGCTTTTATGTGTTTTTCTTGACCACTGGATCTTTCAGGGCAAAGCAAAGACCCCAGAATTCCCCCCATTATCTAACTCGGCCCCAGTATACAGTCCAGGGCAGGACTGGCTATTTCCTGGCCATGTTCCCTCCAGGTCAGGCCAGAGCCAGGAGGAGACGAGGAAAGAACAAAAGGCAAGGAGTGACGAGCACATCCTTTCCTTTGGGCAAAGGAGGGAGAAGGTGAGTTTGAGGCCTGAGAAAAGTCACCTTCACACCTCCCCCCAGATTCACCCCAAACCCCCAAGTTAACAATGTTCTCCCAAGAGCACAGAGAGGTGGAGGCCAGTGGATATGGGTGGCACACAGAAGTAGTTTTTGGGGTTTTGTTTTTCAGGCTGGAAGCCATGGGTGGGCGGAGAGTCCTGCCCATTTCCAGGGGCTCCATCATCCTTACTTAGCATTTATACTGCACGGCTCCACCCACAGAGCGCCCCCTCCCATCACCTTTAGAAGGTATTCATGGAGCCACAGTGACTTCCGAGCTACCTGCAATTACTCTCCAGCTCTCTCCTGGGTATTTGCACACTTCGGAATGGCTTTCTGAGGAGGTTTGTTTTTTAGATCGTTAACTCCTGATTGGCTGCACCTAAACAGACGTTTAGGGTAAGAGAAAGCTTTTCTCCCCTGTCTATAAAGTAAAGACGACGGGAGTATCTGCTGACTTGCCAAAGCCACAGGACTATTGGTGGCGAACGAATGGGATTGTCCCAGAGAGACTAGAAAGTCCCCCGGAGAAGAGGCATTTTAACAGAGAGAGAGGTCTGAAGCCCAGTTCTGTCTGACTGCAAAGCCCTGTTCTTAACTCCTACATTCCACCACCTTGGGAATAAACGTGGCTTGCAGACTGAGCTGGCTGCTACGTTCCAGGGAACCCTGATTGGAACGACCACGTTACAGCAGCAGCCTTAACCTCTCAGCCTTCAGTACCTTCAAAGGCCAAAGTGTCCCTTTCTGGACTGTCCCTACCTGAGAACTTTGACTCCCACCTGCCTCATCCTTGTCATTTTTTAATTTCACGAGGAAAGTGGCAAGGGATGCCATCTGGGGATAAAGGCGGAAAAGAGAGAAGGCACAGTGAGCAGAGCCAGGCGGAGGCAAGTGGCAGCCATTCCCTTGGTGTCAAAAGCCCTTGTTCTCTCCTGCTGGCCCCACCTCCCTGTGGCATTGGCTGCAGGGCACGGCAGACGGGGTTTCATCCCACCGTTGACTTATTAAAGACCCCTCCGTTTGGGCAGGAGCTGTGTCTTTTGTTTCTGAGAGCGTATGGCATCTTGGAATGCCAAATGGTAAGAGCTGGACTCTGAGGGACCCCACCTGGGGCCCCTCAGGACCGGGTCAGAAGCTGTGTTTGCCTAATTGAGTTAGGATCTGTCAGGCACCAGTTAGGCTAGAAATACACAGGAAGCTGGAGGAAACTTGTCAGATAGGAAAACAGAAGAGAGGCTGCAGGCAGAGTGGCAGGTGTCTGTGGGACCTCCAGAAGGCAAACACATCCGCCCATCGCCGCAAGAGTCCTTCTCTCTCCTTGCGGGAGATGTTTTCACACATCAGACCGCACTACTGTAAACAATGCGATAAGGCAATACGGTGCCCATGAGCCGATGCAGCTTGGGGTGAGGGCAGGACGGGTAGATGGGTGGGGACCTGTTCTTGGGCATGTTTGCTTCAAGGTTTTGGCAAATACGATTCTAGAGCAAGCTCCCCTCCCTCTGGGACCCCATAACAGGCTCCCTGTTGCCAGGAGTGGAATTTCCCATCATGCTCCCTTCCTCTTGTCAACTGCTGGCACTGCGAGCGCCGGAAGGCGGGCTGACAAGGTTAAGGGGAGAGAAGATCTGATATGCTATCATGCTTCTCCGGTCCATGACAGGCAGGCTTGTGTGGAGTGGGCCCATGGCTTTCCTCTGCTCCCCTCCCCAAATAACCCTCCGGTGTGCCAATCAGAGAAGAAGATAAGAAGCTGACTCTGAGTCCTGCTCCCAGAGCCTAAACCTTGAGGCAATTATTTATGGGAGCTCTGCAGTGTCGATCAGCCTCAAGCCTGGGGCCTCCTTTCCACGTGGCGCTGTGGCAGCACCACGTGGAATCTGTCACAGCAGCGGGGACTGCATTCAGCAGGGACAGGAGGGAGCTCTCCCGCATCCCCTGTGCGTCACGCTGGGGACAATAACAACCACTGGGAGAGCATGCCCGCCGCTGAAAATCTGGCTGTGGGACAGACCCGCCCCTATGCGTGGGGGCCAGTAAGCCCCCAAGCAAAAGTCCACACTGACGCCCCAGGTCACCTAGGGCAACTCGAAGTGCCTATCAGGGTCACGCTGAAAATTATTTATGGCTGGTCCACAGTGAGGTAAGCACAGAAACGGAGCTAGCATTTTGAGACTGTTACAGCAATCCAGAAGAGTAATTTAGTAGGTTTATTCTAGTAACACAAAGGGGACTTGTATTTTCCTATCTTTTTATTTCACTTTCCCAGAAACGTATTCTAAAAAATACATTTTTAAGAAAAATATAGATTTTATAAAAATACCATTCTGCAAGAAATTGTCAAAGAAAAACCCTGTTCCTTCATCCCAGATGGTTCAAGAAGCACGAGTCTAGATATAGTCCACTGCTCCAAGTATATGGCACCGAAGCCTCCAGGCCACTGCCTACTTGTCCTCTTTCTTAGGAATTCTGAGAGAGTTGCGAGAGCGGAGAACGCGAGAAGAGGAAAGAGACAGGCAGGCTGTCCGACGGGAAATATTTCCTTCCAGTAGAGCAGGCTCCACCTGAATCCAGAGAGCCCGTATTCCAATAAAGAGGCGCAGCAAATCCAGTCCTTTCTGGAACCCTTTCCTGAGATGACGACTATGGGGCAAGTCAAAACAAAAGCAACTCTGCTGAAACACTGCGGGCGAGGCCCCTCTGGGCGGCTACCCAGAAAGCCCAAAGCAAGGCCGTCAGCGCACCAGCCCTGAAAACATTCACTCTCGGCCACGGCCACTCTCCTCGCATGGCCTGGCTGCCTCGATGCCCCTCAACGCTTCCTTTCCAGTCGGGAGGTTCTCGCCTTTTGAAGAATACAGGCAGATCAGGACCTGCACCCCCACCTATTGCTTAGGCTGAGTAAGGCTTCCAGAGAACATTTTCCAGCTGGAGCAGAATACCTAGTGACCAGAAAACGAAAGCACTGTGGTCACACATACTTGTGCTTGGGTTCCGACTCCTCCACCCCCTACCCGTGTGACTTGGGCCCTCCGCTTACTCTACTGGGGCCTCAGTGTCTGCATCTACGGAATGGACATAACAATACCTAATACCTACGGAATGAATGGCTGTACTATATGCTACATACTGGCTATTTGCTTTAGCTGGAAAATCTCAACCGTATGAGATAAGCACGTCTATTCCTGCAGGTGAGGAAACAGGTTTAGAGCAGCTGAGCACTTGCCACGTTCCCACAGCGAGTGAAAGTCAGGACTCTGCGTCCTGTGACCCTCTTCCCAGTGTTCTTGTGTTTGATTACTGTGGGATGTTGTCGTAGCTTCACAACCTGCCTCATGGGACTGCGGTAAAGATGAAGTGATGCACTTATCACAGTACCTTTCCACGTACGAGTTGCTATTGCTTCTGACATGGTTTTCCGAAGGCTCCTCTGGGCCTCTGAATGTCCCCTGGCTTCAAGGCTACCACCTAGGGCAGCAAAAGCTTGGTGAGTTCCAGAGGGAACCAAGCCAGGGTTTCCCTGGCAGGTGGCCCAGCCTGCACATCCTTTCGCAGTCCGGGGTCTCCTAGAAACATGCCAGCAGCAAATCAAAGGCTCCGAAGCAAATCTCAATAGTTACTCAATTTCAGGCTCTAAGGCGTTTCCAGCCCTGCACCTCACATCCAAGCTCTCCCATGTTCCCAGCTCCTGGATCCGTCCACTACATCTTTCTAAATGCTGAGCCCCTCTCTGCAGAAGACCAGAGATACCGACTATGAAAAAGGGGAGTAGGACCAAAGGGTATGGAAGACGCTTGGGGAGGGTGCCTGAGTGTCCATAAATATTCATGCCCTTTTGACGAGAGCCAGGTCTCTCGCGGGGGCTTTCCGTGGAGGAGTTTTAGTGCACGATTAGGGAAAGCTGAATACCAGCTCCTTTCCCTGCCGTGCCCTTGAAAACCTCAGACCCATGCTGCTGGCGCATCCTGTTGAGGGTTAACTCTGTGTCAGGCAAGGTGTCCCTGGCATCTCTAACCTGTACAACACGCTGCGGCATAGGTATTAGTATTCCCACTTTACAGATCAGGAAACTGAGGTTAGAGAAGATACGTAGCTGGCCTAAGGTGAAGCAGCCAACAGATAGAGGAGCCAGAATACGACCCAGCTCTGATGAGTACTTGTGTCCGAACCTGTCCCCCTCCCAGAGGCTCTCTGTGCCCTCCTCCTGGGACAGGATCCTGGATCCCTACTAGGTTCTAGTTTCTTCCCCCTTCTTCCCCCTTCCCTGAGCTCCTGGAAGGACTTCACCGCACCATCAACATCCCAAATGATCCCTCATGAATTCTAGCTTCCACATCACCCTGCCAGGAGGTGGATGTGTGGGCTCTTCACCTGTCCCTCTTCGAGTCTCATTTGTTTTACTTCCAAGGTTGTGCTACCGAGAGGAAAAGATAGTCTCATTTATTGGGTTGATGCAGAGTGTCTGCAGCCCTTGCTCATTGGTGCTTAACCGCCTCCCAATTTACAGGAGGGACTCATGTCAAAGCCTCTATTGGAGATACCCTCAGCACAGCTTTGTTCCAGGCTTATGGGTTTCTGGAAACACAGAGCAGGAAAATGTCATATCCCTTGTCCCCCAAAGGGCAGTGATGAGTATGTCAGAGACACAGGCTAAGCCTCTGAGTGACTACGTCCCATGTCAGTGATGGCATAGTGCCCACAGTGCCACCAATACCAGAATCCCCTTGGGTGCTGGCTTGTTAAAACATAAATTCTTGCATAATAATGCCATCTGCAATGGAGTCCAGGAACATTCCCAGGCTTCCAGGTGATTCTGACATTTACGGAAGCTGTACAATCTTTGTTTTTTGTTTTTTTTTTTTAAGTTTATTTATTTATTTTGAGAGAGAGAGAGAGAGGGTGCAAGAGAGAGCGTGAGCAGGGGCGGGGAGGAGAGAAAGAGAGGGAGAGAGAGAATCCCAGGCAGGCCCTTCACTGTCAGCACAGAGCCTGATGGAGGCCTTGCTCCCCACGAACCACAACCTGAGCCAACATCAAGAGTCAGATGCTTAACCAACTGAGCCACCCAGGCGCTCCCAGGAATTGTACGATCTTTGACTTAGAGCCGGGTTTCCGAAGTAGAACCGTCTGGATTCAGGTCCTGACTTGGGGCAAGTTGCCTAACCTCCTTAAGCTCCGGTTCTCTCCTATTGTAAAGCAAGAAGAGCCGTAATGTCTGCCTCCTCAGACATCGGGACGAGACGGAGAGAAAGGGCTTCATTCGGGACAGCTAAGGAGCCCCTCTAAGGTTGTCCGCTTCAGTCCCACCACCCCACCTTGAACACAGTGCCCAGACACGGTAAGTATTCACACGGCAAAGCTCAGACACCCGATGGATCTTGCTCTCACAAACCAGGGGAAATTGAGGAAACTCACCAAAGAGATCATTACAGGTGAAGGACAGTGACTAGAGGGCCAAACTCTTTCTAATTCTAAGCAGTCAACCCACAAATACATGGTGAACACCTGCTGTGAGTCTAACAGTGCAGGGCAGCCACTGTTCTTAGCCACCACAACTCAAATTTTACTCGAGGAGATGTGGTAAAAACATAGAGGCACAAGTAAAATAAGAATGAACTAAAAGAACAAGACAGTCATCGAAAGATGCTCCCTGTTGGTTTATTCATTCAGTGTGTGTATTCGTGAATTGCCGATCACGTGCCGTAGACTATACTGGAAACCGTAGAAAAATGGCTGAATAATACAGTCCCTGCCTCAAGATATTTAAAGGCCACAAAAGGAGACAGATCAGCAAATACAATGAGCAAATCAATGTTCGTGATTAATTTACTTTCTTCTGGCTACACGTACTGAAAAAGGTGAAGTTTCACAATATTCAAAATACTTCATCCAGAGACTAGGAGATCAGCCCTAATATGTAAGGAAGGCATCCGAGGTCTGGTTTCCTGTCTCAGAGGGTACAGCGCTTCGGACTCAGAGTCTAGAGACAAATATGCCAAGTAGACCACGATCAAAGTAGCAACGGCAGAAAGTTTTGAAACTCTTTAATCTAAACTTGTTTTTTATCTTATTTCTGTGGAGTGTGAAAGCACATGTAAATCTGTTCTCAACAGTTAACCACAAGGCAAGGCAAGGGGAAACAGAGAGAATGCCAACCCACCTTTAATAACCCCAATAGTGGGAGGAGGCAGAGGGCTTGGAGGGGATCCAATCACATCCACACTCTGCAGACTCACAGCTTGGTTCCTTGAGGCGCGGATTGGCATCTGCTCGCTGCTATCTAGCCAGCGCCTAGCAGAGCGTCTCTGCACAGTCACTGGTGTCTAATCAACGCTCATTGAATGACTGAATGATGCATCTGTCCAGAGGAGAGAATGCAAAGTGCCCAGGAGGCAGCTCACCATCAGGCCAGTGGGTTGGTAGCAAACAGACCTTTTTAAAGTCCGAACGTCTCTGAGTTCCGGACCTGTGTGTCCATCCAACTGTCTCTCTGTCATCTCGTCTGAGATGCCTCGAAGTCACCTCACACGGGGGATGAACCTGTCATCCTTCCTTGCACGTACTTCCCTACGGCTCCGTATCTCAGTGCATGTTACCACTCTGTCTCGTCACATATGCCAGAAACTAAGGACACAGCATTGCACAGCGCTCTCCTCGCGCCTTATCACCCATCCATCCCCCAGCGCATTCTAGTTACTTCCTTAAATTCCCTCAACTTCATCCCCTGCCATTCCTCTAATCCAAGCCGGCATCCTTCTCTGGAACTTATAGTTGCCCCCTGGCTCATCCGTCCACATCTGCTGTCCCTAGCACCCCTCCATCTCGCTCCCCCTCTACCTGCAACACCCTCTCTTCCCGTCTACACCTGGTTAACTCCTTCTCATCCGTCAGACCTCAGACCTGTCCTCTCCTGGACCAGGACAAAGCCCTCTTGCATTGATCTCTAACACACTCCTCTCTCATAATATTTGTCACAGTTGCAATTCTCTTTATGCTCACTGTCCACAGGCCAGCTATATTCATGCACCCGGTACCAGGCGGAACGGTAGAAGAAAGACAGTTCCCATAGTAGGGGTTCAGTTTAAGCAAAAGCCTTATGAAGAGAGGGAGGGAGAAGACAGTCATTTTGTGCTGCAGAAGCTTTTAGGGCTAAGAAGGGAGTGAGCCCCTGGCCCCTGGCCCGCTTGGGAAGTGACTCTGACTCAGCAGTTGCAAATTTAAATGCTCACAGCACCCAGCCAGGTCCCATCAATGAGCCAAGCCGGCTGGGGTGACAAGAGAAGGGTGGGGTGGCTACAGACCAGAAAGCATGACCCCTCAGAGAGCAGCTCCAGCCCCAGTGCTCGAGCCTTGTCTTTCGAGAAAAGTCCAAAATCAAAATTTTCTATGCAGCCTCCTGCCTTTCGAATGCTGGCAACTAATTCAGAAATTACAAAAACAATTTAGGAGCCAAATAAAACATATCTGTGCTCAGGTTTCTGCAGGCCGACTCCAGATTGCCACCTCTGCACCAGAGATTTCTCTGTGTTCCCAGACCCAGCCCGACACGGCCTCGTAATGAATTCCTCCTGCACCCCTCCAAGGACTTGGCATAAAACAGACCTGCTCTGCCGTCTGGTTAGCACTGCGCTAAGCTCCTTACCTCAGTCCTCAGCGGATGCTCCCTGATTTGGCCCTCCCCTGCCCCCCCCCCCCCCACTAAATTTCATTCAAGCCTCCTCCCCAGAGCATGAACATCTCTGGACCTAGGCCAACCATTTACCCACAAATGTCTTTGTTTTCAAGACAACTTTTTAAAAGAGTCTTTCTTTGTGGGGGTGCTCAGAAGGGCCGAGCCCACCCTGGATCTCCACTTGGCCTCGCCCCCTCTCCTCCTTTCTCCTCCACCTCCACCCTGTCCTCCAAGTCTTAGCAGCTCCCAAGGCCAGAAAGCTAGGGCTTGAAGGAACACAGTTTGAAAACTGTTGTCCAGTTCACCCCCCAAAGATTAACAGTGAAAATTAGCTCGCAGAGACCAAGCTGGTAGAATTGAGAGCACTCACACCACGAATCTGGATAGCCTCAAATGCCACCACCAGTCATCCTCCAAACCCACTACTGGGGGACTACTGCCGGGAATGGGGGCGGGGGAGAGCCTCAGATGGAAGGCTTGGGCAGCACCCAGACACCACCCACTTCAGGAGGCAGGAGTTCGCAGCAAAGGGGTTGCGGGGAGCCCCTGGGTGGCTCAGTTGGTTAAGCACCCGACTTTGGCTCAGGTCATGATCTCACAGTTTGTGACTTTGAGCCCCACGTCGGGGCTCAGAGCCTGGAGACTGCTTGGGATTCTGCGTCTCCCTCTCTTTCTGCCCCTCCCCCCATTCGTGCTCTGTCTCTCTCTGTCTCTCAAAAGAAAAAGAAGAAAGAGCAAGAAAGAGCAAGAGGGAAAGGGGTGAGGCTCCAAACTGCCTGATATCCAGACGTCCTACGGTTACCCAAAGCCCTGCAGGTCCTCATTTGTCCCCTTTGAGCATCCGAAGTCCCCCCTTTTCCCCTCTCCTTCCCATCTCCGAGGATGGCACCCCGCCTAGTCACCAAGGCTGACTCTGAACAAGATGCATTGAAATAGTCACCGAGTCCCCAAGACGACAAATTCCATCCCTCAAGACTTCCCAAATCCATCTCCTTTTCTCCATCCTCACGCCCAGAGCCTTAGTTCAGGCCACGGTCCCTTTCCCCAGATGACTGCCCTCGCTGTTCAGATGACCCCTCTTCCTCCTTTCTCGCCGCAGATCTAACCCCACCATGCTGCCAGAGCAAAAGGCTGAATCAGATCTGGCCATGGTGCACCCCATGCCGCAGCCTTACGGGACTGCCTGGGGATGCCCGGGCTCCCTCGCGCGTCCACGTCACCACACCTGCTATTCCAACCACCTCCAGGGTCCCTTCCCGACCTCCTCATGAGCATGATAGGGCCTGTTATAGTCTGTTGGTCCTGGGGCTCCGGTGAGGCATCTGATCCTACAGAAGGTCTTTCCTCATTCCCCACTCCCTCTTCACTTTCCCTGCTTCCTTCTTTTACCCTCTTTGGATACCGTCATAGAATTACTTCTGCTGTAACGCTTGTCCTGCAACGCTCTCTTTAGGCATCTCCCTCCTTAGACCGGGAGCCGCTCTAAGGCAGTGCCCATGTTTCAGACACACACTGGAAGCCCAGTGCCTAGCACAAAGGACAGAATGAACGGCTGGAACATTCTAGCCTCTGCCTTGTGCCTAGGGTCGGCCGTTTGCAGTCTGAGTCTCAGCACACACGGCTGCTTTTTAGCATTTGTAGTTTATCTCCCTGTGAAATTTGGTGCCAGCTGTGGTCACCTGTTTGATTGCTCTTTGAGCTCTGCCTTTAACTAGAAATTAATTTGGATTACTTAAGCCTTTCTTGCCCACCGGAGAAAGTCTGGCTGGGTAAATCCAAAGCTGCCGGTGATATTTCTTTTTCCATTTAATCTCTTTCTCTCATGTGCCAACTCTAATCTTGTGCTTTCTGGATTCCTCCCCCCGCCCCCCCCCCGGGCTTATTTTTAATCTGCCATCTCTGACCCTTCACCAAACGTTGATTCACCATGGATCTCCACCTTCCCACCTGCTCATCTCAGGGAAACTCAGGCCAGCCTTGCCCAGGGGCTCGGCTGCATCACGAGGGAAGTCTGGAGCAACTGTGAGAACAGAGACCAGACGGGAGAAGTCCTGAACCCCAGTCTGCCAACCCTCCACCCCAGACGACACCTCATGGCTCAGGAGCATCAGAGATTTTTAAAAGCCAATTCTTCGGCGAGGAGCTCTGACCACCAGCCACGAGGGCACAGAGCACGGTAAAGAGTTCAGGATGGGCAGAGAACCTGGCACTCACCCATCCTATGTTTGGCAAGATCGTGTCCCCTTCCACCGGGGGTCGCCCCACAGTCTGTGCCTGACAGGGAGTACTTCCGCTTCCGGGCTGATCCGAGAACCCCGTTTCGTCATCAATACCTCCTTCTCCCCAGTCCTAGTCCCCGTCAGTCTCCTGCCCTGCTCTCTTGGCAAGAGTCCATTCACACCTCACACAAGCTCCAAAAAGCAAGACTGGCATGTGTCTGTTGAGAAAGAAAAACCACCTACTCCTCCTGCATGGGACTCAGAACCTCCCAGGAACTTCAGGGGAATCAAGAAAAAACGCCTGATAAGCCGTTCAAGGGATTCTGGCGCAAAGGCACACGGGAACTGTGCAGAGGAGCCACCAGGCCCAGGTTTTGCGCAGACAGCAAATGGTTTTATACACACAGTCCACGGCCTCTGCTGCATCACCCTGCAGACAGTTCCTGCAAAATGTACGTTCTTATTTGGGGGAGAAGACGCTGCCATGACAGTCCAGATCAGAACTCCCGGCTTTGAGGAACTGGCGCCTGTAAGAATTCCAGAAGAAACCTCGTGTGGCTCCCCCTAGCGATCTGAAAAGTCCTGGGCACCTGTCTGGGCAGCGCACCGTGCGCATGCTCACTCACAAGGCAAGCCTGCTCTCAAGTAGCTTACGGTCCCGTGGGGGGAGATGGCAGAGGCATAAACAGAAGTGTGAACCTTAACATTAATGTAGAAGATTGATCAGTTAAACCAAATTTCTAGGTATGAGATTATATAACCCTCTGGAGTCCATAAAAAGAAACCATCAGACAAATCGGCCACCTTGCCATTTTCACTCAAGTGCCTAAACAAGTTTCAGTTCTGAAAATACAGAAATTCTGGCAGCACCTGGGTGGCTGGGTTGGTTCAGCGTCCGACTTCGTCTCAGGTCACGATCTCACAGTGGGTGGGTTCGAGCCCCGCATCTGGCTTTGTGCTGACTGCTCAGAGCCTGGAGCCTGCTTGGGATTCTGTGTCTCCCTCTCTCTCGGCCCCCTCCCTTTCTCGTGCTGTCTCTCTCTGTCTCTCAAAAAATGAATAAAGTTAAAAAAAGAAAGAAAATAGAGAAATTCTAGCTTCACGCTTTTCGAGGAGTATGCGAGGCAGTGTGCAATTTACCTTTGGTGGAATTAGCAGAAACGGTTGGGATTTGTGAATTCTCCTTTCGTTTATATTTAAGAGAGAGAAATCCAACTTATTCCATATTCATTATCCACAAATAGACAGGATTTGCCCCTTGCTCCAATCTAGTTTTAAACGTTATAGGAAATCATAGAGGAGATATGTAAACTATCCTGACCATGAGATCACATGTTGCAGATAACTGTAGAGAAAAGGGTCCCTCCTTGCCTGCTGATACAAAAGTCACCATCACTGTGTACAAACCCAACTACAAGGCAAGGTTCTAATTAGTCCTCGTTCTCACCCCAAAACTACAAGAATGGCAGATCAACCCCTCCAGCAAACTGTCAGGAGCAGAAACTAAGCGATAACGATGCTAACTGGGATGTGCACCTGTGATGTCGTCCCTTACATATTCTTAAAATGCTTGTCTCTCCTGCCTGCCACCCCCCCCTCCCCATCTTTCTGCTCCTCATTCCTTCTCCTCTCCAGCATCTAACTTTTCTGAGCAAAAAGAGGCATTCTTACTGAGAGGATAGATCAGTGGATCCAGAAGGGGGTGAAAATCAGTGGCCTTGATCTGAAAGGACTTAATCAATGTTTAGGAACTAACAGGAAATAGTCAACAACGAGTATAAATTTGTATCTGCAAATATTGTTTAAAATAATTTAAAAATGAAAAGCAACTTAAATCTTCATAAATGTTGGCTTTGGGGTGCCTGGGTTGCTCAGTCAGTTAAGCGCCGGGCTTCGGCTCAGGAATGATCTCACGGTTCGTGGGTGCAAGCCCCGCATCAGGCTCTGGGCTGGAGCCTGGAGCCTGCCTCAGATTCTGTGTCTCCCTCTCTCTCCCTGCCCCTTCTCGGCTCACACTCTGTCTCTCTCTCTCAAAAATAAATAAATTGTTACAAAAAAATTTTTAATAAAAAAATAATAAATATTGGCATTAAGTAAACTATGATATGCCTGTACATAGAATTGAAAGTAACATAGAAGCTATAGAAGAAAAGATGAACAGTTTTGACTATATAAAAATATGAACATATTCTATGGCGAAAATAACATTTACAATGTCAAAGACAAAACGGTAAATTATTTGCAGCATATATGACAGGAAAGCTAATTTATCTGATATAAAAATAATTCTTTAAAATCAATAAGGATGGCACAAAAACAGACACTCAGATCAATGGAACAGAATAGAGAACCCAGAAATGGACCCACAAACATACGGCCAACTAATCTTTGACAAAGCAGGAAAGAATATCCAATGGCATAAAGACAGTCTCTTCAGCAAATGGTGTTGGGAAAACTGGACAGCAACATGCAGAAGAATGAACCTGGACCACTTTCTTACGCCATACACAAAAATAAACTCAAAATGGATGAAAGACCTAAATGTAAGACAGGAAGCCATCAAAATCCTTGAGGAGAAAGCAGGCAAAAACCTCTTTGACCTTGGCCGCAGCAACTTCTTACTCAACACGTCTCCGGAGGCAAGGGAAACAAAAGCAAAAATGAACTATTGGGACCTCATCAAAATAAAAAGCTTCTTTCTACACAGCAAAGGAAACAATCAGCAAAACTAAAAGGCAACCGACGGAATGGGAGAAGACATTTGTAAATGATATATCAGATAAAGGGTTAGTATCCAAAATCTGTAAAGAACTTACCAAACTCAACACCCGAAAAACAAATAATCCAGTGAAGAAATGGGCAGAAGACACGAATAGACACTTTTCCAAAGAAGACATCCAGATGGCCAACAGACACATGAAAAAATGCTCAACATCACTCATCATCAGGGAAATACAAATCAAAACCACAATGAGATACCACCTTACACCTGTCAGAATGGCTAACATGAACAACTCAGGCAACAAGAGATGTTGGCAAGGAGAAAGAGGATCTCTTTTGCACTGTTGGTGGGAATGCAAGCTGGTGCAGCCACTCTGGAAAACAGTATGGAGGTTCCTCAAAAAATTAAAAATAGAACTACCCTATGACCCAGCAATTGGACTATTGGGTATTTATTCAAGGGATACAGGTATACTGTTTTGAAGGGGCACATGCACCACAATGTTTACAGCAGCACTATCGACAATAGCCAAAGTATGGAAAGAGCCCAAATGTCCATCGATAGATGAATGGATAAAGAAGATGTGATACACACACACACACACACACACACATATATACACACACAATGGAGTATTACTCGGCAGTCAAAAAGAGTGAAATCTTGCCATTTGCAACTACATGGATGGAACTAGAGAGTATTATGCTAAGCAAAATTAGTCAGAGAAAGACAAGTATCATATGACTTCACTCATATGGGGACTTTTAAGATACAAAACAGATGAACATAAGGGAAGGGAAAAAAATAATATAAAAACAGGGAGGGGGACAAAACATAAGAGACTCTTAAATATGGAGAACAAACAGAGGGTTACTGGAGGGGTTGTGGGAGGGGGGATGGGCTAAATGGGGAAGGGGCATTAAGGAATGTACTCCTGAAATCACTGTTGCACTATATGCTAATTTGGATGTAAATTTTAAAAAAAATAACATAAAAAAAGAAATTATTAAAATCAATAAGGAAAGAACAACCCAGTTTAAGAAAAAAAAGGCCAGGGGCACCTGGGTGATTCAGTCGGGTGAGCATCCAACTTCGGCTCAGGTCATGATCTCACTGTTCGTGGGTTTGAGCCCCGCGTCTGGTTCTGTACTGACAGCTCCGAGCCCAGGGCCTGCTTCGGATTCTGTGTCTCCCTCTCTCTCTGCCCCTCCCCAGCTCATGCTCTGTCTCTCTTTGTCTCTCAAACAAACAAACAAACAAAAAAAAGTTTAAAAAAATTTTTTTAATAAAATTTTTTTTAAAAAGGCCTATAACCATGTGAAAAGATGTTCAATCTCACACAAAGAAATGTAAACTGTACCAGTATCTAGATTCAATTTTTCATCTATAATATAGGCAAAGTCCAATGATAACCAGAATTTTTAAAAATTGTTTTCATTCATCTTTGGTGTTGAACACCTGGGTGGGTCAGTCAGTTGAGTGTCCGACTCCCGATTTCTGCTCAGGTCATGATCTCACAGTTCACGAGTTCAAGCCCTGCGTGGGGCTCCATGCTAACAGTGCACAGCCTCCTTGGGATTCTCTCTCTCTCTTTCTCTCCCTCTCTCGGCCCCTCCCGTGCACACGTGCTCTCTCTCTTGCACAAAATAAATAAACTTAAAAAAAATAGAAAAAACAGAAAATGTCTTGAAAGATATAAAAGAAATCTAAATGGTGGCAAAGGCTAGCACTTGAGGGGAAGGGGGATTTTATACTTTATTTTACATCATTCTGAAACACTTGATTCTTTTCTTCCAATGATTATGTATTATTCTTATAATAAAAAACAACTTGAACCATTATTAAGAAGCTACTCTGTTACTGGGAGACTGGGATACAGTGGTGAATGGATAGACATGACTTCTCAAGTCGGAAATAATACCGTGAGATGAAATAGACTATTGCCATAGGGGGAGGGAGACGACAGCACTAGAAAGAGTGCTCCCACCTGAATTCAAGCAGAATTTTTATTTTGTGTTGTTGTTGTTTTTATTTAAAAATTTTTTAACATCCATTCGTTTTTGAGAGAGAGAGAGAGAGAGAGAGAGAGCATGAGCAGGAAAGGGGCAGAAAGAGACAGAGAGAACCCGAAGCAGGTTCCATGCTGTCAGCACAAAGCTCGACGCGGAGCTCAAACCCACGAACCGCCGAGATCATGACCTGAGCTAAAGTCAGACACCCAACTGTTTGAGCCACCCAGGTGCCCCTCAGGCAGAATTTCTAGAGAGAGGAGTAAACCAGAATTGGGGGTGGGGGACAGAATGTGCAAGGAGTGTGATCAGATAGTTGAGGAGGGGCTGTTTTTCTTTGTGGTCAGCCTATTTTCAGGAGGGGTTGTGAAGGAGAGACTCCATATTCCATTAATGGCTCAGCCTGAGCATGGGTCAAAATTCAAGGTTCAGGGTTGTGGAGGGTGGGGTGGAGAAAAAGCCTAACTAAAGTTTGGCCAAGGCAACTGAATGGGTATCTTGTCCACATTCATCAGAAACAAAGAGTGGAACTAAACATTTATGTGACAAAGAATGGGAATTTGGAGGGTCTGTGTTTGGCCTTGTCTTAAGTTAATAGGAGTTTACCCCTGAGTCTTAGACAGCTCACACTGGGCAGTCTGCTGCTTTGCAATCAGCATTTCCAGGCACACAAAGGAGCGGGGGACTTCTTGACCACTGCTGTTTTCCAGGAAAACAGGGCTCAGGTAGTATTTAACCTTGTCAAAGATAATCACAGCCTTTAAAGAGCTTTAATTCTCGGGAATTTAATAATTAAGCAATGAAATAAGTAAATAAATACAAGTTATGTAATTGTCATCAGACGCTTTCAGAGAGAATTGGCTCTCCCAGCCCCTGAGGAAGCTATAGCAAGACCACAGTTAGCTCCTTAGCTTGGCAGATTCAAAAACTCATCTGGATTTGCCCAAGACCAGACTGAGAGATCACTGTAATAGAACAGATGGCACTGAAATGGACCCGATTATGTACAAAGATGTAAGATTCATTACAGCTCAATGATGGAAAGAAAGGATTACCCAATAAATGGTGTCGGGACAATTAACTAGCAATTTGGAGAAACAGTAATTTCAGAATCTCGCTTTATATTATGCACTAAAATAAATTCCAGTTGAGTGGAAGAGTCAAATGTGGGTTTTTTTAAACATCAAAATCTCAGAAAAATAGAATTGAATATTTTCCAAATGTCTATAGGAAAGATAACTTTATAGGCTCACAAGCAATACAAGGAAGAAAAAAGAAAAAAGAGGAAGATCTATAAATTTGACTACGAAATAGAACGTAACCCATAAAAGCAAATGGCAGACAAAAAATACTGCAACAAATGTAACAAAGAGGCACTATATTTAGTATTTAAGACCTCTGTATATGGGTCAGAAACAAATTAAGACACTAAAAGGGCAAAAGACACTCACAGAAGAAGTAATATAACAAGCAAACAAGGATTTGAGATGTTCAGTTGCCAGAGAATAAAAAATATAAATTAAAGCACTGAGTTCCCATTTCCCTCTCTTAAATTATCTCGAACTGAAAAATAATCCCTCTGGGGCTTCTGTTTCTGGTTAGGACGTGGAAAGCCTGAAGTGACTGTTGAACCTGCCCTAGCACTGAGAACCAGCCAAGCAAGCCTCATAGTCGTGGTTGTAAAAATCATCAGAGTGCTCAGGATGCAAAAAAACAAAAAACAAAAAACAAAAAACTAAATAAACCAGATTCCAGAAATGACAAGCTCTTCCTAAGATAGAAGAGACGCATGGCTGCTTCTATCTATGAAGTGACAGGTAGGAGAGGAATCGGTCGTAAACTCGGGTAAAGAGGTATCAGCCCAACTTGTAACGACATTTAACGGGCACGTGTGAGCTCGTGTGACAGATCAGCATTCCAACAGCCCCGGTCATAGAGCAAGTGTATGCCCACCTGCATGCCAAAGCTTTCACAGACGTCTTCATCAAGTACACAGGTAATAGACCAAAGGCAAAGGGCAAGATAGAACCGAGAGAACTCCCTTTGAGGCATGCAGGATCTTCCCCAACTACACGACCTGCTGTAGACTGGGGGTAAGACAGAAGGCTGGGAAATCCCTTCAAGGGAGCCAGGGTCTCCACCAAGTGCAGCACGGTGGCCTTCCCAAGACATGGAGCAGGCAGGGCAGAGGATGAAGAGAGGTCTCTCAAGTTGCAGAAATCTGGGGGAAGGCCCTAAAACTCAAGCCCACAGCTGGCTACAAAGCAGAAAGACAGAAAGCTTTCCATGGTTCAGAGAGCTCCAACAGGACTGGGCAGCATAGAAAGATCTCTTGAGTCTCACTGGTGCTCAGAGCCCAAGCCCTAACGAAGAGAGCCTTGGTACCATCCTCAAAACATCAGAAGCCAGTGGTGAACTAGATCAAAGTAAAGCTGCAACCAATCCATACCCTGTTCAGACAGAGCCTTCATATGTCTCCTTCTCTCACATTAGCAGTCTAATGGAAGGCACACAACCTTTCCTGTGGGTAAATATTCTTTACTTCAGTTTCTAGTGATTTCTTACACACAGTGCCCAACATAAATAAGGAATTAAGAGACCATAAGACACAAGCAAACGTGATAGGGTCAAGGGAGGAAGAGTAAATAGAATGAGACCCGGAGATGGCTCAGATGTTAGAATTGTCTAGACAGTGACAGTGAAACAAACAGAGTAAGTACATACAAACAAATGGGGAATTTGGAGAGAGAGAGAAACACTATAAAAAAAGAACCAAATGGGCATGTAATTAATTCTTTGAAAGACCACTAATTCTATTTAATATAAAAAATTGTAACAGCAGATTAATAGAGTTTAGAGCATATATAATTCTTTGTTATCATTTTTGTTTTTATGAAGTCCAAAATAGGCAAGAGAATTTTCTTGAGTAACGAAAACATTCTATAACTGGGCAGAGGTGGTTTTAAAAGTGTCTATAATTGTCAAAACTCATCAAACTGATCTATTAAAATATGGACATTTCATACAACTTACACCTCAATAAAAAAAATTTTTTAATAGTATCTTAGGCTGCTGAGGGAGCAATGAAAGCAATACTCCTGTAAATTGGACGATCATTTTCGACAGCAAATTTTGGAATATTAATCAAGAACTATTAAAAGTCCAAATGTTTTAAACTTTTTTTTTAATGTTTATTTATTTTTGAGAGAGAGAGAGAGAGACAGAGTGCGAGTGGGGGAGGGGTGAAGGAGAGGGAGACACAGAATCCGAAGCAGGCTCCAGGCTCTGAGCTGTCAGCACAAAGCCCAACGTGGGACTCGAACTCACGAACTGTGAGATCATGACCTGAGCCGAAGTCAGATGCTTAACCAACTGAGCCACCCAGGTGCCCCAAAGGTCCAAACGTCTTAACTCAACAATTTCATTTAGGCAAATACTCTTAAGAAAATTCAAAATAACAAAAAGTAACATGCACAAAAATGTTAACCATTGCATTTTTGTAATAGGGTAATCTGAAGTGCTTCAAAATCCAAAGCTGGATAATAATTAAACAATGTGCAATAAATATACTTAATAGAATGTATTTTAGCCATTAAAGTTATATTATTAAGGCTGAAGACATGTTTATGCTATAAGCCTTCACATCCTTGAAAAAACACATATGAGACAAGCACTAGAAAGAAAAAAACTATAATGATAAGTCATTCTTATGTTGGGCCTGTAGAAGTATTTTCTCTTTTCAGCTTGGTTATCTGCATCCTGGTATTTTTCTTTCCTTTAAAATGTTTGCATGGATGGGCTACTTGGGTGGCTCAGTTGGTTGAGCATCTGACTTTGGCTCAGGTCATGATCTCATGGTTTGTGGATTCAAGACCCACATCATACTCTGCACTGACATTGTGGAGCCTGTTTTGGATTCTCTGTCTCCCTCTCTCTCTCTCTGCTCCTCCTGCACACATGCTCTCTGTCTCTCTCTCACTCAAAAATAAACATTAAAAAAATTGTCTTGAGTAAAAAACTAAAATGTTTGCATGGGGTGCCTGGGTGGCTCAGTTGGTTAAACATCCAACTCTTGATTTCAGCTTTTCACGATCTCACGGTCATGAGATCGAACCCCATGTTGGGCTCCGAACTAGGCGTGGAGCCTGCTTAAAATTCTCTCTCTCTCCCTCTACCCCTCCCTTGTCCCCTCTCTCTCCCTCAAAAAAAAAATATGTTTTCAATTTTTTAGCTTTCATTTCTTTCTTGATATTTTTGCAACATTGCATTTTTCTAAAAACAAGTTTTCTCCAGTTATTCTCTTATCATTTACATCTTTCCACCATTTTCTTTGTTTAAATTTTTTTTATTGCACAACAAACCCATGATTACATTTTCATAATTTTTCCTGTATATAAAAGGACCTCAGTCTTTCCTGATAGTTTTTGATTTCTAGAAAGCAAATGTGACTGGATTTTGATTTGTGAAAAGAACAAATGGGATAGGCCTTTCCAATGACCTAAATATGTATCCCTGCCAGACGGAATCATGAAATACAGCTAAACATTATGTCAATTAATGTAAAACATTAAATACATTTACTCGGAAAACATCTGAAAAGACCAGCAGTGGTTAGTCTCTGGGTAGTGAGACAAGGTCAAACTTCTTTTTCCTTGTCTGCTGCCCCTACAGTAAACATGTATTATTTTCTGGGCCCAGTCCTGGCCCAAGTCAAGATCAGGGAAATGCAGTGGTGCCCCAGGCCAGAAGCTTCCCCCACAGCATTTCATCTACCTATTCATGCTCCATTTCCTGTCCCTTGACCTTGCACTACCTGTCACACTGTCCACATGCCCCAGATCAGTAAACCTGTTGAGTAAGTGCAGGAAGCAGAGACCCTCAGTCTGGTCTCTCTGTTGGTCCCCAGGTTCGTTAGTGTCACCTAGGCAGCCGGAAAAATAGCTACACCTACTTTCCCTCCCCGAGTCCCCAACACCAGAGCCTGCAAAGCCATCCTAGCTCTGGTTCCTGCCAGACCTTTATTAACCATGACAAGGGTTTGGAACGCCTGTGCAACATCATAATCTCCCCGTCTCCCTGTAGAAGCAAATAGAGTTGAAGGAGGCTGTGGAGGGTGGACTGGTGGCAGATGTCTCCCTGGAGAGCCCAGCTCCAGCCTTCCTGGCCTACCCGTGTCTCCCGCTCTCGGCTCAGATCTCCTCTCAGGAGTCTGGCCAAGCCTGATGAAGGGGAGCTGAAGGGGTAAACTGCAAATCAAAATGAACATCCTGCTGAAAAGAATTCAGGGTGGTGATAGACGTCTGTATAGGGCCCTGGCATATTGCAGACAGCACAGAACTCTCTCCCCATGCACCCCGGAGTGTAAATTAGAGAGACACCCCTCATCCCTCCCTCTTCCTGACCCCCAAAGTACTCAGAAAAAGGGAGCATGACCACGCCTAATGAGGAGGGGTTAAGGAACGGCTCAAATTAGAGGGAACCTCATTAAAATCTGTCTCCTCATAGCTATTCAATCACTAATTGACTTTTCCTCCTCACTTTAATTTTGACATTGGTGTCTTGATTAATTAACTCTGTCACCAAAGCCCTAGGGTGTCACAGAAGGACTCACCAGGAGTTTATCTTGCCACGTTCCAGCCAATTTGACAGGTAGGCTCTCCCTGGCCAGTTCCATGGGTAACGGCCTGAGCCTGTCGTGGTCCCTTGAGCCCTAGAAGAAGCAGAGACACGTTGTCATTCTCTAACCGTTGGCCACAGGGCCCAGCCAGCAGGAAGAGAATCAGGAGGCCTAGATTGTTGCTTTCCCTCTCTGGCAGCATAATAAATTTCCTTCTCTCCATCTGCATTCTCATATGGGCACGAAGTTCATCACCGACACCGTGGCCAGTGGGAGAGACAGATCACAAGTGTTGTTTCTGGGTAAGCCTTCTGGGAAATCATTCAGTCACTCCCTCGTTTATTCATACAAGTATTTAACTTGCTTCTGAATGGCCTGTGCTGGACTTGCCGGGAAGGGTGGAGGTCCAAAGAAGTATAAATTACGGGCTCTACCCGTGAGACGTTTATAATTTTAGTTGAAGAGCTGTGACATTCTCTTATAAAAACAGAAGCCAAGATTTGATGTTCCAAGAAAACCCCCAGGCAGCAAAGTCAATTGTCCTGGATATTTTGGCCATGTGTCTCCCGCCACCCCCACCCCCACCCGCCACTTCTGCGACCTCCTGGCATGTTTCAAACATGTGCTGAGTAACTGCAATGGAGCCACCAGCAGGGGGAGCTTTGGCAGGAGAACTTGAAAACTCAAAGTTCTCTTGTTCAGACTGGCTTTCTCCATTCTCCCTCCTGGAGTGGAGGGATTAGGGAGCAGGCAAGAGACAGCATATGAGGGAAGGGAAGCTCCCCATTCACTCCCTCCTCAGCCCGCCCCGCAGAAGAGGAAGGTTGATCCAAACTCACCACTTTGGTAGTCTGGACTGGACTACCTGTGGACGGAGCTGCTCCGCCCTACAGGTGGGCTGGGGCTCCGCTCCTGGTCTACACTGTACTGGGAGCTCTTTGCCATCTTGTGTTTTCTTTCTCTTTTCTCCCCAGTGGCAGAAGTGGCATCCCGCCCCGGGGGCCCACCGTCCTGGAGCATCCCACCCATCCTGCCCTCTTCTTCTCTCTCCTTTCCATATAGAAAAAAGATTCATGACCAGGGATCGAACCTTTTCCTGTGGCATGTGGCGTGGGGAGGAGGAGAGAACAAAAGCCATCATTGTAGGTTTCCTCCAGCCTAATTTATAAAGCCCTCTCTATTATGGTTCAGGGTCCACTCTCACTAGCATTTAGGTGCTATTTTCCTTTTACTGTTTTCTTCATCTACATCTTTCTCTAGGAGACTCCTAGAGAGGAACGCTGTGATCGCGGGCAGAATACGGCTATTCCAGGGTGCCTTGTCCAAAGACCATCCACGAGCGCCTAATATGCATGGAGAGCCTACAAGGCCAAGTCATAGGGTCCTGTCCTGATAGTCTTTTCAGGGCTCTACCCTAAAGGAGCTCCCTTGCCATGTGCTCGTAGCTGACACGCACTTTCCCAGATTGCCTTGCTTCTCATATCTCCTATTTTCATCCTTGATCTACTTTTTAGCCTACCTTGGCAACCTACAATACCCTCTGTTTAAAAAAACAAACAAACAAACAAACAAACCTAGTGGCTTTCTAGAGTCCTTGGAATAAAATCTAATCTCCTTACCATAGCCTACATGGTAGGCTGCATTGTTGATCTCAACTCCTGCTGTTCCTCTTGTGGAAGGATTATGCATCCCCAACCCCCGGCGACATCACTTTTAACCATGTGACTTTCCTGGGCCAATAGAAGTGGCACATCCACTTCCATGCAGAAGCTGGAAGGCCATCACACCTCCACCTTCACTTTTCCCTCTGCTAGGAAACCGGCGGTGTCCCAGGTAGGAGCTGTCATATCTACCTGGGTCCTCGAGTGAAGAAAATTTGCAGCCAATCCACAATGGACATATAGTGTGAGTGATAAGTCAACTTCTCTATTATATACTATTGAGATTTGAGGGTGATCGGTTACCATGCAGATTAGTCTCATCTGACCGACACATTCATTCTATGGTGCGATCTGACCCCCGACCACTTCTCCAAACTCGTGCCTTACCTTCCATTCCCTCACCCACTACATTCCAAACACCGTGGACTTCTTTCTCTTCCTTGAACATGCCATGTTTGCTCTCACCTCAAAGCCTTTGCATGTGCTGTTCCCTCTGCCTGGACTGCTTTTCCTCCAAGGTCTTCACACAGCTGGCCCTTCTTCATTATTCAGATCTTGGTTCAAATACTAACCTCTTAAGAAATGCCTGCCCTGAACCCCATCTGATGTACCCCCCCTCCAGGCATTCTTTGTCACGTTACCCTGTCTTATTTTGCGTCTGCCCACTAGTTTCTTATTTGTTTTCCCTCCTTGGGAATGAACGCTCCATGAAAGTAGAGATCTTGCCTGTCACAATCACTGCTGTATCCCCCGACACTGGAAGGCCACCTGACACATAAAAGACACTTGTAAGTATCTGTGTCAGGAAAAATACACGTCTCTCCTCTCCTAAACTTTAAACCCATTTTCAACTGCCAACTGCACACCTCTTCCCTGAGTTCCTGACTCAACAGACCCAAAGCAGGATTCATGATGCTGTCCCCTCTTTGCGCACTCCAATCTCCTCCTCATCCTAGTTCCCAATTAATGACCCCATCGTTCACCCTGCCGCCAAATTACACACCTTGGGTGCTTTCCCGCCCCTCCCCCTCACTCCCTTCCCCCCGACTCCCAATCAGTCACCAGGCTGACTCTCTTTTTTCAACCTCTCTCTAATCCACTTCATCCTCATTCCGACGCACCTGCCCTCACTCAGGCCCTCATCATCCGTTGCCTGGATTATCACAGTCTCTGCAGAACAGGGTTCCCTGTTTCCAATTCTCTCCCCTCCCATCTGTGCCGCACACTGCCACCAGAATTATCTTTCTAAAATCTGATAATGTCACTCCCCTGTTTAGAAGGATTTAAAAGGAGCTCCGGGAGAAAGTTTAACCCCTTAGAGGCCATGAGATACCTCTGCGTTCTGGCACCTGCCAACTTCCCAGCGTGTCTGCCACCCACGGCCGGAGCCCTCACCCCATCCAGCCACGCTGACCAGGGCAGCAGATCCCATGTACGTTTGCGCTCACCGCTCCCCTGGGATGCCCTTCCCTCCTTTGCCCCTTGCCTCCCCAAACACACATACGCACGAACACACACGTGTGCACGCACTCCCATCAGCGCCCACCTACTGAGAGCCATCGCTCTCGGTTATCATCACTCCCTCCCTTCACTCCCCCCGTGTAGCCCCTCCCAACTCCTCCGTACCCTCCTCCCGAAAACAAGAAAATAGCTCTCATGATGAGCTGGATGCGAACCTCTCTTGTAAGATCACATGGCACCGTGTGCGCTTCCGGAACAGGTGTGTGAGTTGCTCAAGGGCTGAACAAGCAGCCTTTCTTGACTCCCCAGTGCTTCACACTCCCGACAGACACATAGCACGTGCTCAGTAAATCTTGTTCCGGTGACTAGACGGATGCATAGAGAGAGAATGATAGATGGACTAATTACACTACGGAGCACTCGTCTGCGTGACATGACCAGGAAGAGAATAAAAATGACAGTTGAGTCAACTCTTCGTGTCACTTCTGTCCTGAGAAAGCTATCCCACAAAATGGATACTTGCTTAGTATAACAGGAAGAGGGCCCCAGGCTTTTAGGAGCCCTCAGCTCCCGGCCTCACCAGCACGCTGACCGATGGCTCTTAAGCTCTCTGTCCTGGGTGTCCTCGTTTACGGCTGCTATAGCTTTCTCCCACGCGTGGACTGCAAGAAAGGGCTTTCCTAACATTGCTCCCGTTTTACAGATTCTAAAAGGGGAATACAGTGATGTCCCCAAACCGCACAGTTGGAAAGCAGCAAAGTTAGAACTTGAACTAGGGGTCTCTGTAAGCTGTGTGTCCTCCTCACCCACCTGGGCCACCTTCTCCTCCAAGAACACCAGTAAGTGGATTATCTCTCTTGCCATCACCTCTAAGAAGCCTTAATGCCAATACTTTCTTCCCTGAGGCTGTCTTGAATTGCTTTCCCCACCTAACCTCTCACTGTCCCAAGCGCCTATTAGGCCCAGCCTCTGGGCAGTGGGCCAGGACCCCTGGCTCCTCACCCAGGAAACAGAGGCTCCCCTCCAACGGAGAGCAGCAAGATCCTCAGCACGGCCGCTCAGAAGTCAGGCTGTCATTTCAGAAGATTCAGGTTCCAACTTAATACTATTTGAGGCTCGAAATAACCCCTCCAGTCTTCCTGCTTATTTCTAAATGCAGTTCTTAACAGTAATGATGGCACCTGTGGGGGAGGAAAAAGAAGGGATTTAGGCTGAGAGTTGGTTTCATGTCACCTAAAAGGATTATCTTATACCATCAGAAAGATAATTCCCCTCCTACTGGGGGAGGACGGATTAGGTCTCTACTTGAGATGGTACTTTATGAAAAGATTACTTAAAGATTATAGGACAAAACGGATACATTTGACAACATCTGCTAAGGCTGGGTTTTTTGGCCGAGAAACCATTGTTATTTATGCAATCAATAGATTGCTTGCATTGATCGATGCTCATCTCGAGGCTGCCAACTAGGAGTGTCGACACAAACCTTTGGTGCAATTTCCTTCCCCACCCCCACCCCCCGATTTTTGACGAAGAATGATACAAAATGACACCGCCTCCATGAAGTCATCCCTGGTCTCTCCACTTAGAAGTGGACACTCTTGGGGCACCTGGGTGGCTCAGGTGGTTGAGCGCCGACTCTTGATTTCAGCTCAGGTCATGATCCCAGGGTCATGGGATCAAGCCCCATGCCCACTTGGGATTCTCTCTCTCTCTCTCTCTCTCCCCCCCCCCCCCCCCCATCTCTGAAGGTGTTATCACCATGCTGTTTTGTGTGGGAACTCCACTTGCCTGTGCCTTCTCCTCCTGGACCTGAAGCTTCTTACACACATCGTTACTCGGGGCCCCACAAGGCTGTGCATACACCAGACAGTGAAAAATGTAAAGGCTCCTCTGTGCCCCCCAGGTCTCAGGTATCCCCCAGGCGGCATAGGGAAGGAAGGTCTTGGAGGCTGGCAGGGTCAGGAGGGCACTGGTGTTGCTGGGGTGGGGCTCTGCCAATCTGAATCCTGCCAATGGCTACGCAGTCTTTCAGCCCCTCCCCTGTCACTGCCCTCCAGCCCACGCCAAACTAATGCCAGCCCTAACCCGCACGCCTCAAACTCTTCCCTGCATGAAACAGTTTCTTCAGCCTGGACTGCCCTTCCCTTAGTCCTTCCCCATCCCATGAATTCCTCCTCTGCTCCTTTAGACTCAGCACAGATTACAGGTCCCCTGTGAAGCCTTCCCTGATGCCTCTAATAGATTCAGGGCATCCTTGTTTTCCTAGTATACGTTATCTGAGACCTAGAAATGCAAAAGTCACCATATCTGAAAACATTCACTAATAAACGGCTACTCATAATAAATACTACTTAACAACTATTTACTGAGAGCCCATTACGTGCCAGGCACTGATCCCCACACTTGGAATACAGCAGTGAAGGAAACAAATACCCCCACCCTTGTGGGCTCACACTCCCACAGGGGGCAGAGGGACAGGATATCCATGCAAAATAAACACAATGACAAGTAAACTAAGAAACATGTTAGAGGTTGATAAGTGTGTGCAAAAAGGAAAAAGAAGAGAAGGATAAAGGGGATGGAGAGAGTTGAAGGCGGCAGGAGAGAGGCTAGGGCAGGGCTGAATGGGGTTTTCTGGACAGGCCATCTTCAAGAACTCAGAGAAGGTGGGCACCTGTGTGGCTCAGTCAGTTAAGTGTCTTGACTTCAGCTCAGGTCATGGTTTTGCGGTTTGTGAGTTCGAGCCCCATGTCAGGCTCTGTGCTGACAGCTCACAGGCTGGATGGAACCTGCTTTGGATTCCGTGTCTCCCTTCCTCTCTGCCCCTCCCCTGTGCGCGCTCTCTCTCTCTCTCTCAAAAATAAATAAACATTAAATTTTTTTTAAAAAAGAACTCAGAGAAGGAAAGAGGGAAGCAGCAGAGGACAGCACACTACAAGGAGTGTCCAATAAGCAGCTAGAAACGAAGCCAAAGTGGAAACCACGTGCAGAGCCTGGTCGAGGAGGAAGGAGACATCGTCCCCGTCTAACACTGCCACCATGGAAACAGAATGGACACTAGGAGTCACTGATTCAGCCACGCAGAGGGCATAGGAGGGCTTTGCAAGAGCAGGTTTGGTGGGGGGACCGCAGGGAGAGCTGACCGAAGTGAACTTGACAGAGAGTGGGGAAATGAGAATTTGAAGACAGTGGGTGTAGACAACTTTTGAGGTTGCTGCGAAAGGGAGCAAAGGGACATGAACTGGAGAGGAAAGGCAGGCCAATGAAAATAATCTAATAGAACGCAAAGCGCCGATGCCACAGGACAGGGGGGACTTTTGCTAGAGCAGAGGAGGCTGACAGAACACGTGCACGTGTGCACAGGCCATGGAGAGTCCTCACTCCCCATGGAACCGTAGCTCCGTCCATATTCACCATGTTAGGGACTTGGTTCATTCATTCATTCATTCATTCATTCCCCTCTACCTGCCTGGTCGGGTGCTAGGCACTAGGGAGGCACCGCACAGACAGGGGCAATGGTCTCTGCTCTCCTGTAGGTTACCTGCTAGCGGGGGATGCTTGGATGCAAAAGACAAGGACATTTAGTATCTCCTATAATAAAAGTCCTGATAAATGTTCACATTATGTCATTATTACAGCTTCAATCAAAATGTATCACCATTCTCTGTCCCCTACACTGACAGCAGTTTTCTTTAAAGGCGTAATATTTATCACTCCAGCACCTAACACAGTTTCCGACACAGGCAAGGAACTTGTGAAATGCTTGTTGAATGAATACGTGAAAAACCTGAGAGATGAGGGGAAATCTCTTTTAAAACTCCTCCGTAACAGTCACCTATGTGAGATACTAAGCTACACTTTTCAAAAACAAAACATCCCTGTGACATCTAACACCTCTGTGCAAGCAGTTCCTCACGCTGAAGTATGGAGCAGTTTCCTTGGACACTTTTGACAACCAGCTAAGATGGACTGTCCCTTATCAATTGGATTTTTCCATGGGGTGGGATGAAGTGGAGAGCTGGGAGGGACAACCTGGAAACTGAGGCACCACCAGGTAACAGAAGACTAGACGTCCCGGTCCCGTGGTTGGTCCTGCTTCAGCATGACGACATCAAATACCACTGGAGGGGGCGTGGGCGGTGGCGCACGAAGGGTGAGAGAGAAGAGAGTTTGAGGACACTTAGAATCCCCTTGGCTGATAGTCCTAAGCTGCATCCCAAACCATTTCCAGGTGGCAGGAAACAAAGCTTCTAATTCTAAATTGGTGTTTCTGATTGTTTTAATTAGTAGGCTGTCTATGTCTGATTAATTTTTTTGCCCTTCCCGGCTTCCCATCCGTATATATATTTGGCATCATGCAAAAGCTGCTGGCCTTTAAGTGATGTGCTCTGTGTGTCTGGAGATGGGCCATCCAGGAAGAACAAGCAAGATAGCGATTTTTTGAAGAAGTGATGGGGAAGCTGGGCTTGATCTTATTTCTGACCAATTTCCTGCTTTCTCTTTAAAAATACGAGTTCTGGATCATTGAAAGTTAGGTGGACTCATTTTTAAATTGCACCTTCTGTGATTGTAAGGAGAATTAACTTATAAACCGAAATCTCATCATGACACGAGTTTCAATATGAGATCCTGTCATCCTGGATCCATCCGACCAGGGACTTAACTGCTGAGGCCACCAAGGGAGCTCATTACTGAGACTTCCACTCTTTGTGGTCACACGGTTTGGATACCAGGGAGGGTCCCTTCAAGCTGATGAGGTACAGTGCGTTGTGCAGACGGCTGGCCTCTACAAAGACCCACCTCGTGGCTGGTGGAGGCCAGCCTCCACCATTACTACTCGTGCGACTTTCAGCCCATACTTCACTCTCAGAGCGTGGGGCTTTTTCTTGATTTTTTTTAATTGAGTAAAATACACATAATATTTATTAATTTAACCAATCATAAGTGGATAATTCAGTGGCATTCCATACATGCACAATGTTGTACAGCCAACACCATTGTCTATACCCAAAACATTTGCATCATGAACAAAACCTTTGTGCCCGTGAAACAGGAACTCTCCCTTCCTCTCTCCCCAGCCCCTGGTAACATCTATTTAATTTCCTGTCTCTGTGAATTTGCCTACGCCAGGTACTCCATATAAATAGACTCGTACAATATTTGTCCTTCTATGTCTGGACTGTTTCACTTAGCATAATGTCTTTCCAAGTCCATCCATGTTGTAGCAAGTATTACGATTTTATTGCTTTTTATGGCTGAATGTTATTCCATTATGTGTGTATGCCTCACTCTGTTTATCCCTTCATCTGTTGATGGACACATGGACTGTTTCCACGTTTTGGCTGCTACGAATATGGATGTACAAGGATCTGTGTGAGTCCCTGCTTTCAATTCCTTTGGAGACATACCTAGAGGTGGAAATACTGAATCATACAGTAGTTGTAGTGACCTTTTGAGAAAGTGCCAGAATGTTTCGCAAAGTGGCTGCACAATTTGATGCCCCACCACCGATGCATATGGGACCCAATTTGCCCCACATTCTCACCAACACTTATTATTTGCTGCTGCAGCTGCTGCTGTTTTTATAGCCAGCCCAGTGGGTGTGAGCGGGATCTCACTGTGGTTTTGATTTGCAGTTCCCTGATGACTAATGATATTGGGCATCTTTGCAAAGCCCTAGATTTCATCTACAAAACAATAACAAATATCTGTTCTGCTTACTTCAGGATTTGGTGACAGCGGCACACGACACCAGGGAGGTGAATGCACTTTGCAACACTCGATGCAAGTTACTAATAAGATGACGCTGCCACACGAGGCACTGATATGTGACTTTTCCTCGAAGTTTGGGTGCTTTGGAACAAAAGCAGAACTGTGCAGTGCGTGAGGGCAGTAAGAGAGGACAGGTGTCTCGTTCTCACTGGGCAGCCCGAGCCACTCCCACATCTTCAACTGCTGAAGGCCAAGTTCTGATAACACCCTCTTGCAGGTGTTTCCAGATGTTTACAGGGGCTCCCGGCCCGAATGTCAACCCTCTCCCTTAGCTGCTGTTCTGGTGCTACGGAATGGAATAGGGTCTGAGAAAGATTTTGAAATTTTTTTCCAGGCACATTTATGTGTGGATTTGACCTTGCAGTTTTACATGGTCTTATACCACCAATACCAACCTGACACTGTGACCATGTGACCTGAGAAGACTTTTATATTCTGGCTTGTGAGGTCATACAAACACCAATGATTCAAATGTCACTGGCTAGAGCTTAATCAGAAGCTCAGAACACCATCAGATGCCCCTGGCAAAGTGTTTCTAGAAATTCAGGCCCACAAGAATCATCCCACCGGGCATCCCATGCCCCAGAGCCCGCATGGTGCTCTGATTGAAGGCAAAAATGGGGAGAATGTCTCTCTCCTCCACTCTGGATACCTGGGGAAGTGCCCCGACCTCACACACCCCTTGGAAAGAATGACCCTGAGGACTTCCGTCCACACCACAGGCTGCAGACCCCAGTCTGTGAGTCAGGAGGAGCAGACCCCAAGCAGTCTGTCTATACCCCATCTCCCTCCTTCTCTGGCTTCTCACCCCATGCCCATTCTCCTATCCCTGGTGTGGCTCCTGCCTCACCTCCATTCTGTACGGACCAGTCAGGGATACCACAGTGCAGTACAGAAGCCAAGGTCACGTGTTCTGCAGTCAAGACAACCAGGGTTTCAGTGACAATTGCACTAGTTAACACACTGCGGCCTTGGCCTTGGGGCTTACCTCCATAAGCCTCTGTTTCTCCAGACGCTAACCAGGAACAAGGAGACCTTCTTTCAGAGTTGGTATGAGAATTAAGGGTTTAGGGTAGCAGCCGGCACGTGGCATGGCTCGGTCAACATTAAGTAACTTTATTTTTATATATATATATTTTTTCTTGCAGTTGCTCCATGACTAAATCCAACCAATTCTCACCCCTCCGCCATTAATATCTCGGACTAAGTCCCCACCATCTCTTGCCGGATGGCTCTAAGAGCCTGCTTACGTTTGCCCCTGCTTCCCCGCGGGGAGCTTGCACACAGCAGATGGAATGCACCTTTCCAAATTAAGTCAGGTTACGTGCACCCTCCACATAAAACTCCCGTCACCTTAGGATAAAGCCAACCCGCCCTCTCCGCCCCTGCCTGTTCCTCCTCCCTCCCCTCCCCACCCTCTGCTCAGCCTCCAAGGCCACCTTGCTTTTCCCAGGTCCACTGTCTTGTGGCCTATTCCTTGCTGTTCCCGCTGCTGGGACTCGTCCTCCATGTCCCTTAAGTCTCTGCTCGAATGTTCCACTTTGTCCTTCCTCGTCCACCTTATCTACACTACGTGCCCCTCCCCCAGGGGCACTCTCCGTTCCCTTGCCCTGTTTAAGTTCTTCATTGTACTGGTTACGGTCTGAATGTTTGTCTCCCCAACAGACTCTTAACGCTGAAACCCCAATGCCCAATGTGATAGTGTCAGAAAGTGGGGCCTTTGGGGGGCTGCTTGGTCATGAGGATGGAACCCTCACAGATGGAATTAGTGTTCTTCCAAGAGAGACCCCCAAGAGTCCCTCGTGCTTTCCGTCACGTGAGGACGCAGCAAGAAGTCAGCAGTCCACAACCCAGAGAAGGCCTTCGCCAGAACCCTACCACGCTGGTACCATGATCTTGGACGTGCAGCCTCTTGAACCGTGAGAAACACGTTTCTGTTGTTTATATGCCATCCAGTCTATGGCATTTTGTTATGGCAGGTCGAACAGACTAAGAAAGTACTTATCACTATATAAAATCATACCAACTGTGCATTTATTTAATGCATAGTATTTATTTTGTGCAATATCAATTTAACGCATAGACTAACACCCTCCTAACGGTTCCTGTCTCTTTATGGTGCTTTATTCATCTGAAGAGCACTTATCACCATCCATGTGTTACTCATTTCTGCCTTTTTCTTACTTACAGTCTGTCTCATTAGAACGCAGTCTCCCTAAAGGCAGGACTCTTGCCCAGTGCCTATCCGTGCTCAGTATGGAGCAGGCCTTCAGTAAATATGTGTTGAATTAGTGAAGAAACTTGCACCCACTTCCTGTCTCCTTTCTAAAACACAAGTTGCCTCTCTGGATCCATACCCCTATCCTCCACATCCCAGTTCTCCCCGTGTGGGAGGCTGGCTCATCGCTGGTTTGGAAGGCCTCTCTAATCTCTGGGCACCAGCAATGCAGATTTATTTCAAGTCGACACAGGCCATGTTGGAGCAGCTGGTGAGAAAATTCACCGCTTGTTCAGTGCTCTGGGTTCATGGTCATCAGACACGGGGCCAGCCGTGTGGACACGCAGTGTCTCAGAGGGGCCTTTGAGGAGACGGCAGCCACAGGCCAGCATCCCTTCCCTGGCGTCAAGGTTGCAGACTGCCGTAAAAAGAGTGGAGCCTTGACAAAATGGCCTGGTACCTCTCTGGGCTCAAGAGCAGCGTGCCCAGGGGCCCCTCCACCCTGCGCCTGCGCACAGACTTGCGGGAGATTCTCTTCAAGTGCCCAGGAATGTGGCCTTAACTCCTGGCCCATTCGGGCCTTCATCTTTTCCATTTTGAGCTACTAACACAACACGCTCTCAGCCAGCATACACAAATTGCTACCTCTGCATGTGCGTGTGGGTGGTAAAATATACATAAGGTTTATCACGTTAGCCATTTTAAGTGTACAGGTAAGTGGCATTAAGTACATTTGAGAACTTGATCCTTCGGCCTCATTTGGCTCAGGTATAACACCTTCCTTATTGACACAAGTCTGCCTTCCCCTGAGGGTCCTTCTTCCACCCTGGTCACTTCCCCATCTTCTTTGCAAGCATCTCCTCATTACCTGCCCACCAGATGTTAGCCTTTCCTGGGGCTTAGCCTACTGATCTTCTCTACACCCTCTCTTGGATGATTATACACATTCTCGCTGCTCTAAGTACCGTCCGTAATTTGATGGCCCGCAAATTTAGATCTGCAACTCACATCCCTCCTCTTGAGTTCCAGACTCATACACACAACTACCTCCTCGAAATGCCCACTTGGATGTCTCATGGGCATCTCCTAGTTAACAAAGCCAACACTCAATCCTCAATTTGTCCCCCTCAAATCTTCATGCTCCTCCAACTCTATAAATGGCACCACTATCCACATAATTGCTTAACTAAGGAAACGAGGCCACCTCCTGAATTATAATCTGTCTCTCTGCCTTCAGTTCAATCCACTACCAAGTCCTGTTGGTTTTGTTTCTCCCTCCAAAGTATTTCTTGACTCCATCCACCTCTCTTCCAGTCGCTTCCAAATACGTGATTCAACCCATCACCAGCTTTCACCTGGATGGCCTCCTCCCCAGATGTTCTCACTTCTGGTCTTGCACATCCACAACCTATTATCTCTGCAGAAATTAGGTCATGGGACATGCCTCCTCCCTAAAACCTTTAATGGTTTCTCATTATACTGCAAATAAACACAAATGTCTCATCATGGCCAATAAATCCTAAGTGATCTGGGCCTTGCCCAATGCTCTAAGCTCATTCTGTAGCTGTCTCCTCTCCCCCTACACTCCAGCCACCTGGAGTGGCTCCAGCCACTCCAGCCTCCTTTTTCCCTTGAACATACAGGACTCTCCACTTCGTGGACTCTTGCCCAGTGCCTGTCCGTGTTCAGTATGGAGCAGGCCTTCAGTAAATATGTGTAGAATTAGTGAAGAAGCTTGTACCCACTTCCTGTCTCCTTTCTAAAACACAAGTTGCCTCTCTGGATCCATACCCCTATCTGGGTTTGCATATACTCATCTGTTTCCCGAGAGATACATTCACCTGCTCTCCCCCTGGTTGCCGCTTTCTCCTCCTTCAGAACTCAGTTGCATGTTATGGCTTGAGAGAGGTTTCCCTGACCACCCTAATTAGCTACATCTTCTACCTCTGCATTCTGGTCATTTCTTTGCTGGCATGTATTACAATTTATGTTCAGTTGATCATTTGAATATATTTTTTACACCGCCTTAGTGTCAGACACTAAGGTAGGCCCAGGGGATACAACTGTAAACAAAATCTGATATAGCCCATACTCTAATAGAGCTTTAACTGTAGTAAAGAAGAAATATACTAATTTCTGTAAAAAAATCACCACTGTGAGTGTGTAATACAAAGGGCCTTAGCACTACAAAGAAATTTCTACTTCAGAACATAATTAAGAAGCTAGCCATGGACTATGATGTGGGTAGGCTTCCCCAGAGAAGTGACAGGCTTTAGCCGGCATCTGAAGGATTAGCAGGGGTTAACCAGGCAAGAGGGAGGAGAGTGGCTTTCCAGGCAGAAGGAAGAACCTATGCAAAGATCTTTCAGGAAGATGGAGCAAAATGCTAGGAAGGTCAGGGTGGCAGCTGCGGAGAATGAAGCAGAGAAAGGTGTGTGACATAACTGGGGAGCTAGCCTGGAAACACCACGCTGGGATTCGTATGCCCCAGCAAGGAACATGGGTCAATCTCAGGAAGCAAAAGGGAGCTGTTCAAGGGTTGTAGGTATGAGGTAGGTTAGAGGTCTGGACTCACATGACGGCATCTGCTTTTGCAGACGATCACTCTAGCTACAGTGTGGGAAGCAGCTTGGGGAGGCTGTAGGAGAGCTGAGACACCAGAGGGTAGCTTTCAGGCTGGCTTGGGGGGCCGTGATGGTGGCAGGCATCCTGGCGGCAGGATGGTGGCAGCAGAGGCAGGGAGAAGAGGACAGACACAGTGGGAGGATATTCAGAAATCAAATCAATAGGGATTGAAGGTAGACTCGATAGACTTGATAGAAAGAGAAGAAAGGTTCAAGGAAAACTTGTAGATTTCTGACTTAATGGACTGCACGACCACTCACTGAAATAGGGAACACTGAAAATGAGAAACAGAAAATTAGACATGAACTGGGCAGGGGTTCTCAGAGGGAGGTGATCATGAGTTGAGTCTGAGGTACCTTTGGGAAATGCAAATGGAGATAACGTAGGATTGAGAAGCAGTGGTACAGCAGACTTGAGTCAGCAGCCCCGCACAGAGGTGTGAGCTGAAGCTCTAACTTAGGGGTTCACTGATGTATACGCAAGGGACTGAAAATCTGTGCCTCACCACCCCCCCCCCCGCCTCCGCCAAAAGTCATATTTGAAATCTTAAATCCCAGTGGGGCCCTTGGGAGGCAATTAGTTCGTAGCATGGAGCCCTCGTGAATACAATTAGTGCCCTCATAATCAAGGTGAACCCCATGGTTTTGAGTCAGAGGAGCTGAGAAGGTGGAGTTTATCTTTAGCTGAGATGAGAGAGTCTGTAGGAGGGGAAAAGTTTGGAGTGAAGATCACTAGCTCGGTTCTAGCCTGTTAAGTTGAAGGCGCCTAAGAGAGCTGTCGCGTGGCTATTGAGGTAAGGAGTTCCAAAGAGTCGAGGTGACCTCATCCGATCCCATTGGTTTTAAATACCATCTATGTAAGTACCATCTATGTGCTGATGGCCCAACATTTTCTACCTCCAGCCCTGAGAGTAAGGGTGAAAAAGAGAAGAGGTCTGAGCATGAGGCCCTGGGACATCCCCAGGTTTAGAGGGCAGGAAGATGAGCGAAGCCAGCAAGGAGACTGAGAAGGAGAGACCAGAGAGGAGGAGAGCCAGAAGAAAGGGGTTGTCTCAGAAGCCAAGAGAAGAAAACCCTTCAAGATGAGGAGATGGAACCACTGAATTAAGTAGAGCTGATAAGTCCAAATAGAGGAGAGCCAAGGAATATGGTCACTTGAATAGCAGTGTGGACATCACTGTTGACCTTGAAAAGATTTGTTTCCACAGTAACCCCCAGAGGAGAAAGACTGGGGCCAGTGGGTCCAGACAACTTTTCTAGGAGTTTCACCGTGAAGCAAAGGAGATGAATGGAGTGGTAGCTGGAAGGGAGAGTGAGGCTCAAAATAGACTGGAGGTTTTTTTTAAATGGAAGAAATAGCAACATATACGCACGCTGATGGGAATGGTTGGCATAATACAGGAGTAAAGTGAATCGTGAATACAAATGAATAATTCAGGACAGAATGGTGGGAACTGCTGTCGCAATGCTCTTGAGTAGGAGAGGGGAAGGGAGCAAGTCCTCAGGTGGAGGGGCCAGTGGAAGGCTGAAGCAGAGCCCTACTTCATCGCTACTGGCAGGAAACAGGACAGCAATGTGGGTAGGTGGATCCATATGCAGGTGGGAGCTTTTGCAAGTTCTCTGCCAGTGGTGTTAATTTTCTCAGTAAATTGGGGGAAAAGAGCATCAGTGGAAAGTGAAGAGAGGGATGGAGAGAAGGGGGGCTGAGAAGAGAGAGGGAGACACAAGGGTCATCTAGGAGAGGGAAGGACAAACAGAGCAGGAGGTACAGGATAATTGCTGGGCAATGTTATGGCTGCACATAAGGTTAGTGATCAAATATTTACCGTGACCTTGAAGATTAGTGGGTTTATTTATTTATTTATTTATAATATGAAATTTACTGTCAAATTGGTTTCCATACAACACCCAGTGCTCGAAGATTAAGGGTTTTAAATTATTGATCTTGAAGGTGGAACAGATTCAGGTGATGCCAGGTTATACTTGCAGACATGAGTGATTGAGATGGAACGAAAGAGGGTATTTGGTATTATGGTTCTGCTCATTGGCTCATCTCCGGGCAGGAACTATGCCCCTCCTTTACCACTCAGTGCCCACTACCCTGAGTACCTGTCTCAAAGGAGGTGCTCAATAAACACTGGATAAAATACAAACATTTTACAAATTACAAAATATTTCCCATATTACATTCTGCTCTCTCCTCCTCTCCACATCCCCGTTCTTTGTCTTCCACACTGACTCTTAAAGGTTACTTATGAATTCAACGTCACATTTAAAACACATCCATATTGGGGCGCCTGGGTGGCTCAGTTGGTTGAGCGTCCAACTTCGGCTCAGGTCACGATCTCACGGTTTGTGAGTTCGAGCCCCGCATCAGGCTCTGTGCTGACAGCTCACAGCCTGGAGCCTGCTTCTGCTTCTGTGTCTCCCTCTCTCTCTGCCCCTAACCCACTCGCATTCTCTCTCTGTCTCTGTCAAAAATAAATAAACATTAAAAAAAAATTTTTTTAAACACATCCGTATTTATGGATGATTACAGCAGTTTCTTGGAGAAGAAACCCAAGGACGAGCTTATGTGCAAAGTTAGGAAAGAGGCCATTTATTCACACCCGTCACTTATTTTACGATAACACAAAACTTTTTATAGGACCTTCTGGATTAAAGCATGTTCACAACTATCGTTACCTCTCATCTTCAGAAAAATCCCAAGAGGCAGGTGCAGGGACAGCATCATCCCCATTTGACAGGCAAGAGAAGGGAGGAAAGGGCTTTTCCTGGACACGTGGCCAGTTAGGGGCAGGGCAGGAGGAAAATCTGCTCAACCCCCACCCCGGTGCTGCACGGGCTGTTCACCTTGAAAGTTCTCGTGATTTTTGCTGCTTCATGTGACCCCACTGCCCTTGGAAGTTCTGATCTCTTTCGAGTACCTGCCCTCACAATCTCTTTTTCTCCTGTTTCCAGCCTCCCTCCCGGGGATATATCTCAGATTTGGGAATGCGGGTTGGAAAACCCAGAGCTCAGGGACACAGCTGAAGACAAATTGGCAGGGTATGTGTCCATATGACGATTCGGCAGCTCCAAATCCAGTCAGTCACAGCTAAGGTTCTTTACAAGAAGTGGAGCTCCCGGGCTTGCACCCTTTGTCGCTTTGCCCCAACACCCCATCCCTACCAAGGGTCTGGGTGGTTGCCGACATCTATTTCTTTCCTGGAATCCCATTCTAAATACTTCTTACCACTTACTGTGTGACCACTGTGTGGGGGTGCTCTGTTAAATACCATGCGTATTACAACGTTTATTCTTTTACACTGAAAACACTGCAAAAAAGAGGATTCTTGCCCCACTTTCACACATAAGGAAACTAATGCAGAAGGAGGTCATAACTTGCCAGGGTCCCACAGCAATTAATTGGCAGGGCTGAGACTGGAACTCCAGTCTGAACCCAATGTCCTTGCTTTAACTGCCATTATACCGTCTCTCCATTTCTTGCTGAAGAGCAAGAAACAGAAGCAACTTCAGTTAAATTTTTCATGTTAATTATTGCCTCCTCGCCTACCCTTACTGCAGAGCCAGTTTTCTCTAAGGTGACATCTCACCACAGGCTTGACTGGGGAACAGATCTACATATGAATGGCAGGTCCTGGCTGGAGATAAACAGTTAAACGGCTACTTCCTGCCACTGGGGGGGGGGGGGGGGCCAGGAGGAAGAGAGAGAGAGAGAGAGAGAAAGTTAGGGACCACCACAGTAGTCTAGGTGCTTTGTCCAGGACCCTGGTGAGGGAGGTGGGGCGCTGGGAGGGATGGACACTCCCACCGTCTTTCTCTAAAGAGTTCCCCATCGCTGTACTTCCCCAAATGTATAGTATTTGCTACCCATTATAGTATTGTACGTACAGCTTGCCATCCCAGCCGAGACCTTAGTCGTGAGCATTATGACAAAGTATTCTGCTTTCTCCAACGGTCTTACCCTGACATGGTGGCCACCTGGGGCATTCTTTTCACAATATGCCACAATCCAAAACTGAACTGCCAAAGAGCGGAGCGCTGAGAGAATGAGCAAACAGAGGTAAGCCTCACAGGCTTACCTGGAGATTCCCTGCGGGGTCCATGAGGCCGTTCTAGGCTCTCCCAGGCACCAAGGCAGGGAGCAAAGGGCTATGGACATCACATTTTGCTTACTGCTCCTCAAGATATACATTTCTGTGGGCAGCAGGGAGGAGATTACATCATCTTCTGAGTAAATACAGACATGTGATTCCTTTTCCTATTAAACTTAAGCCACATGACCTCAAATTGCATTTTACTTCCCACGAGTTGCTATATTTCTGAAGATTTCTGCAATAACCCTGGCATTACGCTTATAATGGAGACAGGTATGAAGCTCTCATTTGTTTTGCAGGGACAAGCTGGAAATAAGATGCCCGAGAAGGTAATGAAGTGGTGGGTGTGCAGTAGGAAAGATGTCGGCTCTAGCAGAAATGCCTCTCCCAGGTTGGAATCCCTCTAGCTGGTGTGTCTAAAAGCCATAAGCACAGATGCCGTGGTAGCAATTTGGATCATTAGTGGGATGTGCTGGGGGACCGCACTATGCTCAAAGCTGGCAGGAAAGATATTGGGCTGGTCTTAGGGAGCCGGGAAGAGCAATTCGACTCATCTCAGGCTACTTAGTGAGGAGAGAATTAACCCACACAGGGAGCCTGACTAGCAATGAGTGAACCAGTCCTTTTCCTCGCCCTCAAAGCCCCGCTAAGTTGCTTTTCCTTTCAAGGGGAGTGATGGATTGCCAGGCATCACAAGGCAATCTCACTGTATTTAAAGAACATACGTGTTCTCAAAAATTTGCTTTCTGCAAATTAAATTTTCATATACCAAATCCTACTTTCCCATACCTTTTTTTTATTATCAAATCAAGTAACGTTCTTGAGAGAATACGGTCAACCCACTCTTGGGAATACAACACAAGGCGAACGGCAGCACATTAAAAAAAAAACAAAAAAAAAAAAAAAACAGGAGTATTTTTTAAATAAAACTCTCAAAATAAGTTACATGTGATAAGCTTCTCAAAATAAGTTATAAACTATGAATGTAAGTAGCCAGAAATATCTGTCTCCTTGGCCAACAGCTTCATGGTCCAAAGGAAAACCCATAACGATAGCCGAGCTAAATAAGAGACTACTCTCTAGTCTTTTAGTCTCTAGAACAGTCTTTAAAAAAAAAAAAAAAAAAAGAACCAGGGTGTTTGGATATTAAGCTATTGTCTCTGAGCTTTGTGATAGGGGTGCTTGCAGCTCCAAAAGCCACGTTCCCTGCTTAGCCAGCTGGATTCCCCATAGACTAGGTGATAGGGGCACTAGAGGGACACGGGGCGGCTGCGAGAGGAAGAAAGGATGTGACCCTCCATGTTTGCCTCACCAGCAGTGCCTCTGTATTCTGGAAGCAGCAGCTTGGTTCCAATTTCCAGTTTTCTCCATGCTCCCAGAACGAGCCTCATTGTGCTCCCTTACTTGCAATGGTGTGTTGGAACAAGCTTGCTCAAGGAGAATTTCAGGGATTTTTGTAAGCTAATTTTAAGCAAAAGTGCTATTAAAAATTAAATTACATAAACTCAGTGTATTAGTTAGAGCTGTACTGTCAGAGCTGTGGTAACAAAGCACTCCAAATCAGGTGGCTTAAATAGCAGAAGTTTATTTTCTCACAGTTCTGGAGCCCAGAAGTCCAAGATCAAGGTGTCTTTAGGACTGGTTCTTTCTGAGGCCTAGGAAGAATCTGTTCCATGTCTCTCCCCTAGCTGCTGGTGGTTTGTTGGCGATCTTTGGCCTCTGTTGGCTCATGGAAGAATCACTCCTATCTCTGCCCTTATGTTCATGTGGTGTTTCCCCGTTGTCCCGTATGTCTCCAAACCTCCCTTTAGGAGGACACTAGTCATGTGTCCTAGGGCCCATCCTACTGACCTCGTTTTGACCTGATTACCTCTGTAGAGATCCTGCCTCCAAATAAGGTCACATTCTGAGATCCTGGAGGTAAGAACTCCAACATGACTTTTGGGGGGACATGATTGACTCCATAACCCAAACAAATTACAGAGAGGAAGAACAGACAACGATTGCCAGGGTTACAGAAGGGAAATGAAGGTGTGTCTATTAAGAGGCAGCAAAAGGGAGTTTCTCTGTGATGATGGGACAGTTTCATATCTAGATTGTGGTGGTTGTGGTTATACAAATCTCTCTAGGTGATAAAATGTCCTAAAATTGAACACAAAGACATAAAAAAATGAGTAAATGCAAAAACTGGCCCAGGTCTGTACTCAAACTAATCATATTTTGCCAACGTATTTCCTGGTTTTAACGATGTACAGATGTCACCATTGGGGAAAGCTGGAGGATATCGCAATTGGTACAGGGGTACTGTTTTTGAAACTCCTGTAAGTCTATAATTATTTCAAAATGAAAAAGCCTTTTTAAAGAAATAACAGACCCCCCCAAACACACACACACACACACACACACACACACACGCACACACACAATCCAATTAAAAATGAGCAGAAGACCTGCGTAGACATGTCTCCAAAGCAGACATACAGATGGCCAACAGACACATGAAAAGATGCTCAACATCACTAATCATCAGGGAAATGCAAATCAAAACCACAATGAGATATCCCCTCATACCTGTCAGAATGGCTAGTGTCAAAAAGACAAGAAATAACAAGTGTTAGTGAGAATGTGGAGAAAAATGAATCCTCATGCACTGTTGGTGAGAAGGAGAACTGGGGCAGCCGCTGTGGAAAACAGAATGGAGGTTCCACAAAAAGAGAGAGAGAGAGAGAGAGAGAGAGAGAGAGAGAGAGAGACTGAAATACCATATGATCCATTAATTCCAGTACTCGGTGAGAGAGAGTGAGAGAGACAGAGAGAGAGAGAGACACTGAAATACCATATGATCCATTAATTCCAGTACTGGGTGAGAGAGAGAGAGAGAGAGAGAGAGAGAGAGAGAGGGAGAGAGACACACTGAAATACCATATCCATTAATTCCAGTACTGGGTATTTACCCAAAGAAAACAAAAAACACTAATTCAAAAAGACATACGCACCCCTATGTTTATTTATCCCAGCATTATTGACATTAGCAAGATATAAAGGCAATCTAAATGTCCATCAAAAGATGATATATATCTGTTCACATACACAATGGAGTACTACTCAGCCATAAAAAGAGTGAGCCCATGCCACTTGAGACAACATGGATGGACACAGAGGGTATTCCGCTAATGTGAAAGAAGTCAGACAGTGAAGGACAAATATATGATTTCATCTATATGTGGAATCTAAAAAAAAAAAAAAACAAAACAAATGAACAAAGCAGAAACAGACCAATAAATACAGACCAAAAAAACACCCCAAACTGGTGATTGCCAGAGGGGGTAGAGGGATGAGAAAAATGGGTGAAGGGGGAGAGAGAGATACAGGCTTCCAGTCATGGAATGAATGTCATGAGAATAAAAGGAACAGCATAGGGAATACAGTCAATGATACTGTGACACTATACCGTTGTATAGTGACAGACAGTAGCTACACTTGTGAACATAGCATAATTTACAGAGTTGCTGAATCACTACGTCGTGCACCTGAAACTACAATAACATTGTGTGTTAACTATACTTCAATAAACAATAAGTAAAATCTTAAAAAAAAACCAACAAAGGTAACTGTATCCCAAACTCACTACTTCCTAAATATTTGCATTTTGCTGTCGTCTGTGCTCTGAGGTCCCAGTTCTGCAGATGCCTTCTTCCCAGCTTCCAACTTCTTCCCTTGTTGCCCCCAGCCACAGAGATGACAGCTGTTTCCCACAGTCATCTATCTCTGTGCTGCCTCAGTGTTCCCTTTTGCCTTCTGTTCCCTAATACCTGCGTTAAGTAAATCCTTATATTAAATTCTCTGTTAACTATGTCTGTTGTTCTGACTGATAAGCCAGTCAACCCAAATGTTCTCCAAATGATGCAAATGGCTCCTATCATGGTAGAAGATAAAGCATTTTCATTTCCCAAAACTACCAGAAGCCCAGTCTACGTGCCTCTTCTGATTATACTAGGATTTCATTCTGGAAAATTGGCATTCCCAAAGGATGCTGGGAACAGAGCTTGCATGACCTCAAAAGCACCACAGCAATAGCTGTCCCAATAGCCCAGATACATAAGATTATAAAGCAATCGGAGAATACTACTTTGTTTTAAAAATTAATAACGATTTTCTTTCTGATTATAAAGGTAATCCATGCTGCCTTGTACAGTAGAGTATAAAGACACAATACCAACATCCAGAGAGAGAAAACCTTCAGTATTTTATGTGCTTTCTTCCATAATTCTTGTGATACGTAATATAAACAATTTGTATCTGTCTAAATGTGTAGCTTTTATTTATTTTTATTTTTTTAACGTTTTATTTTTGAGAGAAAGAGCGCGAGCAGGGGAGGGGCAGAGAGAGAGGCAGACACAGAACCTGAAGCAGGCTCCAGGCTCTGAGCTATCATCACAGAATCTGATGCGGGGTTTGAACCCACGAACCATGAAATCATGACCTGAGCCAAAGTTGGACGCTTAACCCACTGAGCCACCCAGATGCCCCTATTTTTTTTAATTTGTTTATTTTGAGAGACAGAGACAGAGACAGAGAGAGAGAGAGAGAGAGAGAGAGAGAGAGAGAGAGAATGCACATGTGAGAGGTGGGCTGTGGACCAGAGAGAGAGGGAAAGAGAGAATCCCAAGCAGGCTCCATGCTCACAGCTCAGAGCCCAGTGCAAGGCTTGATCTCACTGTGAGATCATGACCTGAACCAAAATCAAGAGTTGGTGGCACAAAAACAGACACATAGACCAATGGAATAGAATAGAAACTCCAGAACTAGACCCACAAACGTATGGCCAACTCATCTTTGACAAAGCAGGAAAGAACATCCAATGGAAAAAAGACAGTCTCTTTAACAAATGGTGCTGGGAGAACTGGACAGCAACATGCAGAAGGTTGAAACTAGACCACTTTCTCACACCATTCACAAAAATAAACTCAAAATGGATCAAGAACCTGAATGTGAGACAGGAAACCATCAAAACCTTAGAGGAGAAAGCAGGAAAAGACCTCTCTGACCTCAGCCGTAGCAATCTCTTACTCGACACATCCCCAAAGGCAAGGGAATTAAAAGCAAAAGTGAATTACTGGGACCTTATGAAGATAAAAAGCTTCTGCACAGCAAAGGAAACAACCAACAAAACTAAAAGGCAACCAACGGAATGGGAAAAGATATTTGCAAATGACATATCGGACAAAGGGCTAGTATCCAAAATCTATAAAGAGCTCACCCAACTCCACACCCGAAAAGCAAATAACCCAGTGAAGAAATGGGCAGAAAACATGAATAGACACTTCTCTAAAGAAGACATCCGGATGGCCAACAGGCACATGAAAAGATGTTCAGCGTCGCTCCTTATCAGGGAAATACAAATCAAAACCACACTCAGGTATCACCTCACGCCAGTCAGAGTGGCCAAAATGAACAAATCAGGAGACTATAGATGCTGGAGAGGATGTGGAGAAACGGGAACCCTCTTGCACTGTTGGTGGGAATGCAAATTGGTGCAGCCGCTCTGGAAAGCAGTGTGGAGGTTCCTCAGAAAATTAAAAATAGACCTACCCTATGACCCAGCAATAGCACTGCTAGGAATTTATCCAAGGGACACAGGAGTACTGATGCATAGGGGCACTTGTACCCCAATGTTCATAGCAGCACTCTCAACAATAGCCAAATTATGGAAAGAGCCTAAATGTCCATCAACTGATGAATGGATAAAGAAATTGTGGTTTATATACACTATGGAATACTACGTGGCAATGAGAAAAAATGAAATATGGCCTTTTGTAGCAACGTGGATGGAACTGGAGAGTGTGATGCTAAGTGCAATAAGCCATACAGAGAAAGACAGATACCATATGGTTTCACTCTTATGTGGATCCTGAGAAACTTAACAGGAACCCATGGGGGAGGGGAAGGAAAAAAAAAAAAAAAAAGAGGTTAGAGTGGGAGAGAGCCAAAGCATAAGAGACTGTTGAGAACTGAGAGCAAACTGAGGGTTGATGGGGGGTGGGAGGGAGGAGAGGGTGGGTGATGGGTATTGAGGAGGGCACCTTGTGGGATGAGCACTGGGTGTTGTATGAAAACCAATTTGACAATAAATTTCATATATAAATAAAAAAAATAATAATAATAATAATTAAAAAAAAATAAAAATAAAAAAAATAAAACAATGGAAAACTAAAAAAAAAAAAAAAAAAGAGTTGGATGCTTAACCAACTGAGCCACCCAGGAGCCCCTAAATATGGAGCTTTTAAATATGTAAGATGAGATTGGGTTCATTTATAGATACTGCTACATTTTGAAGATAATTATCAACCACTCTTTTTCACTTTGATGAATAAATATAGGCTTTAGGCTTTCAGGGCAAGCTGAGAGAACACGGCTGGAGTTGGCAGACGGACTTATAATTCTCATCCCATGCCCAGCCCAGTCTTCAGAATGGGGTTCTCAAGGCAGACCCTTCCCTGGTCAGCTGCACACGGGATGATTTTGCTGCTTTGGACTCTCCGATCCCCAGAGCAGGGGCAGAGCCAACCTCAGAGGGCAGGCCTGGCCCCACCTTCTGCACACACACCGGGAGGCAGGAACAGAGCACCTGCCACCAGGGGGGGCAGACTTCTCCCCAGCATCCAGGTCTGTCCCCTGGGGAGCACTCAAACCCCCCCCCCCCCAAAGGAGGAATTAGGAGCAGTGGAGTCTGACAGCATTTATCTCACCTGCTAAGTAAATCATCCCTTCTCTCCACAGAGAAGCAAAGCGAGTGAGGACAAACACAGAGAGAAAAGCTGAATGTATTTTCTTGCCAAAGCTCCCTCTTGGCAACACAAGGTCCAAGGAATAGGAAACCCCTCACAGACAGTATTTGAATCACATTTTTTTTCAGGTAGTGCTATATTGTGAGCTTATCTGTCATCAAAATATCTTCAAAAACATGACTTCATACTTTTGGAATTTTTCTTATTATAAAACAATACAAAGTCATTGTAGAAGTTTGAGAAATAAGACAAGCTCCAAGAAGAAAATGAGAAGCATAGTTAATCCCAGGATCCCATATAACTACTGCTAGCAATTCTGGCATAAATCATTCCTTGTACTATGCAAAGAATTACACGACATATAGCGTTTGGTAACATGTTTTTCATTTAATGTACCTACAACACCTTTACATATTTTCTCATTCATCTGTTGCGTGTAACAAAGTACATCGAAACTTCGTGATTTAAAAGGATAATTTAATTTTGCTCATGGTTTTGTGGATCAGGGCCCAACCACATTCCAGGAGACAGAGAAATAGTCTTCATCCTTCCAAGGTCATACAGCAGAAGAGCACGTCGGATGGGAGGTAGCCATCTTTGGAAAATACAACGTGCTGCGTGTTGTTAAAGATTTTTCTTTGTAACTGGAACAGCAGAATAGTATGTATTTTTAAATGTGTTCCTCATTGATTTAATGAATTTCAATCTTTGCAAAATTTAGAAACAGTATGGTAAACACCTCCATGATGAACATTCCTGTACATAAAACTTTATCTGCATCTCTGAAATTTTCATTAGGATAAATCATTCAAGGTGGAGTTACTGAGTGATAGAGTTAAAGCTGCTTGATATAAATGACCAAATTAATTTCCAGAAAAACCCTAATTTAGATACACTTCACTTGAAAATACTTTGCTCTCTGAAAGAAAAATAGTCCCATCAATACTTTTCTTTGGAAATACAGTTGACTATTTTCATCTGTTAGTTTACTAGATACCTGAAATTTTTACTGAAGATTAATTAAACCTATAAATGAACCTGGGATAAACTGGTCTTTCTTCAGTATTCAGTCTTCTGGAAGTTTCGTGTTCTGCTCTTCCTTTGTATTCATCAGTGGAAACTTACTCGTTATTGACTCGTCCCTAGCACATTACACCTTTGTCATTGTTTTAGGTAGGATAAAACTGGAGGCACCTGGCAGCTCAATCGGTGAAGTGTCCGACTCTTGGTTTTGGCTCAGGTCATGATCTCACGGTTGGTGCATTCGAGCCCCATGTCAGGCTCTGTGCTGACAGCAGAGAGACTGCTTGGGATTCTCTCTCTCCCTCTCTCTCTACCCCTCCCCTGCTCACTCGCATGCATGCACACTCTCTCTCTCAAAATGGCAATAAAATAAACTTAAAAAGAAAAGTTTAAACTGATTATCAATGTTAAATTGGGACAGCGATTATTTTGAATATTTATTCAGAGTCATCCGTCTTTCTAATTTGTTATTAGTTCCAATAACTGGTGAACTGCTTCGCTTAGGTTTTCTGGGTAGATAACTGTATTAACGACAAGTAGGGGCACCTTTGATCTCCTTTGCAGCCACCCAGCTTGTTTCCTATCTTTTTGTGTTAGCTAACATATCCAGGACAGTATTAATTAATACACTGACACAAGACATTTTTATCTTATTCTTGATTTTAAATAGACTACATCTGGTGTTTTCCCCTTAAATATGGTATATGCTATTGTTTAATATAAATAGTCTTTATCATTTAAAAACACCTCTATTTCTAGTTTACTATATCTGTTTATTCACAATTGGTACAGAAGTTTCTGAAATGCCTTCTAGACATCTACTGTGATGATGGAGATTTTCTCTTTAGACTTACTGATATACTCTTCTGTTTCCTAATATTAAATGATTTTTGTATTCCCAGAATAACCCAACGGACTCATCATAGATTGCTCTCCTTATATATTCTTGAAATTGATTGGTGAGCACTTTAGAAATTTTGTGTCTATATACAATGAGAATGGTTTGTAACTTTCTATTTTGTGATATCTTTCTCAAGGTCTGTTAGAGAAATATATTTCTTTTGTGAAGGAATGGGAAGATTTTTAATATTTTCTCTACTCTGGAACAGTTTAAATGGCATTGGAATTATTTGATTCTTTAAAAATTAAAAGCAAAACAATGGGGCACCTAGGTGGCAAAGTCAGTTGAGCCTCCAACTCTTGATTTTGGCTCAGGTCGTGATCCCAGGGTTGTGAGCTCAAGCCCTGCTTTGGGCTCTGCGCTGACCATGGAGCATGCTTAAGATTTTTCTCTCTCTTCCTCTGCCCCTCTCCCCTACTCATGTTCTCTTTCTAAAATTAAAAAAAAATTGGGGCGCCTGGGTGGCTCAGCCAGTTGAGCGTCTGACTTCAGCTCAGGTCATGATCTCATGGTTCGTGGGTTCAAGCCCCACGTCAGGCTCTGTGCTGACAGCTCAGAGCCTGGAGCCTGCTCTGGATTCTGTGTACCCACCTCTCTCTGCCCACCCACCCCCTGCCCCGCACTCATGCTCTGTCTCGCTCTGTCTCTCAAAAATAGGTGTTAAAAAAATTTAATTAAAAAAAATTAAAAGCAAAATCAACTAAAAGTGGAGTGTGTTTAGGGGTCAATTCTTTCTCTTCTTGTTAATCTAATCAGTTATGTGTTGTTTTTTTTTTTTTAATTGGATCAGACTTATTCATTTCAGGTAGATTAATATATTAGCATAAAGCTGTTTTTAATTATCATTTGAAATTATGGTATCTGTTAACACATTTCCTTTCTCATATGTTTTTATCTATGCATTTTCTCTTGCCATCATAGTATCAGCCATAAATTGTCTATTCTGTGATTTATTTATATTCGTTCTTAGATTTATTTGTCTACTATTATTGTTTAAAAAAGAATTAATTTTTAAAATATTTTCTAAATACTGAGTTCCTTACGTTTGATGGATTATTTTTCCAGTTTCTTGAGATTATTACTTAATTAATTTATTTTATTTTTTGTTTCATTTTTTAAAAGCATTTCAAAGCTATGCATATGCCTTGAATTAACAGCATTGGTTGTATCCCACAAATTTAAGATACTGTTTTTATTTTTGAATTGTTGAATACTGAAAATGTCCTCTCTTAGTAATTTTTAGGGGAATATTTTAAATTTTCAGGTGCTTGAACTATTTATGTGCCCTCTGAGATGATTTCATTACGGTATGAAAATGTCTGCCTTGGGGCGCCTGGGTGGCGCAGTCGGTTAAGTGTCCGACTTCAGCCAGGTCATGATCTCGCGGTCTGTGAGTTCGAGCCCCGCGTCAGGCTCTGGGCTGATGGCTCAGAGCCTGGAGCCTGTTTCTGATTCTGTGTCTCCCTCTCTCTCTGCCCCTCCCCCGTTCATGCTCTGTCTCTCTCTGTCCCAAAAATAAATAAACGTTGAAAAAAAAAATTAAAAAAAAAAAAGAAAATGTCTGCCTTTATTATTTATTGATGTTTATTCTATGAGCTAATGCCATATATATATATATATATATATATATATATATATATATAT
>NW_024412391.1:14797216-14844733 GCF_014898765.1 Herpailurus yagouaroundi
TTTTTTTTTTTTTTTTTTTTTTTTTGTTGTTGTCAGCACAGCCCCAGAGAAGAGGAAAAGGCTAGGAAGGCCCCCTCCCACCAAAGTATGGTATCATTTAAGTCCGTCCATATTCCTCCACTTCGGTGCCCATCCTAGAAAGGAAGGCAGAACGACAGGAATAAATGTGAGAGAGCAAGTGTCCCAAGAATCTTAGGTTAAGTTATTAACTAACATTATTCTAACATTATTCTAACTAATGGATGGATGGCCTCAGCTCTGAGGAAATGACAAGGACAGAGAGAGCAATGGACTGCTAGATCAATAAGAACCCTTGAACAGAGCATCGGGGGAGTAAGCATATGGTTTTTCCTTGTCCTGGGTTCCTGAGTACCCAGGGCTTCCTTCTGAGCAGTAGCCCTCAGAGATACAATAAGGATATATGCTTTTTACACATTAACAACAATAGTCAAATTCAGAAGAAACAGGTTAACACTGCTCAAAACACTGCATAGATTATGTGGATTTTATATGACATTTTAAAATATTTATTTTGAGAAAAAGAGAGAGAGTGTGTTAGCAGGAGAGGGGCAGAGAGAGAGAGGGAGAGAGAGAATCTCAAGCAGGCTCCACGCTGTCAGCACAGAGTCCAATGAGGAGGCTCAATCCCACGAACCGTGAGATCATGACCAGAGCTGAAAGCAAGAGTCGGACACTTAACTGAGCCACCCAGGTACTCTAACGTGACATTTTTACACCCGAGCCATATTCTTCCTCTTCGTGACATTTTGTTGGCAGCGGTGTCTCACAGACTCTTCACTAGACCATTCCCCAAGATGGAGCTAAGGAGACACATAGAATTTACCCTCTTTAGTGGTAAATTCATTTACCTGTAGGTTTTCTTATCACATCATTTCTTAAAGGCCAGAGCAACCATGCATGGATACGCACAGGACAGTGTGAAGAGGGTACAGACTTCTTTCTAATCAGACAGCACATGCTTCCTTCAGGATTTGCACCCAGTATCCCTTTTGGCCCCCAGACCAATGTCTAGAGACAAGGTACAACACAGCCCTTCCAGTAAAGCGTTGGTTGACTTAAGAAAGGAACTATATCTCACAAGAGCCGCAAGATGTCACAGAAGGATGGTCTGTTTAATGTTCGGCTGAGACCCGGCCTGAAGATGTTACCTGCAAGGATGGTGTATCATCCCACCCTTCAGGGCACAACATATGCCTCATCGCTATGTGGGGCTCTGAGGCGCTATGGGGTGCTGTGGGGGCTACGGCCCTCAACAGGTACAATTCCTGACAGCTTTTGCCAGCGTTCTTATCGCTTTTAAGCAGAAACAGATTTTTGGAGTTTCTTCCTCTGCCATTTTAGAAGTCAACATTTTCTTCATCCTCTCCCCTGCTTTGTTCCATCGAGATAACTTGAGGTTTCTGCTAATGCGTTTCCTTCGGAGAGAATTTACGTTTGCCTCTGGCAGGAGACACGGGGCACCATCAATCCCCGATCGTATCAATGCCAACAGGGATTGAGGTGACTCGAAGCTGGCTTCAGTCCCTGCCAGGACAGACTATTCTCGCTTCATGTTATTCCAGTGATGTGACCACTCATGGTCTTAACCCAGCTCGTGGGGTTTTATCAGAGCCTCCCACCCCTGACAGGCTCCTAATTCCCTAAGTCTGCCAAAAGTTCTGCTCAGCATCTTGGCCCCTCAGCCATGTCAAATGGACTTTGCCAGACATTCTTAGGAGAAAGGAGAAAACTGGCCAGAAGATCCAGGCTCACCTTACTGGGCTTCTCTCTTCTCAAAGAACTCGGCCCGAGAAATCTTCAGTGCCTTGTGATTTCTCAGATTCTTACAGATTTCTAAAGATCTAGTTTGCCTAGCTTTTCTAGTAATTCTCAACAGGAGAATGGGGCTGAACTGCCAATCCAACAACTAGGGGAAACAGCACAGTGTTGGCTGTCATTGCTTCAGGAAGTGTATAAAGCAGGAGAGATGACAGGAAGGGTGCACCTCCCAGCTGAGTCAGATACGTTAAGTGACACTTCTCAGATGGTCCACACACAGTCCTGCCTCTATCCCATCAGCCAGAAGTTAGTCACGGGCTGCATCTGGCTTCAACGGGAGGGCTGAAAATATAGGCCATTCACATCACTTATATTGCCACCCTAAACGAAATCTGGGTTTTGTTATAATGGGAAAAAAAAAAAACAAAGAATGGGTTTTGGGTGAGCAACATGGTCTCTGCCACATTCCTCATCCATAAAATGGGAATAATATTTATACCTAACTTATAAAATTGATTAAAGGATATATATAAAATGCAGGTAAACGTCTTCACACAGAGCCTGGTAAATGGTGAACAGTGAGTAAGTGTTAGCAACAGTACTATTTATATAGTATAGTAGCTTGAATACAAGTATAGATTATCTCATGATAAACACGGAAAGGAACAATCCTTCAAACTTCCTTTCTCTATTTTCCCACAGTCACCTGAAGCCAATTATAAACTCAGTCAGACAAACTTAGGGATAAAAATCCCCGTTACCGGGGCGCCTGGGTGGCGCAGTCAGTTGAGCGTCCGACTTCAGCCAGGTCACGATCTCGCGGTCCGTGAGTTCGAGCCCCACGTCGGGCTCTGGGCTGATGGCTCAGAGCCTGGAGCCTGTTTCCGATTCTGTGTCTCCCTCTCTCTCTGCCCCTCCCCCGTTCATGCTCTGTCTCTCTCTGTCCCAAAAATAAATAAAAACGTTGAAAAAAAAATTAAAAAAAAAAAATCCCCGTTACCATTGCTTTGTTTCAAATTGTTGAGAACTTGCTTGGTTTCTAACCGCCGATTATACATTTAGCCCATATTAGGTATTAAAAGGCATGTTAAGTTTCCCTTATAATTACACTCCGAACTTTCTCAGACTGTCAACATTTTTATACAGTTTCATCCTTTTCAATCTAACAAATATTTAAACAAATGTAGGGTTTTTTTGGTACCTTCATAAGACCAGTAGTTCAGGACAAAATCTTTTGTCACAGGAAGGTCCTGATTTTTGGCTGCTCACCACACTCCTTAATAATTTCTGTATGATATTTGGAGATATTCTGAAAGTTCTCTGCTCTTATTTCTACTTCCTATGAAAACCACACTCAGAGTGTCTTACACATATGGTAATGAGTAAATTATAGGGATCACAGAATTTTCACTCCAACAACCACAACAAAACAACAATACAAACTCTCACTTCCACCTTGTTCCAGGGATTGGATACGAGTGAGTGAGTGTGTATGTGTGTATCAGTGTGTGTGTGTGTGTGTGTGTGTGTGTGTGTGTGTGTGTGTATCTATGTACTGGAACCCCAGCATGGCAACAGTATCACTGTTGGTGATTATAAGAAGGAGAAAAATTACCGGAGTGACACAAATTACTAATTACTTTATTATGCAGTGAGAAGAATAAGAAGCTGTAAGTTGTTTCAGCAAATTCTATTTTTAAGCAAATAATTGTTGGGTTTCCAATGCTCTAAATTAAGTAATTCTCCTCAAGACCTTCCTTAAGTCTCCCTCTTTGAACTCCAATGGCTGGCAGAGAATTGCAGCTGGCTCTGGGATGGGCTTTGGATTTCATTTGTAATTATTTTTCTTTCCAAACATGCTATCCTCAAAATGAGATATATTCAGAGGCATTTTTCTTCCCCGGCAATTAGGAGTGGTCTTACTGAGTCATTCCCAGCTTTCCCTCTCATTCAATAGGAGGTGGCATTGAATAATATAAAGATATTTGAAAAAAAAAAAAAAAACTTGGAACCAAGGTTAAGACGAGGCACTGCCACCTTCCTGATTTTGTGACCTTGGCCATTGCCCATAACCTTCACCCATATTGAAAAAGTGAGATAGCATATTAGCACTTTTTAAACTGAGATAAATTATACATACTCTATGTTGTTATTAAGATGGCCAAGAATGGGAATAGCAAGATAGCAGCATAATCAGAATTATGACAGTAGCTCTCATTTTTCTGGACACTTTGAGGATTTATCATGTGCTTCGCATGGGTCTAAGTGCTTTATAAGCATTAACTTATCCAACCCTCTGACATAGGCACTAGTGTGCCCACATTTTACTCATCAGCTAAAGACAGCGTGAGTAATTTGCCCAACATCACAGAGCTAGGGAGTGGCAGAGCCGAGTTCAAACCCAGACACCTGGATCTAGAGTCCACACCACTGCCTGTCTGGGCTGTAAGTGACAACTGGCCCACAGGCCTGAACACACTGGCCCAGTTCGCTAGCCCTATGCTTTTCAACTACAGGGTCAGGCATCCCCTTGGGGCATCACAAAGATGTTCTTACTCAGTGACAGTTACAAGAATGGCCAGTTTTCACTAGGAGTAACCAAGATGGTGAGAGAGCAGGAGGGACTTGTGTGAATAAACTGTTGGGGTGCAGGACAGAAATAGGTATTGGGTTGGCAAGTATATACGGGAGCCCAGGACTGCTCACTACCCCCAATCCACCATCAGCCCTGGAAGAGGGATGGTCTTCAGAACAATTTATGTCTCATTCTTAGATCCTTTTTTCTGGTCACCAACAGAATCTGAGAGGATGGATGGGTCTGTAAGAGTTGATCAGGGTGGGCAGGCAAAGAAAAGACAGTCTACTGAGAGGCCCACGCCACCATCCTTGTAAGAACAGGCATGTCGGTGGGCAGCTTTGGAGACAGCCTGTGTGAAATAAGATGACTTCAGGGGACAGCAGTGGACAGAGCAAGAGGCTGAGACAACCTGTGTCCCTGCCGGAGTCCTGTCTCTGTCATATCTACAGGATTCCCTTAACAAGAGGTGGTAGAGAGCACAGAGAACCCCTAACAAGAGGGGTTGCATGTGTACATGGGGTTGTGGAAGGCTCTGTGGAAAGCACAAAGGGGAGAGCCTCAGTCATGGGCAGAAGGCCTGGGTTGGTGTCTGTGGATGGCCTTGGTTATGTCGGGTGCATCACTGAACTACAAACTAGAGATAACAATCCCCAGACTGGCTCGCCAGGCACAGTGGCCATGAGCAACCACCATGACAACGTACTTTGTAAACAGCATCAGAGAGCCCCAGCGAAGACGCCAACCACGAGAGAGGCACTGGGCCCCAGTGGCTGGACCCTGGCACACAGCATTTCTGCCAGGTCAGACTTCAAGTTAGCTAGCAACGTTTAAGCTTGAAAAGACAATAAAGGAGGACCACATAAGCAAAGCATGGTATGCGCAGAAGATCACCTTGCCTGGACTCCAAAGTCAAAGGAGCTGAAACACATAATGGAGTCTCTGCAGCCTCTGGCAATTTGATCTCATTCAAGGACAACATTAAATAGAAGAGGTGTTCCCGGGCCCCAGGCAGTTCAGAATCTTGGCCAGATTGGCAAATATTTCAGCAGGAAGCTAAGCAAAATTGATGCCAACTTCAATGAATCTCCTTTGTGGCTCTGCAGGGGTCCATGTTTGCTCTGCAATATTTCCCATTACTATGCATAGAAAAGAGAATGTTCCAGTGCCTCATCAGTGCAGGCTTAAGTCAGCAAGCACCTGCAAGGGAGGTGGACAGAAAGAGGTGCTCTGAGGCATGGTAAGGTAGGTGAAGCTAGTGAACCCTGGCAGAGCTGTGGGAGCATCCCCAGCCTTGCAGGGCATCAGGAGCCTGTGTTGCTGCAGGAATGTGGGTGCCCTCAGCAGAGCAAGGTGGGTGCCCTCAGACCGCCAAGATCTATGAGAACACAGCAAAGGAGCTTCCCCTCTCTGAGCCTTCATTGCCTTGTGTGTGAAATTAATATAATAAACCTAGTCCTGACCCTAACCCAGATTCCAGCCTGATTCCTCTGGGCTGGATAAGGATCAGATATCCGGGTTACACGGTCGTTCAGTGGGGTGATGCGTGTGCTACAGCCTAGATCGTAGGATATGCTCAGTCCTCCTTGGTACCTGTGTCTGCCTCTGCCCAGACTAACCAGTTCTACCAGAGACAGTTTCCAACCAGTAACTGACAGGCTGAGTCTAAGGAGGTCGAGACACCCTGGAGGGAGGCGGGCGTCCTTCAACCCTAGCTTCTTTGGAGGGTCTCAACCTCAAGGGAGTGTTGCAGGTGGGTTGGCATGTAGGCAACTGAGCCCAGGAATCCCTGAGCATCTTTCTCTGTGCCTGACTCCCTTAGTCTCAGGAATGAGGCCCGAAGGACAAATGAAGAAGGACACGGAGGGTAAGGATTAGGTGTGCTCTGGGAGCAATAGAGATTAGCGTCAAGCCTATGGGGGCTGAGATCTCAAGGGCCTCTCAGCAGAGTCTGCCCTGAGGCCCTAAGTGTGCACACATCCCCAGCTGGGGGTAGTGGCGGGGAGTTAGTGGGCAAGCACCCAAGGGCAGGGAAGGGAGACAGCATTTCAAGGATCCTCCCCACCACATCTCAGACCACCTCCTATTCCCACAGCACTGTGTACACTGTTTAGAAGGTAGCCCCTTCAAGAAAACTGGCAAATCAATGGGAGTGGGGAGCCCAGAGAGTGCGGGGTGGGGTGGGGTGGGGGGCAGAGCTCTAGAGCTTATATGCATAACACAATGATTTCCTTAAATGACAGAGCACAGGTGAAAGAGGTCATCAGGTGGATGTGTGATGTGTGTTTATGTGATGTCTGTTCTCGGCCATAGGGTGTTTGGGGACGGGCACAAGCATCTACAATCCCAGCACAGTTCCCAGCACATGGGAACTGGAGCATAGTAGGTGGCAACAGGAAATGTTTTGCTTGGGTTTTTTTTAATGTTTATTTATTTATGGAGAGAGAGAGAAAGAGAGGGAGGGAGGGAAAGAAAATGTGCATGGGGGAGAGGCAGAGGGAGAGGGGGAGAGAGAAACCCAAGCAGGCTCCACGCTGTCAGTGCAGAGTCCAACGCGGGGCTCGAACCCATGAACTGCAAGACCATGACTGGAGCAGAAATCAAGTGTTGGATGCTTGACCAACTGAGCCTCCCAGGTGTCCCCAGAAAACGTTCTGAAAGAATGAGTGAACATGGAAGCAGCTTCTCCAGCCCATGTATGGGTTGGGTCCAGTCAACACCCACATGGAAGAGGCCTGAAGCGGAGCAAATGTGGGGGAGGTCAGCCCTTCTCGCCTCTTCCCCTCCTCCTAGACTCTTCTCCTTAGCACTTGTCAGCGCTCACCGGCCTAAAACACAACTTCATCCTGTTTCTCCCTGCTGGAGAACCTTCCATGGCTCGCTATTTCTCATGACATCAAAATCCCGTTCTGGCTTTTAGGCCTTTGCACTCTCCCACCCCGTGGCGCCATCCCACTGGCCACTCATCTCAGCCAGCCCTCCCCCTGGCCACCATCACTCCTGTGCCTCCCCCATCACCTCGGACCCAATCCAAACTGTCTCCAAGAACTCTGCTTGTCTGATGGCTCCAGCTGCCGGGAACCGGCCTCGCCTGAAAAACCTCCAGGTGTCTGCGCCACACGAGGGGCAGGTTGCGGGCCCTGTTCTCTGAGTCAGTCCCACCTCAGAGACTAGATTCCCAGAGAAAGGGAAAACTTATCACACATTTTCTGTATCCCTCCCCACAGTATTCAGTCTGCAAATGACTGACAATAATGTCTAAGATTGCAACATAATCCATTAAGTTCAATGTAAGCACCTACTGGTCTCCAGGTTCTGGGGATTTGCAGACGGGCTCCCTGGGGAAGGACAAAGGACACCAACAGCCAATTCTGACACAGTGGTCAGGGCTCAGGTGGAGGTGTGCACGAACATGAGGCACCAGCCCACACAACAGAGCTGAAAGAGGCTGCTGTCCCTAAGTAGGTGAAGGGCAGAGGGACTGAGCGGGAGTTACAGGGCAGGATGTCTGTCTACACGCAGAGGTCACTGCTCATATAAAGGATGGGAATGGGGTCAGAGACTGCAAAGGGAGCAGGTGGTCAGCTGATGAAGTAGTCAGGAGCCTCATGGGTCCCACCTCAGGGTTCTGAAGCTTGCGGGATATTAATAAGGGAAATGAACCCACTGGCGGATGCTTGACTTACCCACCCCTTTAATGGGAATATACCATCTCTTAGGGTTAGCAGAGTAAGTAACGGACTTGTGGAAGAATATTCAGGAAAGTGTCTCGGAGCATTATGTGCTCAAAGAAAGGATTTCCCCTCTCTACTTAAGACTGACTTTTGGGGTGCATGGGTGGCTCAGTCAGTTAAGCATCTGACTTCAGCTCAGGTCATGATCTCATGGTTGGTGAGTTCGAGCCCCATGTCAGGCTCTGTGCTGACAGCTCAGAGCCTGGAGCCTGCTTCGGATTCTGTGTCTCCCTCTCTCTCGGCCCCTCCCCTCCTCCTCAAAAAATAAACATTAAAAAAATTTTTTTTTTAAAGACTAACTTTTAATCTCAAGAAACAAGCTTTATGAAAGACAATTCGTTTTTACAGATTACTAAGAATACTAAGACTAAATACTAAGAGTGGCCCCTACCAGAGTGGGAAATGGCCACCTGCCCTTTCATGGAACCTCTGGACCCCCTCACCACACACACCCCCATCTCACCCCCCATCTCACCCTCCCTCCCAAACCCACCTCAAAACTCCTCTTTCTTGGTCCCACTCGGCCATGCCCTAGGTGCCCACAGATCTCACCCCCCAAAAACCTGTGGGCAAGTTGCTTATGTCTCCAGGCCTTTATGACCTCATTTGTGACAGAGTGATGCATGATCATCAGAATTATGTGATGAGTAAGCCATATACAGCACCTGCCACACTCAGGGCATAGAAGTCTCAATCATTACTGGTTCCTTTGTCCTCCCCCACTCAGATCACAGCCCTAAAGTTCAGTTTATCTGGGGTGTGTATTCAACGTTTGTTCAGTGCAGGGTCCTCAGAGAAACTGCCCAGCTAAGCAGATGTTCAAGTAAACTGAGACGTCTGCTTAGGGACTATCATGCCTAAGAATCCACTTAAATACATATCTCCAGAAAAGAGGGAACATTTCTGGAACGTTTTGCACATCTCCAAAAGTGTCAAGGACTTTTTGGACATTTTTTTGGCTAATCCTCCTAAGAATTGTGAACGTGGTTTTTAATCCCATCTAACAGATGAGGGAACTGAGGTTTACAGAGGTCAAGTGTAGCTCATTTTAGTAACTACTTGCAGCCAGGTTCATTTAGAATAAAGAGAGAGAGTACACACACGTGTATATGTGTATACTGGGTCACAACTTCCTGTTTGTGTATATGTGTATACTTGGGTCACAAACAGGAAGTCACCACCACGCCTGTCCTATCACTGGCTGGTTGGAAGACTTTAATTATCTCCCCTCTCTGTGGATCTCAGAGTTATTTTTTGCTTGTGCATTTGTTCGTTTTTCAAACCAGCAAAATGGAGGTGGAAGTAAGTAGGGGAGGAGCTTGGAGCAAGGAGGGGCAACATCAGATAAATGAGCCCCCCACCAGCAACCACCTTACAGGGTTCTCTGCAAGACTTCCCCTAATTTTTACACAAATCACATTTTTCATTTCCAGAACCAGTTTCTCAAAAGCCATCAACCAAATCAGGCCCCGGGCTGTATTTCCCAGCTTTGCAGTCCACACCTTCATTTATAACCAATGCTGTCAAGCTCACCTGGTAGTTAGCTGGTCAGGACTCACTGCCTTCTCACCCCGAGGATGGTCATAAATGTCAGGAAAGGAAACAAAAAAGAGCACCGTGGCATGTTAGAGCCGGGAGGCACCTCAGGGACCATCTACAATCCCCTCATTTTACAGGCAAGGAGTCGGGGCCCCAGAGGAGTTGAGGGACTCACCACGGCTCCACCAGCAAAAACCGTGCCCAAACACAGGCTCCTAGGCATTTGAAGACTAACCGCGGATCATGATTTCACAGAAACTAGCCAGACCAATAGGCAGTGGGAATTGAAGGTAGTAGGCTACAGGCATGGGGGCTGTCAGGAAAGAAATGCTCAAGGTGATCAAGGTATTTCTTCCTGAAATACACATGTTGTGAAGCAGGCCGTTGAAGGGTGTAACAAACAAGGGAAAGAACTTGCCGAAGACTCTGAAACAGAAATATGTATCAAAGGCTACAGCACAGACCTTCATTTGTAGCTAGTCGTCTCTGCCAATATCTAATCTCCACTTCCTCAGAAATAGATTTCCTGATATTTTTCCACGGGGCACATGAACACCCACAAGAAAAACTACATTTCCCAGGCTCCCTTGTAGGCAGTTATGGCCAAGTGACTAAGTTTTGGCCAATGAGAGATAAGACGGAAGTGCTGTGTACAACTTCCAGGAAGTGTCTGTCAGGGAATGACCGTGCCTTTCTCTCTTCTCTTTCGGCCGTCTTCTAGGGCAGACGTGATGCTTGCTGGATCCTGAGCAGACGTCCTGGACCATGAGTGGCATGAGCAACCAGTTTTGGACTGCCTATCTGCATGGTACGTGCTGGATAGCTAGTTTGTACAACCATACCCTAAACACCCCTGCTAATAACTATCTTGAGAAGGTAGGGATCCCGTCCTCCCTTATATTCCCATCAAGCATAATGTGCAGAAAAATGTGTCGTTCAGCATTCAAGGTCAGGAGCTCTGGATATGGCCAACCCACAGCATCTCCCTTGTAACGAAGAATGTCAAGTTGGCATGCCTTGATCTCCTTGGAACGCTGGCCGTGCACAGAGGGGAGGGCTAAGGTGCTAAGCTACAAAAGCTTGCTGCATGTAGACCCCAGCAGTGGATGCTTTATCCAGTCAGCCACTCCTGGACTCCCCGCACAAAAGTTGCCCCAATAAACCTGTATCTTGATTCCTGTCTCTGGACCTTTTCTTTGGTTTCACTAGACCATCACCCACCCTCAGCTTAGAGTCCACTGTGGTCGGCTACAACTATCCTCAACTTCCTTACATCAGAACTTCTAACTTGGTTAAGTCACTTATATTTGTCTCTTTGTTTTCTCCCCAATTGAATCTAATTCTAACTAAAACAGAAGTGGAAGAGGAATAAATTCAAAAGGCCCCAATAAAATCCAGAGATCTAGAAAAAGGAAGCTGGCCCTGTAGAGAGTTAAAGTGAATTGAGAATTCTGGTGCGGACATTCTGGTGGACCTAGAGAATGTTCTAGATAGACCAGTGCTTCTCAAATTTGTGCATCAGAATCACTTGGAGAGCTTCTTAAACCACAGACTGCTGGGCCCCACTCCCAGTTTCTGATTCCATTTTTTCGGGAGATAGAGTCTGAAACTTGCATGTCTAATGAGTTACTAGGATGCTGATGTTGCTGGTTCAGTGGACCACACTTTGAGAACCATTGTTCTAGACTTTTCAAAAACACAAACCCAAATTCAGTTTGGGTGGGTCTCAGCTTTGCATCTCGAACATGGAAGCGTAATGATTTTCAGCTGCTCTCAAATATCTAGGAATGTGGGGAGCCAGGAGAGGGTCTGAGCAACAGCTTGGCCAAGCTGAGCATCCAGCAAAGAGATTTGTGATGCAAATGATTTACTGGTGTTCAGCTGGGAGCAGAAGGGATTTCAATATGGTGAGCCAAATCGAATTCATTACCTGACAATTAGCTCTAAATTAATGCAAGACTGTGCCGCCCAAATGTGCTCTAAGGAAGTTGGTCCCTGACAGCCTGAGATGGGCAGGAAGAGACATCGATCTTAGCTGGATGCAGAGATGGCATTTTCCCAGGATGCCAGCATACCTGAAGCTCAGAGAAGGGCCAGTGCCCACTTGGAGGCCCTCTCCAATCGCACTCCCTCCAGATTCAGTGCTGAGTGACCCAACTCAACCCCATCCAGAGTGGACCTGGTCTCCCAATGCCCTTGCACCTCCAGGTTTGTTCTTCAGAAGACTGCCTCGGGCTTGCTCAAGGGCTGGCTGTGGATTCCTCCGCAATGAGATGCTGCAGGATGAAGCTCATTAGGTTTTAGAGGAGCAAACTGTTAGCACTGTATGAGTATATTTGACTTCCTCAATGGAAGTTGCAAATCCCTGAAGGATGGGATTTATTTTCTTATTTCTTTAATTACCTCCCCATTCTTTCCCTCCCCTCCCGGTCCCTCTCTTCCTCTATCGCAGGGCCCCTGAAACGATGCATACAGGAATATAACCAGAGTAAATGATGGCCAATGGATCGGGCATCTTTAGGACTTCATTTATTTATTCATAAACATTATGTGCTAGGATACAGATCATGATGGCCTCTGACCACACAAAACTCATAGCCTAGTCCAAGAGACAGGCAAGTAAGCAGTTAAAAAACAGGAAGGTATGTCATACAGTCCTAAAGGCCTGCATATAAGGGAGTTAAGGCCCAGGGCACTCGGCAGACCACTCTGTTTGCCAACTGAAACATCCTACATAAGCATTCCAGCTCACGATATGGACCCTTCCCCTTCCTCCCAGTATAATCCTCAGCCCTGCCTACAGCTCCCACCCCCTACTTAGCATGCAAACAGGTCCCTGTCCAAGGGCATTCTCCTGAGTCCTACCATGACTCCAAATCAGGATCACTGACTCTACAAAGTCAAGGTGAGGAAGCAAGCAGAGACAGGAACACCACTAAGCTAGCTCTGCCCCTCCTCCCTGTAACTTGCCCAGCCTGAATGGCTGACCAAAGCCCCTCCCCACTGTTCTTCCCAGTGTTGCCTGGGACAAGTTCAGTAGCCTCACATTTGCATCCCTGCTAGACCTCATTGAAAGTATTTAACTGGTTTTGACGAACAGCCCCCATTTGTTTCTCCTCTGGTTTGAACTGCGTTGCACTGTCATTCAGAGGAAGGAGAAACAAGCCCATCTCCACCCTTGATCGTACTCTCTCCGAACAATAATTACCTTAGACAATTTGTGGACTGCATCTGGATTTTAAAAAACTAAGAGATACCAGATTGCATGTGTCTCGTTTTACAAAATCCCTTTCACTCCATTCCCTGTTTTCTTTCTTCTTCCTTTTTAAAAATGTTTTAACTAGAAAATGTGGTATATGCACAATGGAGTATTACTCAGCAATAAAAAGGAATGAAATCTTGCCATTTGCAACTAGGTGGATGGAACTGGAGGGTATTATGCTAAATTAAATTAGTCAGAGAAAGACAAATATCATATGATTTCACTCATATGAGGACTTTAAGAGACAAAACAGATGAACATGAGGGAAGGGAAACAAAAATAATATAAAAACAGGGAGGGGGACAAAGCATAAGAGACTCATAAATATGGAGAACAAACTGAGGGTTATTGGAGGGGTTGTGGGAGGGGGGATGGGCTAAATGGGTAAGGGGCATTAAGGAATCTACTCCTGAAATCATTGTAGCACTATATACTAATTGGGATGTAAATTTTAAAAAATAAAAAAAAAAACTTTTTTAACTTTATTAAGGAGTAACTGACAAATATATCTATTCAAAACATACAATGTGATGATTTGATATACATATGCATTGTGGAATGATTACCAAGGTCAAGATCATTATAACACATCCATCACCTCACAGTTAACGTGTGTGTGCACGTGTGTGGTGACAGCACTTAAGATCTACCCTCAGCAACTTTCAAGTCTACGACACCACGCTATTCACTATCACCACCACGCTCTACATTCACCCACAGAACTTCTACTTTGAACTGAAAGTTTGTACCCTTTGACCGACATCACCCATGTCCCCTCCCACCGGCCCTTGGCAATCACCATTCCATTCTCTGTTTCATAAAATTGGCTTTTTTTGTGTTTTAAAGATTCCACATATAGGCGGCATCATACAGGATTTGTCTTTCTCTCTCCGTGACCTTATTTGACTACCTGAATCCTTCTCGGAGTTCTGTTCATGTTCCAGAAGAGCAGTGGTCAGTCATTGAACCAAGGCCTCAACACTGGCCCAACTCTCTGCCAGGTGCTCTTTCCATAGACCACGCCCTCCTGCTCACCCACAGGAGACACAGCGCACACACAACATGGCGCATAGAACGTGCCCGTGGTTCTGCGTGTCAAGCCTCACCTTCCACCCACTCTGCCACCATGGTCATCACACCTGCTTGAACCCGTGCATCAAAATTGTTGTCACAGAGAATAAAAAACGTTGGGACAACATGATGTAGTCAGGACAACATCTGTATCAGGCAGTGTTCTCCAGAGAAAGAGAACCAATAGGAGAGGTGTGTGTGTGTGTGTGTGTGTGTGTGTGTGTGTGCGCGTGTGCGTGCACGTGTGCCTGTTTAAGGAACTGGCCTGTGTCATTGTGGGGCAAGTAAGCAGAAACATCAATAAAGCAAGCTGCAAACTCAGGCGGAATATGATGTTGCCATCTTGAGGCATAATTTCTTCTTCTGGGGGAAACCTGTTTTTACTCCTAATGTCTTCAACTGATTGCACGAGGCCCACCCACGTTATTGAGGGTAATCTATTTAGTTGAGTGCAGACAGTAAACGCATTTACAAAATGCCTTCGCAGCAACGCCCTGGTTAGTATTTTGTTGAATAACTGGGCACTACAGCCTCATCAAGGTGAGCCATATGACTCTCATGTGACCTACAATGCTGTCTCTGACATCTGGAAGGTCTGAGCTAGAAGAGTTTTGGGAAGACAAAAGTGCCTCTTCTCACCAGAAACCGAGATGGAATACAAAAGAAGAATCTCCCTTTCTGTGGCTCAAGGGGAAGGGGACTACTTCCGTCCCATCCTGTCAGGCAGGGAAGTCTGGATAAAACTCTCCTCTTGTGGCACCGCCACCATACCCTCCCTTGGCAGCTGCTTGCCTTGGGGCAGGTACAGAGAAGATGGGAAAAAAACACCTGCTGCAAATAGGCTCCCAGACCCCCAAATCTGCTCACTGTCTCATTTCCTTCAAATCCTGGAGCACCAGTGAGCTAGGGCTCCACACTTTCACTCCCCCTCCTGTAAAAATCCCACCCAGGATCGATTTTCTTGATTCACTTATTCCTCACATTTGACAAATAACACCTGCCCTGTTCTAGTGCTTTCCTCTGACTCTGTTTATTAAGAACATTCAAGATTTTTCTTCTCCCGTGATGGGTACTAAAGGCACAAAATTCAAAACTGATCACACAGAGGAGAGGTCCCCAGCCACCCATGGCTTTGTGCCAGGCAGAGACATTTTTATTTGTCAAGGGCTGACTGAGGCAGTACAACTTTCATGGAAAGAGTTCTAGCTCTAGAGTCAGATCCAAGGGTCATCTTGGAGCTGCCTTGAACTCTATGTGGTCTTGAGCAAGTATACAACCTCCATGAGCTCTGACCTGAACAGCATCTGAAATCAGGGTTTTCCTACCTATAAAATGAGAATTGTTGAGAAGTCAATAGAATGGAAAAGCAGATTTACAGTGTCGAGTGCTGCATGGACCCACTTTGCCACTGTCCCCAATCCCTCTGAGTCTTGTTACCCACCTGGCCTCAGGCAGCCCCTACTTGGGGGCCTGTTCTGGCCACTGTTGCTGTGTAGATGCCATCACGAATGCACCCGTGTTAAAAACAACCACTTTCTGGGGCACCTGGGTGGCCCAGTCGGTTAAGCATCCAACTTTGAGTGATTTCTGCTCAGGTCATGATCTCACAGTTTGTGAGTTTGAGCCCCACATTGGGCTCTGCACTGACATCACAGAGCCTGCTTGGGATTCTCTCTCTCTTCCCTTCCCTCCCTCTCTTTCCAAATAAATAAATAAATTTTTAAAAAAATAAAAAAACAACCACTTTCTCATGTTCAAAGATTCTGTTGGTCAAGGAATTCGAAAAGGGTGCAGGAAGAATGTCGAGGCCTCAGCCAGAAAGCGTCTAAGACTGGAGGGGCTCAGCGTCTAGTCACTGAGGACCTGTTCACTCACATGTCTGGCTATTGGCTGGGCCTCGCCTGCAATGGCCAGAACACCCCCCCCATGGCCTCTCCACGGGACTGCTTGGACCCCTTACAGTATGGCGGCTGACTTCCCACAGCAAGTGTCCCAAGGGAGCCAGATGGAAGACGTGTTGCCTTTTATGTCCTGGCCTCAAGAGTCACAGAGCATCACCTCATCTGTGATCACACATCGGCTCAGATTCCCAGGGAAGGAATACAAGCCTCCACCTCTAGCCGGCAAGTCCCACTGCAGGAATAGCATGTGGGATGGGAGATATTGCTGCAGCCATTTTTGGAAAAGTCCATGTAGTAGAAGGTCTAAGTCACTAGATGAATGAACAAGCTGGCAAGTTAGAATTTGGGACCAGAAGTGAAACCTGACAGATGTTGTACCCTCCTGACTCCAGGTGTCCATTGTGACAAACACAGCTTGTACCCATATCAGGGAACCTGGCCCGCACAAAGTCAAAGTAGGATGTGTCCGGGGTGGGCGGGGGAGACTGCACGCCTGCCCTTTCCTCCCACCCTTGACCTCTCTGCTTCCTCCAAGTCCTGAGCTAGTCTGGTATTTACATCTCCCTATTTTCCACCATAATCTCAGCCTCCCAATCTATAGGTGCTGCTCCGCAGGGTCAGCCCCTTTGACATATTTGCAGAGTATCCTTGCTGCTACAAGTGTGTTCCAAGGAGAGCAGCACTGCCGTTACCTGGGAACTTACTAGAATCTCTCACCACACCCTACACGTATGGAAACAGAACCTGCGTTTTAACAAGATCCCTAAGTGATTCTAAGGCTTCTTACAGTTGGAACAGCACCAACAGCACCAGAATAGGGGAAAGAACTCGATTTTAAAAACGCAGGCAAATAGGTTTCAGTTCTGGCTTTGTCCATTTATGAGCTGGGCAAACTCTGGCAAATTATTTAGCTCTCCAACCTTCAGTTTTCCTAATAACTTGGTATCATAGCTACCTCAGACGGGGAGTTCTGTGTGTGTGTGTGTGTGTGTGTGTGCGCATGTGTGTGTGTGTGTGTGTGTGTGTGTGTGTGTGTGGCTGTGGCTGTGACTCCCACAGCTGGCAGCCCTTATACAGAGACCTTTACTTTCATCAATATTTTTCCTCTAAAGTCCATTTTGTCCAATATGAAAATGTTACCTCAGCTTTCTTACTGTTAGCACTTTCCAGATATACCTAATTCAGGTTTTTTACTTTGACTTTATTTTTTTTATTTATATATGAAATTTATTGTCAAATTGGTTTCCATACAACACCCAGTGCTCATCCCAAAAGGTGCCCTCCTCAATACCCATCACCCACCCTCTCCTCCCTCCCACCCCCCATCAACCCTTAGTTTGTTCTCAGTTCTCAACAGTCTCTTATGCTTTGGCTCTCTCCCACTCTAACCTCTTTTTTTTTTTTCCTTCCCCTCCCCCATGGGTTCCTGTTAAGTTTCTCAGGATCCACATAAGAGTGAAACCATATGGTATCTGTCTTTCTCTGTATGGCTTATTTCACTTAGCATCACACTCTCCAGTTCCATCCACGTTGCTACAAAAGGCCATATTTCATTTTTTCTCATTGCCACGTAGTATTCCATTGTGTATATAAACCACAATTTCTTTATCCATTCATCAGTTGATGGACATTTAGGCTCTTTCCATAATTTGGCTATTGTTGAGAGTGCTGCTATGAACATTGGGGTACAAGTGCCCCTATGCATCAGTACTCCTGTGTCCCTTGGATAAATTCCTAGCAGTGCTATTGCTGGGTCATAGGGTAGGTCTATTTTTAATTTTCTGAGGAACCTCCACACTGCTTTCCAGAGAGGCTGCTGGCAGCCCTTAAAAGTTCAACTCTGAGGGCCAAGCACAGCCTTCAGCCCTCCCGGACCCTGGCTTGGCCCAGACTTCCCCCCAAGTCTCCCTTCTGCCATGAGGTCCGTCCGGAGACAGCAGGAGTCCAGCTACACAGTCGGAACTGCAGGGATGTGGAAAGACAGACATCCCTTCAGGAGTCCCCCTCCTGGGAGAGATCTGTCTCCTGGATCGGTGGGAGGGGCTCAGGGGGCCTGCTCTCCAAGGGAGATGTTATTTATTTTCCCTAATAGACACTGTTTATTACCCACTTACAGCAGTTCTGGCTGGGGCCTCTGTCGCCCTTCAGACTCCGGAAATTAGGTCAATCCCTCTAGAATTTACTTGCACTGGGAAACAAACCTGCCTTGTCATGGCAGCAAGAGGGCCCTGCCAGGGGACAGGGTCTCAATGAGGATTCACAGAATCTCAGTCCCTGCACCCAGGGGCAGTCCCAAGGTCACCAAGGCCACCAAGCTCTTCCCACTGCCAATGCCCAGGTCTACCAGGCCCCAGGTGTGTGTGGTGGGAAGTGTGGGGAGTGTGTGCAGTGGGGAGCTTTACATAGAAATCATACATCAGTACCATTCTGGAAAGCAGAAGAAGGGCTGCTAAAAAATGTTAACAGGACAATAAAATATTCAGCAACTCTAAGCCTTTATTTAAAATATGCACCAAAATGGTTTCATGCTTCCCTCACACGACAAGCATTCAAGTGAAGTTTTAAAAACAGTTATAAGTTGGGGGTGCCTGGGTGGCTCAGTGGGTTGAGTGTCTCTTGATTTGGGCTCAGGTCATGATCCCAGGGTCATGAGACTGAGCCCTATGTCAGTCTCCACACTGAGCATGGAGTTTGCTTGGGATTCTCTCTGTCTCTCGCTGAGGGCCAAGCACAGCCTTCAGCCCTCCCGGGCCCTGGCTGTCCCTCTGTCCCTGTCCCCCGACTCATGCACACTCTCTCTCTCTAAAATACAGTAGTAATAATAATAATAATAAGATGATGATGATGATGATGATGATGAAAAGAAAGCTCAGTTCTTACTCTATCAGTACTGAGAGATGTAAGTCCTTCCTTAGATCTAACTTAAGTCTTCCTGCTGTGTGTAACCCGAAGCTAACTGTCCAGCACAATAACTACACAGCAAGAACACAGCACACTGTAGTTCTGGAAGACTATCCCCTGAGGGGGCAGAAAAACCTCTCTACATCTTTTGATTGTCATTCTGTAGGGTCAGGTCCAGGCGTGGTAAGGGTCTTGCTAAGCCCAGCCAGCCTCCTCCCCAACCTAGAGTCCAGACAATCAGCAACGTGGAAACTGACCTTCAGAGGTGGGCACAACGCTGTGGGGATGTTTGATATTTCTTTTTCCTAAAGGAAATTGGCATCGAGGCTACCTAGTGAAGTAGATATAAAAACTAGGGAAGTACTAAACCACAGAGATCAGGGACTTTCTAGAAGGCATATGTTATAGAAAATGACTCGACAGTTAATTGGCAGGATGACCAAGCTTCAATTTCACTTCCGGGCCTTGGCCTTTATGTCAACATCTAACGGGTCTCTCTGTTAGCTGTCCTCTATAGTTTGGAGGGTCAAATCTTTGCAATTCTACAGACACTGTCCTCCACAGTCATTTATTAGAATCTTTGAGAACATTCAAACCGAGTGTGCAAGCACTATGTAAATGTTAACAATAATTCACAGCAGCCACTGGAACTGAGCATCCCGGAAGGTCACCCGAGGGTCCTTGGAGTGGGGACACAGAGGTCCAAGCTTGGCCTTCTCTGACTCACCATGGGGCTGTGGGCCAAGTCTCGTCCCCAGCCCAGGCCTGTGACAGGAACCCATCATCCCCACCTCCCACCTGATGGAGACACACCAGAGACCAACTGATGAAGTGAGCTCTGGGTGCCTGGAGCGGGAGACGCTGGTGGCAGGCGCCCCGTGGGGGGCCAGGCCTCCTCCACTCCTTCTGGCTGATCCACAGTCCAATATAATCTGGTTAACTCAGATGAGTTCTGAGGAGTGGGTCCCCACAAGCTGTGGAAGGGCCAGATCCCCATCTTAACAGAAACGGCTTGCTCTGGTCCTTGCAGAGGTGGACCTGGCTTTGGCTTCTTAAAGGCAGAGGTGAAAGGGGTCTCTCCTAGGGAGGTGGGAGCTCTCAGGTCCCATCCGTCTCTAGGCGATTTGGAAGACTTGCTAAACTTCCATCCCAGACCGAGGGCTGATTATTGGCTACAGTATTAACAGGCCACACTGACTGGCCGAGGGGGTCAGTGTCCACGGCCCATGGCTGATCAGGTTCCCCTCCTGCCTTACCCAGAGCTATCTCCACCTGCCCGCAAGTTCTTCCCTACTCTCTGTCCTACCTTCACTGCTGAGTAGCGGTTCCTCTGGAGAGTGCTTTCTAAGCTTCCAACATGCCAGTCACCCATCCATTTATATGGATGTGCCAACAGGAGAGCCTCCTCTTCCTTCCGGAAGCTTCCATCAGAGGCAGAGCAGCACAAGGAGAGAACAGGAGGGGAAGCTTGCATGACCAGGCAGCCAGCGCTGGGGTGGTTGGGAGAAGAGAGGAGAGGAATTCCTGGCAGACCTGGGGAGGTGGTGCTTACGACAGATGGGGACCTTTGCAAGGTGATACCTGTTCTTCATAGATACCGAGTCAGACGGTTCGGGTATCTGCCCAAGAACCTAGCTCCTGAGAGCCTTCCTAAGAGATGATATTAAGCCCTTGTATGTCATTTCACACGATGACATATATGTGCCTATGTGTGATGCAAAAAGAAGAAAGTTCACGTGGACCACTACAAGAGTTCCTATATACAGGATATGCCCATAGAAGTTTCCAGAACCCCAACCTTCCCACCTGGCCTGCCTCACACTCCCAGGTGCACCCCCACTCTGTGTTCTCCCCACCTTCACCCTCCATCAAAACGTCCAGGCCTAAGCTCTCCAGCTCACTCTTCATCTGTAGCCCCTGCTGGGGACTTCCTTCCAGGGGCTCTGGGGACTTCTTTCCAGGGGCTCTGTTAGAGCAAGCCCATGTATACAATAAACGGAGTCACTCAGCAGCAGCTGGCGAATGTTTTCAATGAGTTGGAAAATCAGGTTGAATGTATCATGAAATATGGTGCTTACACCAAAGCCCAGACGGGTGGGCTAAGTGCTTTGTGATTAGGGCTGCCTTTACCCATTCCCCGTCAGCCCCTTCGCTTCCCCCGCCACCTCCCCTTCTCCAGAGTTTCTAAAGTTAAAATCTGCCTAAGTATTTTATTAATATCTTGTCAGAGATGCTTCTTCAAGTAAATGGTTCTTTGCCTTTAGGGGCCAGTGTGATCTTTTGCCTATAGCGGGTGTGTTGGCTCGTGCTTGTGCACGACTCTATGAGTGTGTCCTTGTGTGCGCAGGTGCTGAACGAATGTTCATTGATCTTGCGCAAGTCACCGCGCTTGTGTTTTTGTTGGGTGTATTTTTGCGCATCACACACAACTTGGCCTCCGAGGCTACATATCCTCTATTTTCAGTTTCTGAATGTCTCGAGACACGCTATTCTGTCCAAATAGATGCACAGAGAGGACACTCGGATTGCTACCAAGATGTACTTTCTTAAAAGTAAAGAACCTCCTCCCACCCCCTCCCCCAGCTGCAGGGCTTGCAGCACAGGGAAGTCAAGTCTTTAGAGGCCAGCCCCCCACTTCCAAGCGGGGCAAGGAAGGAAACATACCCTTCCTTCTTTCCTTTCACCTCCCTCTTCTGCCCTCTTCCTAAACTGTCTCTTCCTTCCCAGCCTCCTCCTTCCTTCTTGGTTCTCCCTTCTCCAAAGAGCCAGATGTTAGACATGCTTGACAAGGATCCACACAGCACAGACAGGAACGTACAAGAGGGCCACAGAAACTGTCTCCAGCCTTTCATTTCATGGATGAGCAGACTGAGGCTCGGAGATGCTGACAGATTTCTCCCACGTGCCCAAGGAGGTAATAGAGAGCCACAACCAGAGCCTGGGTTTTCCCACCTTCTTCACCACTCTGCCCTGGGGGGTGAGGGAGAGGAAAACCATTTCACAGGCTCTTCCTCACCCCCAACTCAAGCCCCACCCATGTCAGAGCATCTGGATAACATCTGGACAACGGGAGTGTGGCCCGTGAGTGTCACCAATGAGTAAAATGAGTCTAGCATCTGACCTCGGCTAACAGCCCATCAGCTGCTTTCCAGGATGTAAGGACTTCGTAGGATTCTTTCTCCAGTGAGCAGGAAGGAGTGGGAGCTAAAATACAGGAGCAATGATCCCGCTGCCATCAGACCTCTTATGCGACTTAACAGAGGCAACCTTGGTCCCCACATGCCCCCAGCTCTGGCAGAGTGCCAGTGCCAGCAAAACCCACAGAAAGAACTGAGGAGAAAATGCAAGCACAGAATCCCAGCTTTTAGCCCGAAAAAGGACTGAAGACATGACCCTCTAATTCAATTCCTCATGTTGGGCAGGAACTCAGCACAAAGAGGCTCAACGACTTGCCCAGGGTCCCACACTGAACACAGGTTCAGTGTGCATTTCTAGAACATCCTTCTGTTTGCAGACCCTTCCCATCCCTTCTCCCATTTAGAACTGGTCCTTATGACACTTCCGTGAGAGCAATGCTGGGCAAGGCCACAGGCTGGACCTGCCTGCAGATAAAGACACTCACCTACATGGCCGATAGTGTCCCCACAAGCCTAGCTCAGTTGTCTTTCCTCTTTCTACCACACCCTACCATTCCTCTGCTTCACTGGAGATAAAGCACATGTCAGAGACACACAGAGGGAAGAAGCAGGGACACACGGGTGTGCCCAGGATTTTCCGTATGCCTGGGACTCCGCCCCACGAAGCACTGATCTCCCCTGCCTCCTGCACCCAGCCTGTAAAAAGCCAGACTGACCAAGGGGCTGCTGTGAGAATAGGATTCTTCTCCAAAGTCAGGAGCGCCCTCTGCTGTTAGCACGGAGAATTGCATGGCCCCACTTGGGGTTCAGAGACTGTCCTTTGAAAATCAAGCACCTGGCCTACGTCTTGCCAGAGACGTTTGTTTTCTTTTCACTTCCTTTTCCTAGGTGTCTAAGCTGAGTCTATTCTCTGAGGACTCAGGGAGGGTGTAGGAATCCAGAAGGAGAAAGAATAGGGCCTACCTTAAGTCTTTGGGGGGAAATCCTTTTGTTTGGGATTTAGGGCAAAGGTCAAAGCTCTAGCTCCCTCTCCCCTCTGTCCATGTATTTCCAGAAGCTCCTCTCAGTTCAAAGACTGAACTGCACCAATGGAGAGAATGGCCCAATAAGGAGGCCCAAGGAGCCACAGCATCTGTGAAAATTTTACTATCACCTTATCAGCCTAAAAGTTCGAAAAATGTTCACTTTGGCAACTCTGAGCCTAGGTCACAGCAGAATGTATCAGCAGGAAGAGTACAGGACTAGGAAACATGAGATCTGTTATGTGCTACTTATTACTCCCCTTTATGCCTCAGTTTCCTCACTTGTCAAATGGCCCTTATAATCCCTGCCTTACAAGTCAGAGCTATGTTCTGCAAAATTCAGTTACATAACAGGTATGGTGCAGCATTAACTAATGGGTATTGTGTCACCCTGTGCATTTTTCCTTCCCAAGAATGGGTAGCCATGGTAGGAAGGTGTGGACAGAGCCACGGCCATCTACCCTGTGCTTCTTCCCTGCCTGGATTCTGAAATGTCAATGGATGAAACCATCTTAACTCCTGACAACATCACCAGTTTCCCACCTTAAGGCAAGGCATTCTCAAGGTTGGATAAATAAAAATGCTTTTGCGGGGTGGAGAGCAACACTTTCAGTGAAAATCAGATGATCCCCTTAGGCACTGGCCTCCTGGCAAGCAGGGCTGGGAGCCAGGGACACTGTCCCGAGCTGGTCCAGAGAATCTAGAAGGACTGGGGGAGGGGGATGCTGCTCAAGAAAGGCAGGAAGGAGCAGGGCTGAAGTCCTGGGGACAGCACAAGGGCCACAGAACAGGGACACGGGGAGAGGAATGAGGGAAAAGACAGATTTTTCTAAGTTTAGAATTTTCCTGGGGCCAGACCCAAGTTGACTTCACCTGGCACAGAGGTCAAGAGCATGGGCTTCGGCAAGAACTAGTTGCAAGGTGGCATTTCTTCTCTCTTATGCCTAGAATGGTTGCTGAACCTTCACTGACCTCATCCATACACTAGAGCCACTACACCTGCCTTGACACCCGGAAACTGTTTCATCAGTAGGAAGCATCTAGTAAGTGCACACAAATTATTACTGTCATCATTATTGGTGTGACCATCACTGTCATATGTTATTATGACATATCTTATTTTCTGCATGATTTTCCTTTATTTGAATTTCTGTTTTCTCATCAACAAAAGCGAGAATGATCTTTGTCCCTTCTTAGCACCCAGGGTTGTGGTGGGGAGAGGGAGAGAGGCATCCCAGGTGCATCTGCGGAGGAAGGTTCCAGAGGGACCCAAAATGCTATTATTGAAGGCTAAATGTTCCGTGGCGAAAAGCTGCTGTAGCAATCTTTGCATCCACTTGATTTGAATGGGCACATTACTGTAATGTCCCAGTGCTGCAGTCAGCACGGGAAGGTTGAGCTATTTGTAACCACGAGACACATGAGCAGCATGAAGATCAAATGGTGGAGGGAAGCTCATCTGGCTCACCTGAGAAAACAGGGCTATTTGCTTTGAACACGACTAGAATTGATCCATGGCCACCTGCCTCCGACAGCACTGCCCAGGGCTGCCCGTAGGGAGGGCAAGAGAGACAAGGCAGGGGCAGGGAGAGAGGACAAAGGCAAGCAGACATGCCTCTTGGTCAGACACCAGGAGGGGGAGAGACAGAGAGAGACAGAGAGAATCCAGTTATAATTCCAACTCCACTGCCATAATGGATACTGAAAGTCCTGTCTTACACCTGTTGCTCTGAGAACACCATCTGCCCTCCACAAAGCTTCCCAGACCCCCTCAGATCTGGACTGAGCGCCTGATCCTTAGATTCAAGCTGTTCAGTGAGCAGCCCCAGGCTATTTTGCTCCCTGCTCTCTCATCCAGAGGACAGAAAACCCCCAGGAAGCCGGTCTCCAAGGTTCAGCCAGGGTGGGATGGTAGTGGGGGTGATGCCCTGGACAGGAGGTGGAAACAAGATAGGCAGGATAGAAACACGTCGAGACCCTCCCAAATGTCCCCTGAAGGTTAAGGCTGCCTTGTAGTTACACTGAGCCCTCTCCCACCAGCTAGTCCCTTCATGGTCTGCTGGGTCCTCCAGCTTTCCCTATCAACACCTCCCTTGATGTTCACTTGAAACTGTCTCCACTATTGAGAGGGGGCTGGGAGGGACATCATCTCGCCTAAATCTAAGTCCCCACAGGATGACCAGGCTCACCTTAGTTTTGTCATCTGTAAAACAAGAGCAGCTGTCAATGTGCTCCAAGGACCCCACTCACCCCTGATGTTCTAACCTTCTCAGCCACGCCCTCTCTTCCAACCCCATGCGCGGTGCCCAATCCCAATCGCACTCAGGGCACTGGGCTTCATTTCCCAACCTTCTCTCTCAACTTAGTGTCCCTTTGCCCTCCAGGCTAGCAAGGCCCTTCAGTGATGACAATCTGATGGTCACCTCCTTCTCCCCTCCCTCACACCCTATCACACTATGAACTGCCTCCTCACCCATCCCCACCATACTTGCTGCTTCATTTCACTCCCTTCTTTTCTTGTGGCAAAACATACAGGACGTGATGCTTACCATTTTAACTATTTGTAGGCATATAATTTGGTGCCATTAGGTACATTCCCAGTGGGGCGCCTGGATGGCTAAGTTGGTTAAGCATCTAACTCTAGAATTCCTCAGGTCATGACCTCATGGTTCACGAATTCGAGCCCCACGTTGGGCTCCATGCTGGCGGTGCACAGCCTGCTAAAGATTCTCTCTCCCTCCCTTGGGGCACCTGGGTGGCTCAGTTGGTTAAGCATCTAATCTGACTTCAACTCAGGTTATGATCTTGAAGTTCGTGGGTTCGAACCCCGCATCGGGCTGTATGCTGAGAGCTTGGAGCCTGCTTCTGATTCTGTGTCTCCCTCTCTGCTCCTCCCCTGTTCTCTCTCTCTCTCAAAAATAAACATTAAAAAAAATTTTTTTAAAAGATTCTCTCTCCCTCTATCTCTGCCCCTCCCCCCTCTCTCTGAATAAATAAACATTAAAAAAAATTAAGTACATTCACAGTGTTTTATATGAGAACTGCTACCTATATTCAAAAGTTGGTCATCCCCAACATAAACTCTGTACCCACTCCCCTTATCCCCATCTACTGTAACCACTGTTATACTTTCCATTTCTATGAATTTTCTATTCTTGACGTGTCATGTAAGTGGAATCATACAATATCTGTCCTTCTGTGGCAGGCTTGTTCCACTTAGCATAGTATTTTCAAGGTCCACCCATGTTATGGTATGTATCAAAATTTCATTCCTTTTTATGGCTGAATAATATTCCATTATATGTATACACCACACTTTCCTTATCCATTTGTCTGTCAGTGGATATTGGGTCGTTTCTATCTCTTGGCCTTTGTGAGCAGTGCTGCTACAAACATGGGTATACAAATACCTGTTTCCCATTCTCTGGAGTATCTAGGAGCAGAAGTGCTGGGTCACATGGTGATTCTCTGGTCAACTTTTTGAAAAGCTGCCAAACTGTTTTTCCCAGGAGCTGAACCATCTTACATTCCCACCAGCAATGCACAAGGGTTCCAATTTCTCCACATCCTCACCAACACTTGCTATTTTCATCGTTTTATTCTAACTATCCCAGTAGGCATTCAGCTATTTCATTTCACTCTTAACTCCCCTCAACACCCAAGATATTGTAATTTTGTACAACAGTTTTGTAGGACCTGATAAGCAGCCTAATCTTATAGCACATTAATATAAATAATGCAGTTTGACTGGAAGCTCCCAGCAGGCAGGAACTGCGTATGATTCGCCCAAGGCCGCCATCTTGGTTTCCACACACCAGGCAGCATCCAAGGGTGGCATGCAGTGGGCATGACTGTGTTCCTCATGGCTGACGGCCTTAGGTTCCAGAGTCCAGATGTCTCAGCCCTTCCCACCGACAGAGGCTGGAATGCCACAAGACTCAAAAACAGTTTTCCATGAATAGAGAGGAAAAGGACTAAAAGAGGATTTTAAAAAAAGTTGGACAACATTGAGGCTGAAAGGGCAGGCCCCAAGAGTGCAAATGGGGAGAGAAGAGAGATTGACGGAGGGAACTAGTCACACAATCAATTCTCCAGAGAGGCAGATTCTGTAGGCTCCTTTTGAGCACCTGATTCTTATGCCTCACAGATCTGAGCTGGAAAATTGCAGAGATGCTGCTGCTGGACCCCCTACCACCCTAGCCCCAAACCAGCTACCGTAAATTGAGGGGGGTGAAGTAGCCCCTGGGCTCCTCCTCAGGTGCCCCCAAGAGCTCCAGCTCAGGCCCCAGCAAACTGGAGAATACAGCTGTTGTCAGTGTCACTGCAGGCCCTTTGGGGGTGCAGACTGCTCCGGAGTGGGAGGGCCTAGAAACACGGCTGCAGAGGGACCTGTGCGGTCCGGTTAAGTAGTCAATGGCTACGCCCCTGCTTCTTCTTGTCTGGACAGCCATGCAAAAGGCCGAAGAGATGCTCAGAGGCTCACTCGCCCCAGGGCGGGATAAGGGAGATGCACGGAGACAGACATGATGAACACCAGCAAGACAAGAGAGGGGACTGACAGCAAGCACGCATGGGGGCAGAGGCAGGAACGGCACACCGGTCAAAGGCAAATCAACTGTGTAGGTCTACATGACCAAGCTTTCTCTCTCCCCGTCTCTCTTCCAGTTACTATCAAAGCAAAATTTATGAAGGGCTCGAGGCATTGGATATTCCTTGTATTTCAATCTAACTTTTTGCAATCTCAAGTGAACAGCTTGGCTGCTTCTGCCTGTCAGGGAATTTAAATTGCAGATGGGACGGTGAGCCAGCCGCCTTGTACAGGAGCAGCCCCGCTGGTGCGCACCATCATTGCCTAGCAACCAGGCTGGGGAGAACTTTATGAAGCAGCAGAAAGTTCCACTCTGGAAAGTGCCCTTGACCCAAGGCACCTCATGGGAAAAGAGGGAGTTTCCAGAGAGGGGACACAACCAGGTAAGAGGTCTGCTCATGTCACAACGGGGTCAAGGAATGCAACCGGGGAACCAAACAGCATGGCTCCCCCCCCAGCCACCATCATTAGTGTACCCATCTTTGACACAGAATTCCCACTGGTCTCCGCATGGTTTTTGACATTCCATTGTTCGAGAGATTGTTTAAAAACCAAAGATGACTCCCTTCTTCTCTAGGTGGTCTTCACCCCTCGCACACCAACAGTGAGTGGAGAGAGATGGGAACGGATAATGCCAGGACACTAACACTCACACAACACACATACATACACACAGTCACACACATAGATAGGCAGGTGCTTACGCTGCTGAAGAACAAACCGCCAGCAAGTACCCAGAGCAGGCTAAAAGGAGGAGCAAACCCACTAAATTTGCTTCCATTTGGATCTCACTTCTCCAGGATGGAATGTGTGTGATTATGGCTTTTGACCGTGATCAGAGTCAGTGTTGACTCAGTAAAGCGTTAGCTGAACTTTAGCATCCTAGTCTGAAAGGAAAGGACACACCAATGTGCTTAAGATTGTCATCAAGGCATATGCTTTTACTTAAACAACCAGCTTGGAGAATAAAATGTAAAGAGTACCCCAATGTGTCTGTTTGGCCAAGTGTGCACATACTGGTGTTCCACCAGCTTTGAGGCATAACGTACCCTCCGCACATACTCGTGGAAGGACAATGTCACATCGGACACCCCCCTCTAGCCTGTGTCCAGGAGACAGCTAACGTATTTACCGGCTTCCTATCATGGGTTGAATTGGCACCCCCTCAAAAAAGGAGAGAGAGATGCTGAAGTCCTAACCCTCCAGTACCTCAGAACATGACTTCACTTAGAAAGAGGGTCATCACAGATGTAATTAGTTAAAATGAGATCATATTGGGATAAGGCATCCAATATGACTGGTGTACTTCTAAGAAGAAAGGATGGCTACACGAAGACACAGAGACACAGGGACAAGGCCACGAGAAGATAAAGGCAGAGACTGGAGTGATGTAGCTGTAAGTCAAGGAATGTCAAGGATGGATGGCCACCATCAGGAGACAGGAAGAGGAAGGAAGGATTCTCCCCTACAGGTTTCAGAGGGAGCATGACCCTGCCAATACCTTGATTTTGGACTTCTAGTCTCCAGAATTGTGAGACGACACAGTTCTATTGTTTTCAGCCACCTCGTTTACAGCAAATAATATAATTTGCATTTCATTATTCTGTTGAAAGGGACCAGAAAGGCCCTGACAGTGACAACATAGTGTGAAACAGGAATGAGTCTGCACACAGGACAGAGCTCAGGCCTTCTGAATGCAGATGCTGGCATGGAGCTTGAGGGCTTGAAAATCTCTGTGACATGGGCCAGAGACATGGATGATGACTTTTTGGCTAAATTGTTATTTTTTCATTAAACGTCCATTCTGTAGATGATCTGTGGACTTTGAGCATACTGTCAGGGGGCAGTGCTTTCCAGAGTGCTAAGGCTGGTGGAGGGCCAGGAGCCCTTGCCCTTGTCTTCCTCAGACCTGTCTGTCCCCCTCACTGAGCACTCCTCAGATGTTGGAGAGTCCTGTCATTTAGCTTGTCCTGCTTCTCCAGGACAGTGAGCATCTTCCAGGGCTGACACCATGCTGTATCCTTCACTGGATGCCACAGAGTGCTGTGCATGGCAAACTGATGCATGGGGCATACAAACATAAAAATCACAATCGGCACAAAGACTCCTAGTCAGTCACCAATGTCATTAGTCCCTGAACCCATTCATTTCTGAACTCTTATTACTGCTTTATTATCAGTACCCCATTCGATGTGAAAATAATTGTATTTTTTTTCTTTTTAACTAATTCAAGGTATGTTCACACTGGATGGAATTCAGTGAGGCAGGTCTAGTGGGTGTGATCAGCCCTGAGGTCAGAGACAGAGACAAACATGGGATCCAAGCACCAGACCACTGAAGAAGCTGACGTGCACGCAACCAAGCATTGGGAAAAGATGGTTCTAGACCCTTTCACTTCCCCTGCCTGAGTATACATGTCACCAGCCTGGTAAATGAAAGCATTTGCACCTTTAGCATTGTTTTTTTTTTTTTTAAGTATAATTTATTGTCAAATTGATTTCCATACAACACCCAGTGCTCATCCCAACAAGTGCCCTCTGCATATGAGTCTTTGGCCTTCAATCTCTCAGCTGTCGTAGACACAGGAAAGCATCACCCAGCCCCTTCTTCTGTGGTCAGCAGAAGCCCCTGTAGCCAACAGCTCCTCCAAGGCCAGCCTCAGCGAAGGGGGTCGAGCGAGGCATGGGCATTGAAGGATGGGTCATTGTCTCCCTTACTGTCGTTTCTCACTTCAGAGCCTCCAGGTGTTTGGGGACCCACATCGCAGATTTAGTTCAACTTGCACCTCTTCCCAGCCCTAACTCCTCCCCCTTCCTCCACAGGCGCTAATCCCTAAAAATCATCTTGCCGCCCAAACTCCACCCCAGCATCTGTGTCCAGATGGCCCACACTGTAAACCAACTTGCTCCTTTTTTAAAATTGTGGCAAAATACGCATAACATAAAATTTACCATTTCAATCAGTTTTAAGTGCACAGTTCAGGGGCAGCAAGTACATTCATAACGTGTAACTATCACTGCCATCCGTCTCCAGGACGTTTTCATCCTCTGCAACTGAAACTCTGTACCCATTAAACACCAACTCCCCACTTCTCCTCCCCCAGAAACCACCATTCTACTTTGTCTCTATGAATCTGACTATACTAGGTGACTCTTGTTAAGTGGAATCATATAGTATTTGTCATCTTGTGTCTGGCTTATGGCACTTAGTGCAATGGATGAGTCTCCAAGATTCATCCATGCCATAGCGTGTGTCAGAAAACCCTTGCTTTTTAAGGCTGGATGATATTCCATTGTATGGATGCACCACATTTTGTTCATCCGTTCATCTGTCGATGGATACTTGGGTGGCTTCCACTTTTAGCTACTGTGAATAATTCTGTGCATATATGCTTTTATCTCACACCAGCTCACCCATATACAAATGGGTCTGCCTAGCCCCTTTGAGGGTGACCAAGAGGTAAGAGGAATGGCAGGCATCTTCACAATGTCCTAATCACGAGGCAAAAGGGGGTGAATGCTCCAGTCCCCCACCACCTCAAGGATGGTTATCTGGCAGTTCTTGGGAACTGTGGACAAATGGACAACGCAATATTTGTTCTCCAAGGTGCAAAAAGTACACAAGGTGTAGACGTGAGGAATGACAGAAAAGCAGCAGCTCAGAAAGGAAGGGCTCACGTCCTCAGTCCTTTCTGGGCCATCTTCCCCCCTAGAACACTGCCTGTGACATTCCCTGCAGAGGTGACAGGAGGTGGACAAGGGGCTCCCCACTCTGCAGTTTGCCTTGCCCAGCATCCCCATCCACACAGCCCAGGGGAGACCAAGGAAGATTGATATATTCAACATAATAATCCCTGACCTAAGGGGAAAAAATGAGTGAATGCCTTAATCCAAAAACAGTTTGGAATGCCTGATGGGCTCCAGGCACAGTGCCAGGCATATGCCACTTTGCCACTGAGACCACCGTTCCACGAGCTGGGGAACCCACTACCTAGGTCTCCAAATAGAATAGGGTGAATAGTCCAACCAGGCACAGGATAAATGCCCTAGTATGTGTCCTCTCTGGAGGATAGACTATCCCTGCACCACGGACCTATGTTCCTTGACTTCAGGGCACTCCCCGATTCCTTGCCCCATCTAGTCATCCATGTAGTCATTTCATAGTTGTGTTTTCATCTGCCAGGCACCGTGTGGAGGAGGCAAAGGTGAGAATGCCTGCCCAAGTGGGTGAGAGGAACCCCACACACACGATGAGAAATGTGGCTCAGTGATGAAGATCTGCTCTCATCTCAAAACTCAATCAGAGCCTCTGGCCCGAGTCCAGAAACATAAGCACACATCGCCCCCTGCACACGTGGCGTCAGCAGTCAGCGGGTTTGGGAGCGCCACCTCCGGCTGCTCTCAGTCAGAGACCTTGGGCTGATCAGCATTGTTCAACCATCAAGAGAGCAGCACGCCAGCCCTGACCTTCAGAGGCTCCCCCACTACATCCTAATGCCCGCCTCTGCACCACATGGCCCCTGGTGAAGCCTCAAGGGCCACCCATCCAAGGAGGGAGTTAGCTGACAGTTGTCGTCCCCCAAAGGAAGGCATGCGAGCTTCCCCTCTGTCCCAGAAATCCCACTGCCTGTTGCAAGCCAGACATGATGTATAGGAATAATAAGGCCCCTTGAATTCCGCATTAAGTGCTGTCAGCAAATCACATGATTTCTTTTTTAATATTGTACATATCTGGTCCCTGGAAAATGATGAGGATGCCAACTCCCCCCAGTTGTATGATAAGCAGGGAGGCACGACCCCTCCCCCAGAGCCAACTCTGAGCAAATGCAAGGAAAGGAAGAGGGAGAGACTGCCTATATGTGTGTTTCCGCATCTCACACTTGGTGCCTGCCCTCTTCTGACTGCCTTGTAGAGAAGAGAGGGTTCACAAACTTCCCTATCTGGTACCTCCTTCCAGCCAACTTTCCATGGCCTCCATGACAGCATGGCTGCTACATAAATGTCACGCACTCAGAGTCGCCTTCCCAACCTCCCCATCTAAACCAGGTCCCCTCCACGATTCTCCCTCTGAGCCCCTGCATTTCCATTCCTGGCTTCCCACCTGTTTGCTTGCTCAGTGCATCGCTCATGAGACACCATGCCCAGTGAGGGTGGGAACCATGCTGTCTTGTTCACAATTCAACTTGCAGGGCCCACTACATTGCCTGGCACACAGGTAGGCGCTCAGGAACGATTTGCGGAGTAACCTCATAGTAAGTGCTCAGAAAACCCTGCTCCGGTGAGTTGAGCCACATTTCCTAGAGTCATCAGCACGTCTAGAACTTCAGCATGCATCAGAACTACCTGGAAGGTTGGTTCAACCAGTGACCACTGGTCCTGCCCCCAGGTTCCAATTCAGTAGGTCTAGGTAGGGTGGGAGGGTCTGTGTTCATGTTTCCAACCAGCTCCCAGGTGGATGCGGTGCTGCTTGTCCAGGGGCCCCACTTCAAGGATCACACCCTGAGAGAACTGGCCATAAATGCAGACACTCTTCTCCTGACCCTCTGTCTTCTAGTCGGAGCTGTCTGTGTGAAAACAAGTGACAGAAGCAGACAACTGGGTTCTTCAGGACCAATCTGTGCAATCAGAATAATATTATGCCTATCCCCAATAGTGGGAAGGTAAATTGAGGCCAATGGATGCAAAGTGAGGTGAGCTGTTCAGGAAGTCGTGGCAGAAAAGGCATAGAACCCTGTGTACCAGATACACAGCTTCCTATTCCAATCAGTGAGCTGCACTTTTCTGACACCAACTGTAGAAATGAGTTGGCTTCCAAGTGGCTTATTAGAGAACAAATTATTCCCTGTTTTGCCACTCTTTCCATTTGAGTTAATCTGCAAGTCTAAAGTCCAAGCAGGTGCCAGAGTTATTCCTGCAACTGGCACCAAATTGCATTCAGAAAGCACAATTAGCACTTCGTTAATGTGCCTCAAAATGGGATAATCTACATATTACCCAAAGGCGGCCTCGGTCCCCACTGCACTTTACCTTAATGTGCCAACGTACAGGTTGCCCTGCTAACAGGCCTTTGCAGACCCTAGCATTTGCCAGGCAGCAGTCCCGGCCTCCTCAATTGCACAGAGCAAGAAGGACGCCCTGGCGATTGAGACGAAGAACCCTAGATGCATTCTCTCTGCTTCTTCTTCCTGTTCTTTCTCTTCTTGAACTACTCAGGCCACGCACCCATGGGGATGGGGAGAAACGTAGGCACCTGGGCCGGGGCGGAGGGGAGGTGCAGAGGCCCAGAATGGGGCGTTGGAGGCCAAGTGGAGAGAGGAAGGCCCCGCCGAGGGGCAGCTCAGTTCAGGGTTTGGAGCTTGAGCACCGTGAGGGGTTTCTCACGAGATGCTGGGGTGACAGGGGAAGCCTGGCCTGGGCTGTTGGAGCTTCAGCAGGGTGATGAGCTTGAGGAGGTGAGAAGAGAGTCCCTGCAGGGGCAGCGGGCATGGGGTGTGGGAACAGGTGAGCACTGGGAAGGGCTTCGAACCAGGCTGAGGCAACAGCACAGCAGAGTCTGGGAGGCCAAGCCGGATGAGGAGAGCATCCGTGCCACGAAAGGGTGTCAGGAGCAATGGAAGATTGATTACATACAGGGCTGCCAATCAAGTAAGAAAATATGTTAGAAATCACAGGAGCCAGATTTCCCACTATTAGAGAAGGAAGCTACAAATGCAAAAAGGAAGAAAACTACAGTGAATTCTGAGGTGCTAGATTAGAATTTGGGAATTATACGCGAATGCATGGTTTTTAGTCTATCAATAGAAAAATACATAAATACAGACACAACTGTGTAAGTACACGTATCTGCATATAAACGCACGTGCAGGTACTTCTTCGCTCTGTCCACCAAGAGGGTCTGGGAGCCATGCCAATACCAATGAGCACACTTAGCCCCCAGATCTTGGGTTTCTTGGTATCATTGTCCACTGAAAGGACCCAGGGTCCTTGGACAACGGGTGATTCCGGCCAGGAGCAGGGAGAGTGCAAGATGAACCTGGGCATCCCACTACACCAGAAGTAAGGAAGTACTCAGAGAATGGTAGGGACATCTGAGAAGGATACCAAAGCCAACTTGGAAGGACTCCCACTGGGCAGCTCTAAGACTATGGGAGTATCAAAATAAACACCAACAATAAGTTACCATCCACTGATGAAAATATGAAACCATGAGTTCATACTACTATAGATAAATGAACAAATTGAAGTTTGGTAAAAAATGGGCTATGTACCTAATCACAAAATATCTCCACACACAGCTATTACAAAGGGGAAGAGAGTCACTTTGCATTGGTGAAGGGAGGCACACACCACCTTAAGCAAGAAATAGAAGTTAGTATCAATAGGATGGAGACAAATCAGAATTTTGCACCACCCGCAAAGATGCAATGCGTCCCATAGGCTCTCCCACTCTTGGGCACATTAACAAAGTGCTAACTGAGCTTTCTGAATACACAGCAAAAACTGACTCACAGCATCAAACTCCTGCCAAAGATGCATAGTCTGAATCTAATCATGAGAAAACATCAGACAAACCCAACGTGAGGTACATTAATCAAAACAGTTGGCCTGGAGTCTTCCAAAGTGTCAAGGTCTTGAGAGTTAAGAAAAGACTGGGAGTCTGTTCCAGATTCCAGGAGACTGGGGGGTACGTCCCAGTGAAATGCAGTGTATGAGCCTAGACTGGATCCTTTTGCTATAAAGATTATCGCTGGGGCAGCTGACCAGGGTCTGAGGATTAGATGTTAGTGATGTATCCATCTATTTCCTGCATTTGATGATTGTTTATGGCCATATAAGGGCAGGTCCTTATTTGTAAGATATATAAACTAAAGGGTTCATGGGTCACGGCCATTATGTCGGCAACAAACTTGGAAATCATTCAGGAAAAAGAAAGGTTTTTTGCACTGTACTTGGAGCTTTTCTATATGATTATTTCCAACAAAAAAAAAATTCAAGAAACTCTAGCAATGATGACAGCAAAAGAACGCAGTCTCCTTCAGCCAACATTGTCTGGCCATGCTCTCGATGAGCTCAGTCTGCCTGGGGACTGAGTGAGTCAGCCTCATGCCACTGCAGGGAGGTCATCACGGCCGTGCCCACTGTTAACTGTATCCTGAGTATAAGAGTGGCTGAGGGGACGTTGGTGGACTCTGTGCCTTCCAGGAGACCTGCACTGATTTTGGGAAGGATTCAGACTACTCAAACTGGGAAGACGGAAGCCTCTATCACTGACATGAGCACTGGGTCTTGGGAAGGAGAACACGATCCTGGTGTCCAGTCCCGTGTCTGGTGCTCATGGATGTTCTACCCTCCGAGGCTCCACGCTGAGAAAGCTCTGTGCCCTCCTCCTTCTCCTGAGGAAGACTGGCAGGGCAGGACTGTCTATGCTGGAGCATATACTGGAAACCAATGTGCTCCTCTCAGGGCTCTGACCTCCTCCCTGCCAAGGATGAGAAGCCTCCTTCAGTGTAGACTTGAGTTCACACCTGTGTGCCACAGTGTGAACACAGCAACCACTGACTGACTCACACCCAGGACAGAGTAACCAGGTGGCGAGGGGTCTGAAAACCATTGGTGGGAAGAGAAGACGCAGGCGAGATGAGGCATCTGCCTTTCAATATTTCAGGACATGGCCCAGGGAAGAGGTTGGATTTTCCTTGTATGATTCCAGATTAAGAACTAGAGTGGGGGGCACCTGAGTGGCTCAGTTGGTTGAGCACCCAACTTTTGATTTCAGTTCAGGTCATGATCCCAGGGTTGTGGGAGCCAGTGTCTTGTCGGGCTCCCCAGTGCTGTGTGGAACCTGCTTGGGATTCTCTCTCTCTCTTTCCCTCTGATCCTCTCTCCTGCTCACACTCTCTCTCTCTAAAATTAAGTAAATAAATAAATAAATAAATAAAGAGAGCCAATGGAGGAAGCTGAAAGGGGGTGGAGTTGAGCTCCACATAAGGAAGGAATTTTCTAGTACTGGATCTCTCTGTGGGCTGAGACCCCGGCAGTGGGCAAGCATCCACTGAAAGACCACCCGTGAGGGGAGCCGCAGCTATGACCTCTCCAAAGTCAGGATTCCGGGGAAGACCACCTCACCCCGGCAGGGCGCAGAGTAGGAAAAGGAGCCACAGGCTTCGTGAGCAGAGTGAAGGTGGACATTCCTGGGCTTTACTCAGGCCAGTAGGACAGTCCCGTGAAGCCAGAGCACCCCTCTCTCACCAGCAGCACACTCTCTGCCACCCCCACCCCCGTTTCTCCAGCGTCTAAGGCGAGTAGACGCAGCGTAAATGCTGAGGTCGGCATTTCGGAGAAAGAATTGGGACTTAATAGCACATCAGTTCACCATGTCTAGGACTTGGTGACCTCCCAGATGTGTCGCTTCCCCCCTCCCACCACCACCACCATGGAGGCTACCCTGAATCCCAGCTTGGCCCATAGTCCAGCCTGTTCACAAATACCTCTGGCAGCTCCAAAACATAAGGCGGGTCACCTGCCTAATAAACCTTGGCCCCAACCCTCCGTTACCAGTTTCTCCTACTCCAACCCTTGATTCACTGTCCCTTAGGCATCATACAGGTGAACAAGGTTCAGGCTGCAAGTTACAGCTCCTAAGTGGGGCAGGAGACTGTGCTCTGCCTCCCACGTCACCAAGAGCTGGGGAAAACAATAAAAGGACACTTGAGTCCCTGGAAAGAAAGAGTAGCTGCTGCAAGTCTTGTCATCACCATGGTTCACTTGGAGACCAAGTTTAGGCCAGCGTGGAAAGTTTTCCATGGACCTGTCATCCACTGACAAGTCCGGCAGATATATATAAAGTATGGTCTCCAATTTGCATTCACTGCTTCAGTTGGATTGATTAAAAGAAGCAGACGCCATGATTTAAAGAAGGCAGAGGAAGGGGCTTTTCAATAGCACGTGGTGGAGATGATGTTAGAGTTTATTGGATTGTCACATTGGATACATTATTCCCCAGGGGCCTGAATAAAGAATTAGAGCAGCAGCGAGATCTTATTTGACATTTGATGTTTCAATTTCCCAGGCAACATTATGCCTGTTGAATTTTCAGCTTGGATGCAGTACTAAGCCGACTCACGGGGCCAGCCCCTCCCTCCTCAACACCCCCACTACGAGTTTTAAGGAAGGGCCAGTTCAGACTTATTAGACATTGTTATTATTCAACTTATACCCCACCCCGATCCACCGGCACAAATCACTTTTACATAACTCATGGATTCACGTCACATATAGTTAGCAGATTTGTGTCTCGGAGTTTATCTAGCGGCAAAGCCCAAAGTTGAGAACAACTGACAGCCAGACATTTTTTTTTTTTTTCTGGAAACGATGCTTAATTTACTTATATACTACTTCCGCCACACTGTGTGTTGCATGAGACTGCTAACTGATAACCCCTCTCTGTGGCATCATGTGCCCAAGGTGGAAACACCAGCGAACGTGCCCCTGGCAAGAGAGGACAATGGGCTGAACTGGCAGACCCGAGCCCTGGCCTCCGCCTTGGCTCTGCCTCTAACTTGCTCATAACCTCTAGAAAATTCCCTTGACCTTCCCTGCCTCTGTGATCATACCTGTTCTATTCACTTCATAGAGGAATGGGGAAGAGGTAATGAGATTGTGGATATGAAAGTGCTCATAAAAACAGGCAGTGCCTGAAATCCATCAGGTTAGGTATCATGTAGGTAGGATCAGGTTTAGAAAATGGGGTTTGAACACCGGGCTATAAAACAAATGTATCTGAGCCACGCTCTGACCTCACTCCTCATTTTACAGGCAAGAATGTGGGTACCAAGGGGTGTCAGGTGGGGCCAGTCAGGTTTGCATGAAACACTAAAGGCTCACGTTACACCTGAATGTCCACCCAATGACCATCGAGCTTCTGCTTGATTATCTGATTTGACAGGGATCTCACTTCCTCAAAGGTAACACCTTCCACCTTTGAAAGGTTTAGGCGCCTTTTCAGAAACACGAGGAAGGGGAAGGAATTTGTGTGGCCTTTTTTCTTCCAACCACTGGTCCCAGTCATAGTTAACAGTGCCCCGCAGACTGCATCTGCTCCCTCTTCCGTGCGGTACTCGGTCGGCTAGTTGTTCTCTGTCACACTCCTCTCGTCTGGGTATCCCTACGTTCTTTGTTCACCCCTCACGTGAGTCCCTCTGTCATCCCGGTTATCCTGCAATCAACATGCTCTAATTTGTCCAGAACTGACTCCAGGCTCATCTTTGCCGTGGACACCTTGTCCTTGGCAGTTGACAGGACATTCAGGACCTGTTCCGTCACCTTCAGTCTGAGCAGCTACCGTCAGCTGCTCTTTAAATTCAGCAGTAAGCCGGGAGGTCAGGCATGGACAAGTAGAGCCTCACGAGTTCCTAGTCCACTGCTGATACCTGGCAAAAAATTAAGGCCTTGAAACAACCCAGAGAGGCAGATACAGAGTCTTCAGCTTGGCTGGGTGCTGGTCAGGGGCCCGCCCTCCTCCAAAGAGGCACCCTGCACTTGTAGAAGATGGAAGGAGAGACCCGTTGCCATGGAGACCATCGGGCAACCCAGACTGCCTGCAGCCTGTGAGGAAAAGGCACTGGGAAGGATCACAGTGAGATGCAGGAATTCACCCACAACCACCACCCACCCCGCCATGAGCAGTTACCTAAAGCAAGCAGCACCTGGGCAGTCTCCATCATGGCCCAGGAGGGGGCACAGCTGACGTGAGACATCCTGTAGGAGGTGGGAGGCCTTCAGGGGTGTGCCTGTGATAGGTGTGTGATGTGTGTGTGTGATGACACAGCAGCAATGCCTCCTTGGACAAAGCTTCTTTTTCGGGGGCACAACAGTGATATTAACCCTCTTGGAGCAGCTGGAGGGTGGTGACTTGAGGCTTAGCTGGTCACTTGTTTGTGCCCCAGAGCACTCTGCACACGCCTCCCATTAGCACTAATTACACAGTGCTCTAATTATTTGTTTAGACATCTGGCTCCCCCACTGGAGCAGCTCCAGCCCAGGAGCTCCATCTTGTGTTTCTGTCCCTGATTCCCAGCACTACTACGTGTCCCCGGCACATAGTAGGGGCACAGTGGGTGTTGCCTGACTTACTGAACCTCTGCCAAGGGCAAGATCAGAGTAGTCTGGATTTAAAACAGCAGCACGCAAGATCAAGGCTCAGTTCAAGCAGCATCCGTGGGGCTCCTGTTACATTGGGGCACGGAGCTGTAATGCAGCCAACCGTCGCGGGGCACACGCCGAGCTAGAGGAACACACAGACTGCAACCCTCCCTCCCTTGTGACAGGGACACAGCCGCAGAGGCAAGCATGATGTGCTCTTGTCACAGCACTCGCTAGGAGAGAAACCCAGAAGACCTCACCGCTGGGGCGTCCATTTTGCAGGTTACCAAGGGAAGGATTGGTCTCATTTCACATTCATCTAGTTGTTTCAATTTACATACAGTGCAACCACTCTTTTTGGTTGTACGGGTTCATGCATAGGTTTTGAGTTAACTACGGGAGATACAGAACCGGTCCATCACGGGTCTATTTTATTTTGCTCTGTTAAGTAACTCCCGTATTTTATCTGGTCCCATTTTTGTGTCCTATCTGCTCTTAGAGACCTGTAACTGCAAACTGAGTCAGTTCTGTCCAGTAGCCTAGTCAGATCTGCCCCTAACTCTGAGTCCTATTTGACATTTCAAAGCAAAAGAAGACAGTGCAGGAAAAAGAAGCAAGGTGGGGTGTACCCACTTACCCTGAGAAAGGACTTTTCCTCTAGAATCGTTGGAGCCAGAGCAGGAAGCCCATGAGGATGAACTTTGCCCTACACCACTGGTGAGCTCCTGAAAAGTTACACCTGATTCCAATTTTATCAAGCTATCTACCAGTCTGTGTTTCTGCTGGTCGCCAATCCTCAGCCCCATTTCCCTCGCCCTCCCACCCCCTCTCCCCATGCACTCCTCAGGGTTTCAGGTAAGCAGAAAATTGATGAAATTGCTTGCAAATAAACTTGAATGTGGTGGAGAAATTGCTATTATTTACAGGGAACCTTTAAAAATCATTTCTTATGGGAATAAATATTTCCCTAGGAGAATAAGCGTATGTGAGCATTTTTTTTTTTAAGCCACAAAAGGTTGGAACTTGGACGTTCACATTATGTTGCTCCTCAAAGCAGTTCTGTGGGATGCTGTTGACTCCTTCCAAGTTTGCTGCTATTATCCCGAACACAGTTGGAACTTTGCCTCAGAAACTGCCTCCAGAGTCAATATATGAGCCCACACAAGAAAACCAGCCTCATTTTTTTTTAAGTCACATATGTTGTTGTCAAATATATTTTCTCCTCCCCAATACTTGAGGGCCGGTCTCCATTGATTTTCATTAACCTAATGTCCAACCTCAAGGTCAGGAATAGAGCAGTCAAGCATCATTAATTTGGAATACACTATTTTAGAATAAGAAATAATTCAGCCGGTAAACTTCAGCCCATACACTTGCTGGTCTTGAAGGAAGGATTTGGTAAGCAAACTAATCATATATTGTAAATCTGGAGGAAACTACTTAAAGCTACTTTGAAAAACAAACTTGTCAAGAATTCTCAAGTACACCTTAGATTAAAGCACCCTTTACAAAACCTACTTGTGGATTCATTACAAATTGCCTTTATTAACCAAAGAAATCCCTCCATGGACTTGTAGAGGACCTTATTTTGTTGACCTATTTCCTGTTCAGTGCAATAAAGCTGCATCTGTCTAAAATGGTCTCATAATTCAGACTTTTTGCCACACTCCAGCAAATTCTGACAAAGCTTCCTCAAATTAGTCTGAACTAATGAGGTTTGATTTTACTAGACTGAACCATATGAAATCAGCGATATTTAACCATTTTTGACCTATAAAAATGGCAACTTTATATGGCGCAATCTAATATATTTCTTCCCTGGTGCTCCTTTCCAGGGAACAAAAAGCACTCTACATTTCTAAGCTTTCTTCATATATTTTAAAGATAAAGTAGGAGAACAGGATTGACTGCCTCAGGCCCCGACCCCTGCCCTTCAGTTCATAAGTACAGAAACTGGAAGATCTTGCAGCAAAATGTCATTCAAAACAACCACTGCAAAGTGGGACACAAAGAATACTAAAACAAAAATAAACAGAACTTAAAACAAATGATCACTTCTGCTTTGCTATCATGCCAACGCACACCCTCTCCTTTATGCCAGCGTGCCCTGAGCAGATGGGTGGGCAATCTAAAAATCACTTCAGAGACAAAATGCATCTTGCCTGCCCATAAGTGTAACCCATTAAAGCCCAGAGACTCTACTCTGTCTGCACGAACAAAATCTCCAATATAAGACTCTGAAAGGCTTGGGATAAGAGGGGAGCAAATTAAAGTTTAATAGAATGGAACCTCAGGAAATGGACAAATGTAAATTAGGATAGAGAGACAGAAATTATTCTCATTTTTACAAGGCTCCTCATTAATGTATTTGATAGCATTCTCAGAATTTGTATAAGAAATGCAGGGATGTGTAAACTCAAGAGTTTGAGAACGACTCATCTCTGCTTGGGGCAAGGAAATGGATTTGCACTGCAGCAGTAAGGGTTTCTGATGTGTATTGGGAACTTCGTGGATTGTGAAAATTAGGAGAAAATGAGTGGGGGTCGGGTAGCAGCAGACCATGAAATGTCTTTGTCTGGAGGTATCATAGAAGAGAAGCCCTACTTTGGGAGATCAAGAGTTGATTCTGTCTTCATCTGACACCACCCACCTTCTGCCAGAGTCCACGGTGGCTGGTGAAAGACTAGTCCACATGGCACCTCTTCAAGTAGCTGCGACCACTGGGAAGCAGGCAGACAGGCATCAGACAGTGGTTTCTTCTGCAGGGCCAGGGAGTTCATCCAGCCCTCAGGACAGCTCCTGCAAAATTACCCTTCTCAATCCTGTTGTAGGAGCCACTCAGGGTTTACCACCATCAAAGCATATACTTCCTGAAAGAGAAAAGGAGAAAGAGCTGAAGGGGTATCTCTTTTGCACTGTGAGGCAAGGGAGTAGGGGGCGTGATTTGTGTTTAGTTTATGTTTAACTAAGTAACATACAGACATGGAAGATGACAATTTCAGGTAGATCTGAAGCTACAACCTTGCTCCACGAAGCTGCTACAAAAGGCACTTTCCAGGGGCCAGCCCAGTTCACATGCCCTGCATCACAGAAATGAAGTTCTTCCCACTCCTGTAAAGCCAAACAAACCTGCCACTTGAGTCCCCATTTCCCAGTGACTTGGGTACAGAGTGGTAGTTTATGGCAACAGAATTAATGTGGCTCTATAGGTAATTTGAAAATGCCAAGAGTGGCGAATTATCACATGAAAATGCAAATTGTTCCTTATCTAGCCTGTTCCACAGATGCTATGATTCATCATTGACTGTTCAGCTGTATTTCCAAGTAAGATCTCAGTGAGAAGTGTAGAAAGGCAGGGCCCAGTCATTCTGCCTGGAGAGATTTATAGCTCCTTTTATCCAGATGTAAAAGCACAGGGTGTTGGGTGGGAATATTAAACCTATAAAATCTCAATCTATCATGCAGTCCTTATTTGAAGAGGGCCAAAGGACCCATAAGCATATACTTAAACCCTCCAAAATTTCCTCTCTTCAGCCATGTACACACCTGTCACACAATTCACCCTTCCCTTTGCCTTCTTACCTGAGTAATGGCAAACTCTTCCATCTATCCACCCATCCATCCACTCACCCATCCACCCATCCATCCATCCATCCACCCATCCACCCATCCATCCACCCACCCACCCACCCATCCAGTTTTCTTTCATATCTTAACTCATTTTTAGTGGTGTTTTGAGGAATCCATCAAGACTTTACTGCTGGCCACATACACAGTTTCTGATTAAGAAAGGGAATCCAAGTGGGTTTTCCTGTTTTCTCTTTTCTTAGCATTTCCAAAGGATGCTTGTTAAAAGAGGAAACACCAAACTTGAGAAGTGGACCAGGACTCACTGTGTAAAAAGAAAGAAATCATCTAAGTGCTGGAATGCAAGGGAAGCCATCCTTTACTTAGATAGGTCAGGAGGTAACACTTACATAGCACCCTCTCCGTCCCAGCCTGGTTCTAGGGGCTCTATGAATATTAAGTCATCTACAGAACCTGGCAGATGGGTGTCACCCTGAAAGTCACCAACATACCACACTCCACTTCTGGAAACTATCATGGAGAATAATCACTTGAGCTCAGGGTGCTCCCTGAGGGGGCCACACTCTGCGTCTTATGTGAGCCTCTGCACACCTAGTATAGGACAAACTAGGATCCAGGTGACTGAGCAGCTAAATGGTTGGTTTTCTAGCTTCCCCTTGTCCCCTTGTAATTCCTTGTGTTTCCTTGTAATTCTCTGTGTGTCTCTTTGCCTCACAATCAGAGAAGCCTGACTAGTAAACAGTCACGCAAAAGTTATTCCACAAATAACTTCCTGGACACCAGGGTTTCGGGCAAAGAATTCCTACAGGGGAAGGGTGGGTGGTCACAGTGGAAAGGGAAGCTGCAGCCAGTACCAAACTACAATGGTTTTCGATGGCTGCTGTTAATAAACTGGGTGACTCAGAACAGCAACACATTAAATGCAGCTGGCAGAGTTACATCGTGCATCCAAACTGCGATCCCAACCCTCTGTCCCTTTCATACTCGGTTTTAAGAAAAGCAGAGTTTCTCCTTTCCTTAAACACGCTGGATGTCCTCCCAGGGTGAAGGTGCACCGAGGATGAGTTTGTGGTCATCCTCATGCAGTAATACCACCCCTCCTAGATCTCTACATGCTCCACCCCATCCCCTCCCTGCAAATCCCTCTACCCCGCCAGATACCAGTAATCTACACCACAATAAGTGACATCTGGTTGAACCACTTCTGGAAGGTCATCTAGTACTTTCCTCAACTCTCTGAATCTAAATCAGGCCAAGTAGGTATCTTACTTTTAAATCAGCTTGAATCAAGTATAATTTACACACAATAAAACTGACCAAATTTTTTTTTAATTTTTTTTTCAATGTTTATTTATTTTTGGGACAGAGAGAGACAGAGCATGAACGGACGAGGGGCAGAGAGAGAGGGAGACACAGAATCGGAAACAGGCTCCAGGCTCTGAGCCATCAGCCCAGAGCCCGACGCGGGGCTCGAACTCACGGACCGCGAGATCGTGACCTGGCTGAAGTCGGACGCTTAACCGACTGCGCCACCCAGGCGCCCCAAAACTGACCAAATTTTAATATCTAATTCAGTGAGTTGTAGCAAACATACATATATGTGCAACTACTACCACAATCATGATATAGAATACTTCTGTCACAATAGAAATATTGTGCCTGTTGGCCACCTCTCCTTCCCCTACCTCTCTGGCAACCATTGATCTGCTTTCAGTCTCCACAGCTTTGCCTTTTGAAGAAAGTGACATAAATGAGATGATAAACTATGTAGTCTTTGCGCCTGGATTTCTTCACATATCACAATGTTTTTGACATTCTTCATATTGTTGCTCAGAGCAGTAATTCATTCCTTTTCATTGCTGAATAGGATTCCATCATGCGCATTTACTACAATTTGTGAATCTGCCTACTTGTCAATGGATATCTGGGTTGTGTCCAACTTGGATCCAGTAAGAATTAAAACCACTATGGCCACGTTTGTTGGTATTGGGACAAAGACTTCAGAGTATGGTGTAACGTGGCATGGGCTGTGAGTTGTGAATTGTCACAGTCTCTGAACCTCTGCCACTGCACAATCGTGGGAACATTTTCTGGGGGTACCAGCCATTCCTCAGTGAAACCTCACCCAGAGAGTAGAGCGGGCCCAAGACACAGGTCTCTAAAGTGAGGGGATTTGAAACACAGCCCCATCTGTGATAAAAGTCTGGATGGAGGTGCCACCTGGCAGGAAGATGGCTTGGGCACAGACAGGATATAGACTGGGTGTGGAGGAAGGCCTGAGACAAAGGAGGGGTGCTTGATTTCAGGTGAAAGTGCAAAGTTCCTGTGCCAAAGACTAGGAAGCTGGGTGAAACTATTTCCACGCCTCCCATACGTGCACATATGCACCCACATGCATTCAGACCACACTGATCCACCCCAGTAAGCTAAGCAGCACCACCTAATTGAGAAAAGAGCCATTACACCAAGTCCCACTCAACTGCACCCTCCAACCACATCTCATAGAAGAACAGCACAAGTCTCTTCATCTGCTTGGTGTATGGAATATAGAGTGCTACACAGTTTGAGTTCTACAGGAAACTGGATGCAACTTCACTTGGGTTTCATTCTGTTTGCTAGTTCATTTATTTCAGGTATTTCTCTTCTATTCTTATTCAAATTGTTTTTTATGAATTTGTTTTGTTTTGTTTTCTCCTTTCTTTTCTTTTTCTGGGATACAGAAAGAGAAAATTATAGTTTTATTTTCTCTTTTCTTAAATGAAAAAAAATTTTAAATATTTTTTTGTTTTTTATTCTTTTGTAAATTTTTATTCTATTTAACTTTATTTCATTTTATTCTACTTTATTCTATATATGTTTTAATTTTTGTCTTATCTTCTTTTTTAAATTTTCTCTCTTTTCTTTCCCTTTTTTCTCTATTCTATCAAGCTTCTTTCAACAAGCAGAACAAAACACACCTAGGATATAGCTTCCTTTATTTTATTTTTTGTTTTATTTTTAATTTTTTAATTTTTGCTTTTTGTTTTAATTTTTGTCTTCCTCAAAAATGACAAAATGAAAGAATTCACCCCAAAAGGAACAGCAGGAAGAAATGACAGCCAGGGGCTTAATCAACAGAGATACAAGCAAGATGTCTGAACTAGAATTTAGAGCCACGACAATAAGAATACTAACTGGGGTTGAAAAATGCATAGAATCCCTTTCTGTGGAGATAAAAGAAGTAAAATCTAGTCAGGACGAAATTAAAAATGCTATAACTGAGATGCAATAGCGAATGGACGCCACAGCAGCAAGGATAAATGAAGCAGAGTAGTAAATCAGCGATACAGAAGACAAAATCATGGAGAATAAAAGAAATGATAAGAGGGGCACCTGGGTGGCTCAGTCAGTTGAGTGTCCGACTTTGGCTCAGGTCATGATCTCATGGTTCGTGAGTTCGAGCCCCGCATCGGGCTTTGTGCTGATAGCTCAAAGCCTGAAGCCTGCTTCAAATTCTGTCTCCAGCTCTCTCTGCCCCTCCCCCACTTGTGGTCTCTGTCTCTAAAATAAATAAACATTAAAAAAAAATTTTTTTAAAGAACAATATGATCCTCTCAATAGATGCAGAGAAAGCATGTGACAAAATACAGCATCCTTTCTTCATAAAAACTCTCAAAAAGGTAGGGATAAAAGGATTATAACTCAAGATCATAAAAGCCATATGAAAAACCCACTGCTAATATCATCCTCAATGGGGAAAAACTGAGAGCTTTCCTCCTAAGGTCAGGAACATGACAAGGATGTCCACTCTCACACTGTTACTCAACATAGTGTTGGAATTCCTAGCCTCAGCAATGAGACAACACAAAGAAATAAAAGGCATCCAAATTGGCAAGAAGGAAGTCCATCTTTCACTCTTCACAGACGACATGATACTCTATGTAGAAACCGCAAAGACCACTAAAAAATGGCTAGAACTGATCCATGAATTCAGCAAAGTCACAGGATATAAAATCAATGCACAGAAATCAGTTGCATTTCTCTACACCAATAATGAAGCAGCAGAAAGAGAAATCAAGGAATTGATCCCATTTACAACTGTACCAAAAACTGTAAAAATAGCAAGGAATAAACCTAACCAAAGACATGAAAAATCTATACACTGAAAACTATAGAAAGCTTATGAAAGAAATTGAAGAAAACACAAAAATAATGGAAAAACATTCCATGCTCACAGATTAGAAGAACAAACATTGTTAAAATGTTGATACTACCCAAAGCAATCTACATATTCCATACAA